>NW_024508100.1:19969199-20554538 GCF_017590135.1 Pyrgilauda ruficollis
TTGAGTCATATTTCCCACTTTCCTTCTTTTTTCACCTTTCTTTCTTCCCATTCCACAGAGAAACACTGCTAATGAAAAAAAAAACAAAACAAACAAACAAAAAAAAAAACCTAAATAATTTTTTTTTTTTTTTTGGAATATATCATTTATTCATTTAACAAAATTGATGAGATAAGTAAACTGAATGAGAACCTTGTATTAGGCATATCCCAGCTACTACTTTTCTAGTCTATACTAGCTAGGTTACTGAAGACCCTTACTAAATATGACAATTATTCTACCTACTGTTAGGACTTGTTAAAGATTTCCTTTCCTTTTTTTCAGTTGCATATCAATCTGTTAAACTCTGTGGGTTGATCTTTGTCTCTACTCTTGTTACTTTTTGGGGTTTCATTTATTTAATATTCTTTACACCAATTATTCTTTTAGTCTTTTTGCTTCATTTTAAAATTAATTTTTTAATTTTCTTCATCTATGTCTGCCTTACTGACCTCACAGCTGCATGTCAGTTCTCAGGACTGCATACTGTGGTTCCAGGCAGGTTGGAATATGTCTGTGTAGAGATAAAAGTATAGCACTGCTCTGGGTTCAGGATATGGCTCTGAAAGCACTATCACTTTGAGGTGTCTGACCTACAATGTAAATATAGATGGAAAGTCACATACAGCAGTTAGAAGTGAATTTTGTTGAAAATGAGGTTATTAAAAGAAAGATCACTGTGAAAAATCTAGATTTTTACTGAATACCACTTCTTTTTAACTCTTTTCTTTCAACTAGCTATCTTTTCTTCCTTTCAACACAAACTTTTTGATGTATTTTCCACCTAAATGAAAGTATTGTGCTAGGGATTGCTTTTTCTTTCCCGGAAACTCTGGTGAAACACTTCTAATTAGTTTTTAATTGGGCGAGTTTTTAAAGCAATTTTTATTGAAATTCTTTCTAATTTTTTTTCACTAAAATTTGATTTTGACTTTATTTATGTCTTAGGTTTAAATTTTCTTTCGTATTATTTTATCCTCTCTCTGAAAAAGACAAAGTTTCTTTGTAAGTCAAAGTGGAAAAATATATTTTCATGTGCTTCTGAAAAAATTAATCTATACTTTCAGATATTCTTTACAGATCTGGAATACTGTAGTTTAACCATAGTTCCAAGCTCTTATTATTTTTATCAATCTTTTTGAGAAAATGCACATGTATTCAAAACAAACATAAAATGAACATAAAGACTGCCCAGTTTTTTTCTTAATGTCCCAAAGACTATATACCCTTAGTGTACCATATAAATGAAATACTTGAAAAATAGATCTGATTTAGAAAAAAAGGCATATTGGAGTATTTGCATCAGCTTTTATACACAGAAGGTCATCAAACACTGGCAATCAAGAAGAATTAATTTTAGTTTAAAGATTATATTTTGTTTAGATATAGGAACAAAACCAATTACTTTCAGAATTATTTCAAAATATGGAGACTAACTCTTACCTGAATTCCTAGTATCATGTAACTCTTACTGAAAGAATGAGTACCATTTTTAGGATGAAGAATAATTTTGTCTCATGCTTGTAGGGCACAAGGTACAGATGATAGCTATTAGGTAATTTAACATTTTCTCCATTGACCTTTGGAAATTGTCCTGCAAGCCAGTAAAAAAGACATTTTTAGAAGTTCTGACTATTTTATATCTCTCCTCATTACATCCATTTATAGACCTTAATCATATCTCCCACATTTAACTTTTTCCTCTCTTTCTATAGATAGTAAACCAAACCAGGGGACCCATAAGTGCTTCTCTTGTCCCAATGGCAGTTCTGTGTGTTACCCACACACCACTTTATCTCAGAGTGATATCTGGGCAAAAATCATCATTTCTTCACATCTTCCTTTTCATTAGAAAGTGTGTAGACAAGAAGGAAACCATAACCTACTACAGCCATCTGGACATATAATAAAGCCCCACACAGCCATTTTATTGATCAGCTCCACGTAATTACCTTTCCTTCAGAAATGGAATTTTAGCACACACAAGATATTCACAAAGTCTCAAACCACTCTCTCTTGGAAAAATGACAGTCTTTCATTTTATATTTCTAGTTGCAAACTTGGTATACTGCTCTAGTCAGTGTATTTATCAGAACTATTTTTATGTCTTCATTTAAGTGGTTTGGGTTGTTTTGTTTTGGTTTGGTTTTTTTTTTTTTTTTTTGGGTTTTTTTTTTTGGGGGGGTTTTTTTATTTGCAAAATAATACTGAAATGCTCTAGCTGAGGATTTTTTATTTAGCCAGTGACAAATCATGACTGATTTGATGTACTGTCCAAGATGGGATCAACGAGAAAATTGATTCCTCTATAATAACTTGCTCTAATTTGTTTTATCACAGAATATATTTCTAATCATCATTTCCCTGTGTCATTTCTTTGGATGGATTCTTAATTTCCAGTGTTAAGGACACAAAAGTTCTTATTTTGTTTTCACTCCCCAGATATTTCGTGTTGGACTGAAATAGTTTCATTTTCATTTCTATGAAATTTTAATAGTAGTAAAGAAGGTTCTGATTTTCCAATTCATAAAAAAACCACACGAGTACTTTTTTCAACCATGCAATATGACCACAGATTTGCTATTTTGTGCAAAGAGTATCACTTTCTGACTCTGCTTAATTAAGTATGATTTTCTTTCAATTAATTTAGCAAATAGGGAAGACACTATGTGCATATGACTGTGGGTTACAACTGAAACAAAGATATACAGTCAAACCCCAGAGAAACCTTCCATTACAAATAAGAATGAACCTTGCTGTCTATTTTCCTCTGTTTAAGCCATATACACTTCATTACTGAAAAAGCAAATAAATAGACATAGAGTTAAAGAATTTTCCATTCTGTTTAACACAGCCTTTTGGATGGTGGTAAGTGCAGCTGCCTATGAGACTATTTCCTGGGAACCAAAGTAATTTCACTACGTCATTCTCCTTCTTTCCCTGAAAAACATAGAAAGTGCATGTAATAAGTAAAAAAGTCTTAATGACATACACAGAATCACAAAAAAATTGGGTTGAAAGCACTTTTAAAGGCCATATAGTCCAACAACCCTGCAATGATCTGGGACTTTCTCAACTAGATTAATTTGCTCAGAGCCTCATCCAGCCTGGCCTTGAACCCTTCCAGGAGTGAGGCACTCAACACCTATCTGAGAAACCTCTTCCAGTGTTTTACTCCCTCATTGTAAAAAATGTCTTCCTTATATTTAATTTAAACCAGCCTTCTTTAAGTTAAAATTATTATGCCTTATCCTATTGCAATAGGCCCTGCAAAAAATTTTGTCCCCATCTTTCTCGTAAGTCCCATTTAAGTACTGAATGGCTGCAATGAGCTCTCCTCAGAGCCTTGTCTTCTCCAACCTTTTTGTACATTTGGTGCTGGTTTAATCTGGTGTAGAGTTTACTTTCTTCACAGTGGCTGAAAGAGGGCTGTACTTTGGACTTGTGGTGAACACAGAGTTGGTAACACAGAGATGCTTTTGTTACTGCTGGGCAGGGTTTATACAGAACCAAGGCCTTTTCTGCTTTCATACAGCCACACTGGTGAGGAAGTTGGGTTGCCAGGAGACTGGGAGAAGACACAGCCAGGACAGGCGTCCAAAACTCACCAAAGGGATATCTCAGACCATGTGACATCATCTCAGTATATAAAGAGGAGGGAAGAAAGAGGAATCGAGGGAGGACATTTCAAGAGATGTCATTTGTCTTCCTGAGTAACTGTTATGCATTATGGACTCCTGCTCTCCTGGAGATGGCTGAGCACCTCCCTGCCCACAGGAAGGGGTGAATTAATGCCTTGTTTGTGTGCACAGCTTTTGCTTTCTCTGTTAAACTGTCTGTATCACAACCCACATGTTCTCTAGCCAATCCCTCTGGCAGGGGAGAGCAGCTCCATGGGGCTGCTTGGCTGGGGTTAAACCACAGCACAACGCCAACTCAGCCTTTCCTCACAGGAGAGATGCACCAGCCCTCTGATCATCTTTGTGGCCCTCCTCTGAACTGGGTGCAAAAGATCCATTCTTTCCTGAAATGAGGACCCCAGAGCCAGCTGCAGCCCTGCAGAGAGAGCAGAGGGACAGAATCCCCTCCCTCCCCTGCTGCCCACGGTGCTCTGGATGCAGCCCAGGACACGTTTGGCTCTCTGGGCTGGGAGTGCCCATGGCTGGGTCATGTCCAGCCTCTCACCCAACAACACCACCAAGTTCCTCTTGGCAGGGCTGCTCTGGATCTGTTCATCTCCCAGCCTGTGTTGATTCCTGATGTTTCCCCGGTGTTACACTTTGCCGTGTTGAACCCGATGAAATTCATCCACTGATGTAATCACTCCATCATAGAAGCCCATAGAAGGTCAGATAGAACTTGCCCTGTGTAGTGAAGCCTCATGATTTAAAGTATATCAAAGGCTTTAAAATTCCTTTCAGTGAAGTAACAGCTACAAATTTAAGTGTGTTCTGGGCTTTACAGATATGTGAAATGAGGCAATTACTTAAATATTTTTTTACTTTTCTTTAGTGCCATATAATCTACATCTCTTGGCATCCCAAGAAGAAACAAGTGATGATTTTAGAAGTCACAAATAGAATTTCTCCATTAGATATAAAATAAGGACTTTGTTGAGTTTACATGATATTTTCCTCTGTCAGAATCCCAGGGATTGATATTTGCATGTATCTTCTATCATAGCTACCTGTTAAATTATCTCATTATTTTCCCTTTCTTCTCTTGGAATAAGCAAGGAAGTACTGGAATCTATTGCACTACCTACCATTTGCAACAAGCAGTAGTTCTAAACCTTATCAAAATAAATTTGCATTTGCATATCAAAGTTGATTGTCCTAAGGGCAAAAGTCATGATAAAGTTATTCTTCAGTCTCTAGACCATGCGGCAGTACAAGTTTCTTTCCTGTCAGCCTGGGAGGCTCAGAGCTCCTGCCTGCCTCAAACCTACAGAGACTCCTCCCCAGGAAGCTGGAGGCTGATCCAGCTGGAGGCTGGATTCCAAATAATGCTAGGAGCTCAGTGCAGGGGAAAAAAAACCAAAACAGCCCAACATTTTTATCATGAATCTGAAGCTGTCAAGAATGTTTTGAAAAGTTTGGATCACATTTCTGATATCTGAATTTCATCCAAAATTTATTGTGGTTCTTTGTAAATAACAGAGAATTGGCAACACAAGCACCCCAGTGGGGA
Source organism: Pyrgilauda ruficollis (assembly GCF_017590135.1). NCBI lineage: Eukaryota > Metazoa > Chordata > Aves > Passeriformes > Passeridae > Pyrgilauda > Pyrgilauda ruficollis. The sequence continues at coordinate 19,974,429 of NW_024508100.1, forward strand.
AAGGATATTCACTTGGGATGTCTGAAATATCAAATTTGTTCATGCATTCTTGGGTTCTTATGTCACTGATACTATTATAATGTAACATACTAACACAGCAATGAAACTTAACTTTTAATTTAATGAACATAAAATATTCACATGAACAAAAAAAAGGTGTTATTGTGACTTTAGATTAGTTTAAATGTATCATAGGTTGTACTGAACCATGCAGTCCATTAAATAATGGCTGTACTTACCATTACAAGTCAAAGTCTGCCTTTGCCCAACAGTGACATGTAATTAATGTTGCATCAGTGAGCTGCATATTTCCTTCAGCCATGTAGCACCCCCATGTGTACCTTGGCACACATGCTCCGTGCTGCACTCACTGGCTTCATGATGCTAATGGGTTTCAGCATTTCAGTATGAAATGCTCTTAAATCTCAAAAATGTTTGATTTATTTCACTTGAAATGGTATTTATTCTGTATCTTGGCACATGTTGTAAGTTGGAATGCAACAGGAATTAAAAAGACAATGAGGAGGAAGGAGAAGAGAAAACACACGTGAGGAGGTAAATAAATAACCTGTTAAATTTTTCAGGGCAAAAATTTGTGTGAGATCAGCTGTGAAGGTTAGAAATTCACAGCTGAATCATAGAAGACCCAGAAAAGAGGACTCTAAGCACCTTCTTCAGCTATAATTTACATACATTTATCTATTTTTCAGCATAATTATTTCTTACAATTGGCCTGTGACTTAGACCTTCTGACACAGCTGTATTCCAGGAGTCATGTCAGAGGTACTGTGAAACGAAAGATAACTATGTGTCAGTAAGTGGGTGTGATTCTAAGGGAGACTCACTGAAGCTAAATGAGTAATTGAGGCTGAGAAAGTTGGAGCAAGGGTGATGTGCACATGAAATGCTCCAAAAAGAGATTTTTGCAATTTCCAGTCACTTCTACCTGTAGTAGACCATGGTATGCACAGGATATTTTTGTCTGTGTGTTAGGTGAAATACTGTTTTGCTTCTAAAACCTAAACTTCAAAATGCATTTGATTACCAAATGAAAAACCATCCATTTGATGAAATACTGCAGAAGAGATGACCTTGAACTGAAACCCAAGAGTTGATCAGTTTTGGTTTAAAAAAATATTTTTTTCTACAGAGTGCATAGATCTGAATGGAAAAAATATTTGAAAAATAAGGAATGGTTTAGGTAAGTTTATATTCAAACTGAAAATTCTCAGGACGTGTGCTAAACTGGATTAACATATTATAAATAAAACAATGACAATTATTATATTTGAGATTAAGTGCTTTCTGGATGAAAAGAGTTCTATACTTCTATCATTTTGGAATCCCTCTAGAATACAGTATAATCCTGTGAAAGAATTGTGTTACAGTACTAGATGAATAATTTCTTCATTATATTTGGTCATAGAACAGATCCTTCCTTAGGTCTAGTTACAGTATTACTTTAAGTGTGTACATTTATGCATATGCTGAGAACCTAAAATGTGTTGGTTTTGGTGGTAAATGAATTAAACTGTGATTAGGGTGTCAGTAATGAACAAATAAAGACAGAACAGAAGAAAAATCATGAGTTTTAGACATTTTGGGATTTATGATGTATACCAAAAAGAATGAAAATAGCCTTTTCCATCAGATGTTTTAATCTAGATGAGGAATTGTTACATCAAGGAGGCCTCACTGCAGAATCTGTTTTCAGAAAAAAAAATATTAAGGGTTTTATTTTAATGAGAAAAGCCAAATTTCAAAGCCTCAGAAACTTTGGGAGTAAAATTAGCTGTAGTTTTCATGGCTTATGCAAACTGAATTAACATTTATTTAGCTCTTTGGCATTAACTGCACCTTTATAACCAAACAAAAAGGTAATTATGCAGCATTTTCACTAATTGATTATTTTTGTATCAGGTTCACTGATTGCATTCCCAACAATTAGGGCACAACACTGCTTTACTTCATGGTACTTCATGGCTAGAATATGGTGCCTATTGGATGAGCAATTTGCCTCCACAAAATGCTGGAAATGTTAAGCTTGTGATCCATATACATTTGGTACATTATTTGCAGAGCAAAAATTTAAATTCTTATCCATATTGGAAAGTAGAATGCATTTACAAACTCAAGTAGCTGTTTTCAGGTATAGACAGACACTTGTGTGTGTGTGTGTTATTAACTGACTGGTGTAAACAAGCATAACTGATCATAAGAGGTGTACATGATAATTTGCAGGGAAGTTGTCAGCTACTTCAGTGTTCTTATTCTAGGAAATATTAATGTTGAGAAGATAATGATGATGACAACCCAACATTCAGTTGCTGTGCTGGAACTTAGAGTGTCACAGACCAACAAGAAATGGTCAATCCTCCCCCGTGGCAGTTGTAAAGAAGCCAAGAATCCATGAAGCAAAATATAAGATTTTCATACATGACAAATAATTAACATTTGTTATGTAGACAATGAGCAACCATGTAGAGATGTTTGTCAGAAAGCAATATTCTCTGTCTAGAAAGCCGTATCTAGGATCTTGGGATCCCAGAAATTTGAGCAATGTCTCTTTACCCTGCCTTGCTGATTGCTAAACTGCCTCATGACAGGTAGGAAAGTTAATTGATGAATTTAGTATTTTTCTGAGTTTGTGTTTAGGGAGATCAGGAATCCCCAGCTAACAGGAATGACAAGCCTGCAAGGAGGAGTGAGCGACTGATTAACCATAATTTGAGTTATTTGGCACCTTATGGGTGTCAAAGCACCCATAAGGATTTTGAATAAATACTAAAAGTAGAAGTTATTCCTTTGACTTCAGTGAGGTACTGAAGTCAAACTTGTACAACATGGTACTACCTAAACAGAGACAGTGGTATTGAGTAATATTTGTCCATTTCTGCATTCTTGTGTATAACATTCTGTAATATTTCTTTTAACCATATATAATGTTTGTCTGCAGAAACTAAAATTTGTCTATGGAACAGTAGCTATAATTCTAAACACAGATTTATCTTTTGGGTTTAGTTTAGTATTTACCAGTTAATTTCAGGTTCTTTTAAGAAGACAGAGAAATGTTATCAGTCTCTGTTATTCCATCAGTGATTATGCCATAACTCGTTTGGTGATTCATCCTCACAGTTATTTTCCTTTTTCTGAATTTTATTTTTTCTTTAGAGTAGAGAGTTTAGGTAAAGTAATCATAAGATAAAATAAAGACTTTTCTCTCCCACCTTCTTTCAGTAGTGTTTAACAAATCTGCCTTGACTGACAGAATGGATTTTTCCAGAATGGATTGAGTACAATGTGCTTTTTCTTGAGACTGCACTTATACATAGAATATTTTTTATGTTATCAGAATAATGATAACAGCTGCAAGCAAGCCTCAGAACTTTGCAACAAAAGGAATATATTTAATGAGCTTTCTCTCATAAAAAGATATAAAATAGCACAATAGATTTCTCAATGTGCACATTTTGGGCCGATATACTATACCTCTAAATGTTCCTCAGATTTTAAATATATAGTTTTCCATATTTAAATTAATAAATGAGAAATACTTTACCTAGATATCTATTTTGTTATATTAATAAGAATTTTCTACTGTACATTCACATGAAAGACATTAGCCCACATTCGATTTTTTTCTGAAAGTAAGAAACAGTTCTAACTTCTACAATATATCAGCAAAAAGGCTTCCTGGAAATATAACACACTCAGGGTACAAATTAGAAAATTAAAAAATCCCAATAATTTCTTATAGATTCACTTTTAGATCCAGATCTTCAAACACACCAGGAGCCTCATTAGAATTTCATCAGTTTATAACAGCCATGGATTATGTCTACAATAAGACAAATGGGAAATTGTATATTTAAATGGAGTAATCAGCTTTGTAAACAGAGATGATAGAAATAGATAAATCATAATTCCTAAGGAGAAAACCTGAGTATCATTGATTCCAGTCCCATCATAAACACAAAATGACGTCCTATTTCTGATAAAGGTGATACCTTTCCTCTGATTAGTAAAATAACTAATACAATAGATGCTGGAAATATATCCTACTTAGATTTAAAAAACCTTCAGGGGAGATTTTGTCCTGGCTCTGATACTGCACAGCAGAAAAGGTATGGCCTAATGATAAAAACATGGGACAGACCATAAGAGTGTTTTGAAAGAGAAGATGCATGGGGAGAGAGTATGGGCATTGTTTAGCTGTAGAATAGAAACTCTGAAGGTGATACAGAAATCACACTTAAATTGCAAAAGATAATTGTGAAAAGACAGAAACTAAATTCCTGACTACATGAAAGATGATAAAATGGGCAGAAGATTCAAACTAAGCAAACAATAATCAGACAAGGTACTAAGAGAAATGTCCAGTATCATAAATGGTGACGCATCCAAATAGATTACTGGACAGGGCCATGGAATCTGCATTGTTGGAAGTCTTTGGAATGACATTTATATCATAAACTGAAAGTAAGTAAAAAATAATATTCTATTTTCCTTTGTGTACATGCATTGATGTAAGAAACAATTTTGACTGGGGAAAGAATATTGACTAAATAAACTTTGTATGGTCATTCCCATCAACATCTTTTGGTTATACTGAAATTTATCATTGGAATGAGAAGAAATAAGAATCAAGGGAATTTTTTATTGCCATTTGTCCAGGAATACTTGCAAATTTTTAAGGAAATATAATCCTGTGAAATATTAGGTTATAATACCAATGGCATATTGATGCAGAATGTTTAATAGCAAGGATTTTTCAAAGAACCTGTCAATATTTTTCTGCCTGTAGAACAGATGAAGAAAAAAAAGGTGAAAGTCCCAATTAGTTTAGCTTACTAATACTCAAGATTTTACAACAGATTCTGAAGGGAAGCTCAGTGAAGGATGTGGTGATAAGAGGAGAAAGGATAAAATGCAACAAAGGTCAGTTGCAGGTAGATTTTGTCAGAACAAGTTTAATGACTACAAATTTACTGAACTTAATATATCTGTAGTCTACCTGTGAAAGTATCTGATATGGTGATCTTGGAAAAAACATTTCTGGTGAATTTGGTATAGAAAAAGAGTAAGATTAATTCAGTTTGCCCACCATTATGTTGATTATACTGGCAAAGGAATTATCAGTCTTTTAATTCCTCTCTGCCAAAAAAAGATAAATGTTAGTCTAGGTGTACTACATTGCGTAAGAATGGAGTTTTTTCTTATGTCCTACTCATTAAAAAAAAAAAAAGAAAATGAAGTTTGAAACCAGTTTATGGAAATTTTACAAGATCCTGTTAAAGATCACACCAACTTATTCAAGAGTTTCATTTTCAAAACCAGATAAACAGAATAAAATTTCATCCAGTCCAGTTCCCAATAATTTAAATTAGAGAGGTTCTGTATTCAGTAAATTTTCTGTGTGGGACAATACTCTTCAGAGTACTTGTAATATGAAAAGAGATCAAGTCATATTTAGGCATTAGAGACATATGGAGGAAGGAAATAGCAGCAGAACTAATAATTTAAGTTTCTGCTCTGAAGATAACATGTGGAAGTGCTTATTTTTTCTTGTGTTTAGGGAAGCTAACCGAGTTGACTGATATGATTGGGATCATTAGATCCCAATCTAATGATTAGATTTTGATCTCACTTAATGATTAGATTTTGATCTCACTTAACTGCATTTCACATCCTTAAACGTCCAAAAATGTTCTGGAGAGGTGGTAGAGATGATCTTAACATAGAAATAAATCTGTCTTTCTAAATACCATACTTCCTCACGGGAGAAATAATACACGCTTCTCTGACTGGCTTTCTAACCCTAAAGAAATATTTGAGGATGAAGTCAGGGATAGGATGTGTGGACAGTTGAATAGAAAAGGAAATTAAGTGCCTTAGTGCTTCTGATTCACATATAGATAGCATATAATATATAGTAAGCTTGATTTGGGATATGTTTTCTAAGAAATTCTTTGCTCTAAATGAAAAATTTTGTTTTGTGAAGTCAGCAGCCATGATCCACTCTATTGCATCTATGAGATTAAAAAAATGGTCCATAAGCTGAACTGAGTTCAGACTTCCTGAGGTTCATTATAATGAAAAACCAGCACAGGAAAACCTTAGAATGGAATAAAACCATAACAAGATACAGAAAATGATAAAACAGGAAAGTAAAGTAAATGTTTTTCTGTGTTTTAGCAACTTCATAGTCTATCTAAAGCTTTAGATAAAGTTTTAGTCTTCAAGATGTTAGACTCCATGAGGTCTTCCCAGCAGCCTAAATGAGGTTAGATCAGGTTAAAGGGGGTTCTGGAGTTTCACTTACTGTAAGCTGAAGAGATATCTTGCTCAGGAGCTGCTTTTGCTCTCTGCTTCCTGCACCCAGCAGGTGGCTGCTGCCAGAAGATCACAATTTATTTCTCTTTCAGAAACCTTTTCTGAGGCTTATGTGAGTCTTCATGGAGAAGGCACTGGAGAAGCACCTCAGATTTCCTGGTTTCTAAGACATAGGTCCTGAAGTTCCCAGAAATTTGAGTCTTTCAGGTTCCAAACTGTCACCAAGCTAGAAAGCATCAAGTGAGTAGGTAACTACGATTCAGAGCTGGAAATTTACACTTCTTAAAGAAAGAAGAGTGGGGGAAATTAGGTATAGGAGAGTAGAGACAAGCCATTTTTAGAAACACACTACCTAATGATGCATTTAATTTCCAGGGGCTGTAGATAGAATAAATATCATACCTGTTAATAAGCACATCCAAGGGTCACAGTTCTGAAGAGTTTGTTTTGGCTGGTTTGGTATATAATTGAATATCATTTCTAGTTCAGTTTTATTTTTAGTCTGAAAAAGATCTTGTAAAAGCCAATCAAATGTTTAGCTTAATGTACTGTCAAGTAGAATATAAATTCCTCAGTTAGCACTTCATATAGCATACTTATACTTTGCCGCTTTTCACAGAGTAAAGCAAATAAAAATTGCTTGATTTACAGATTTTTCACCCAGGGTCAAATGCAGTGTATATTAAGTCATATGCATCCTATACAGGTTGCTAGTAAGCAAGTGAGAGAAAAGAAAAGCTGAAGAGAAAATGAAAAGAAAAGCTGAAGAGAAAATGAATGGAATTTAATTGCCTCCCACTATTCAACTCATTTCAACTTTTTTATATTAGAATGCTAGAAGCAAGCCTTGACAGGCTACCCAAAAACTCTTGTTGATCCTATTTTATACACTTCTTTTTATTAATCTTCCTCTTTGCAGTGGTAACTGAACTTGTCAAATTTCAATTCTGAAAAATATTGCAATATTTGAACAAAATTACTGGTTTATGTTGCCATGTTACTAGGAATTTTCACCAATCACATAAAATTTTAGTTTTGATAAGTATAACATAAATGAAGAGTTTGAATGAATTCATCATCCTTTTATTCTCTTTTTTTCCTATGTTGATCTTGTGACCAAATAACCAAAGATGTTTTAAAGTCCATGTTTTATTCTGGAAAACAAAACCAACTGTTCTTCCTGAAGGCTGTGAGCCTGTATGTCCTCTGGAGGATGTTCAGCTCCTCAGACTGAGCTGCCATGAATGCAGGCCCTGCCGTGGCTCTTTCGCTCCTTCGCTGCCTGGGCACGATGCTGAGCAGCTGCTTCAAAACACCCTTTCGTTTCTAAGTTCTGCATACAGCATTCCTGTCTGTAACCCTTAGCTACCTCCCATTTCCTTTCCACAGTCTTCTCCATCAGCTTCAATTCTTTCTATTTCACAGGTGTCTCTTTGCTTTACTCCAGGATACCTCTTCTACTCTGACCACCTCATTTACCAGTTAGATTTTGATCTCACTTAACACTCATTTATATTTTAAGATACAGCTAATCCATTTAATCTCAGCACTTTCCAACAAATTAGGAAAGAGGTAAGTTGAAGCCATCCCTTGCTATGTTTTTTACTCTCGTTTGTGTATGTAGTATTAGAACACTTTTGATTTGTGTGCTATATTGTGCAGCCAATGCCTTTCAGAACAAGCCAGACTTACTATAGGTCAACTGCAAAGAGCATCTATAAGAAGAATATTCCAGAGAACAAAGCTGTCCTAAAATAGAGGGTTTTTTGGGCACAATTCCTGGGTCACTCTTGTTAAAATCTAGGGTGTGACTCACAGCTGGCAGAACACATTAAGGCTCTTATGTTCCTGAAAATGATCTGAGTATCAAGCCAGACAAAGTTATCCTGTATTTTCTTTCACATTTAGGAATAAAAAATTAAAATTCAATTTGGACTACGCAGGTGTCTCAGAGAGAAAAGCACTGACACTGTTTAAAGACATTGATTGTCTTACTATTTGCCAAACAGTCATTAAAACCACATGGAAAGCTACCATGTGATTCACTTTGGAATCCATATTCTGAAAATCTGCAATCTACAACTCTGTTTTAATTGTCAAAAAGTCCGAATGACATAAATTTTTTAAAAAAGTAGAATTCAACAGGTATTTGTTTCAGTAGTGCTTATATCAGAATGGCTTTGTGCTATGACATTAACTTTAGAAAAAAAAGACACACAATAATTTAATTTTAAAACTGAAATGCTCAGGGACTGAGATTAATAAAGAGCAAGTATTATGCATGAACATCTTTCCATTCATACTTAATATTCATTATCATTATGGGTAGAAAGCATTTTAAAACATCCTAATTTTTTAAATATTCAAATTCATAATGAGCTGTATAAAATGCATCCCCTTATACCATTAATAATCTAGTTCCCATTGACACAGTAGACCTTTCCAATCATATCCATTTTTAAATACTCAGACTAAGATGAGAGATTTATGCAGTTCAGTCTGTCATATGTGTCTGGAATAAAAATCTGTAATCATGTACTTTTGTAGATTAATGAAGATGGAAACACTGTATGCCAGAAAATAGGCAAGAATCTTTGGTAAACTCTGTTAAACTCTCAAATTCCTCCTGCCTTTTAAAATAATGTAAGAAAGTATGTAGTTTTTAAGAAAATGTCTGAATTTTCACCTCTTTTAACTCTCCCCATCTTTCTCTAGACTTAAAAGCCAACAGTTTGCAATATGCCTCTTCCATATCATCACACAAAACCATATTGGATCCTTTCCAGTTTCTTAATGGAATTTTTCCTTTCTAAACCGCTGGTCTAGCTAGAGACTTTTCATCCATTCAAACATGACAGATCTGAAAAAAAAAGGATTTCTAGTTTCTTAATCTCTATCTGTATAACTGCAGTTATCACAGGATTACTGTTATTGACTGTATTTATACAGAAGATATATTAAGCTCTCTATGCGTTCTCTTTTCTGTTGAGTGAAATTTGACTTTCTGAGAGAAAAAGTACAATCACTCTTTAAGACTCCTCTTTAAAATTCCATGTGTCTTAGGAGTTAACGGTTTCAAAGAAGATTTGAAGTAGTTCTTCTGTCTCCTAGAGGCTAGCATTTAGGAAACAACAATGTACTGCATAGTTGGATTGTTTGACAGCACAGTAGGCTCTAAGTGTTCAGTGTTCATATTTTTATTGAGGAACAGAAAATATTAAGGGCTGGTTCTCAATTTACTTTGGTAGTGAGGTTTTCCATAGCAGCAATGATGTCTTAAGTAAAATTGAAAGGGTATTTTTGTTTTTCAAATGTCATTGTTTCTTCAGCACCAGCTTGCCAGTGATTTTTTAAATTTTCATTTAGTATTCAATGTGCTGGAAACAACGTAAGTGCAAACTGAATGTCCTCAAAGAGATAATTTCCAGTTTGTCATATGAAGGTCTCTTTCCAGACTTAGGCAGTGCTGACTGTAGTTGTTTGCAATGTTCTTTGAACAAAACATTCATGTAGATCTCTAATAATGGTTTCATTCTACACACAGGGTTAGTCAAATGTTTTAAAAATTAAATAGAAACAAAGTAGGAAAAATAGGAAAATTACTGAAGGTTTAAAATGTTTAGAGAAAACTTTCTGTCCCCTGAATGATCTTGAAACAGCTTTTTTTTTACACATAAGATCAGGTCAATGTAGAGCAAGAGGAATACCTACATGTCTGGGAAGATCAGGATTTGGCCCCATATAAAAGTTCTTTGATTAAGAAGCTAAAGACTTTTTTGCAACATTAGTAGCAAACATTATAAACTTGCAACGATACATGCACATTTTTAACAAGAAGCTTACCTTGATTGAGTCAAGATGTTAAAATACATGAAAGAATTTGCATGGTAGAAGAAAAGAGTTTGTGGATATAAACACAGAGAACTATAATGATGTTAAAAGTTAATGATGAAATATCTGATCCTTTTAATGAATGACCTGTGAAAATCCTTCCACCTCCAGTGATTGGTGTAACCCTTTGTGTAATGTAGTAAAAATGAATACAGGCAGGCTACATATAGGAGGAAGGATATAAAATTCACAAAAAATGCTGAATAATAAAGTGCATAATATTTTCAGGTCTCAGCACAGTTTCTCTAGAGATTATCACTTTCCTCTATATGGTACTGCACTCTAAGCATAATTTAAATGCCTGACAATGGGAGTACAAATTGCTTAATGATATGTTGCTAAAATTATTTTATAATGAGAAAAAATTACTTTCCTTAATATTAGGGAGAATGAAAGAAGAAAAAGTCAAACATTTTCTGTCTGTAGTTAAACTATTTAATTCATATTTAGCCATTTTAATTCTAATGCCTTTATTTTTAAAAATTCTGAGTACCAGCTCCTCAGTGGGCATCACTGAAATCAATTAATGGTTGACATCTCTGGAAATCCAGCCCTCTGTTTAAATGCCAGGGGCACACATGTTTCCCAAGAGTACATACAAGATATAAGGGTAGTAATTTGATATCCGAAGCTTGTGACTAAGCTTGAGCTCAGAGACTCATGATCAGAATACTCAGTGCCAGGCTGAAATTATGTTCAGGTTTGGATCATGCAGCAGAACATCTGAGCTGATAGCACCACCAGGTCATGATGTGGATGGGAACAACTACTGTCCTCTCCCAGCCACACCGCCCTCCCAGCACTCGTTTGCCTTGTGGTAATGTCATCTGGTCCAGATGAGTCACCAAGCTTCCTTCCTGAAGCATCTTAGGTCACATAAAGCAAGAGAGAATCATGTAAAAGAACACCCTGTCCAGGCTGACATATTGCTGTCAGTGCAGATGAATGGAGAGGCAATAGAGATCACTACTTCAGTAGGCTTCAGTCCACTCCTTGACTCAAGCAATTTATGACTGCACTGACATAACCTGGCAGTTAATTTAAGGTGCTGCACGTGGAATATGATTTTTCAGTTTAACTCCTGATTTTAATTGTGATTTGATAGCTCAGACTAACGAGGGAAAGTAATATGTGTCAGATTCTTAGAAATAAATATCTTTTAAATAATCAGCTTTAATGGTCATTATCTTGTATCACTACAATAGACAAAACAAAAGTCTAAACTTAGAAGTAGACAAGCTGAATAACATTTTCCACTTTCTGTGCATACTGATCGTGAATGCAACCTGAGGAAGAATAAATGAGATCTAATAATAATGTCTGGTTTCAGTGGGAGAAGTTATTCCTGTGTTGGTATTCTTAAAACATCCAGCTACAGGATTGATTTTAAGCCCTTTAAATACACCAGCAAAAAGTACTTATGTAATTCTTCAAGCAGAAGGAAAAAGGATATATTCTGTTTATAACACACTAAGTAGGCAGATGTCTCTAAAGTAGATTCCACAATGCAAGACTGTGATACCAATTAGAAAGCATATGCCATATTGCCTTGACATCCTGTTACTAAATGCTGATGAAAGTTTATGATCACAAGTTAAATATGTAAAGCAGGACTGAAAATAATCTTTCAAATTAAAACTGCTAAAATATATACTATGCAGAATGTACACCAGGTGTTCTGCAATGCAGGCTGCAGGGATGTACTTCTGTGGGGGTTTGGGGAGTACAGCAACAGATTTCAATGCTGCCTCAAGTACTGAGACACATCAGCTTCCATATATTTCTTGTGAAGACAAACACCAATAGCAGGTGACCGAGTTACAGCAAAAGATACTGACCGGTGTAGTGGAGTTGATAGCAAACCTGTGGTTGCACCATGGTAAGAAAATTGTTTTGGAACCAGAACCTCCCAACTAGGTTGAGTTCAGGCATGTTTTGTAGCACCCCCTTCTACCTTGATCCGTGATTATCCAAATTGCTGCTCATGCTGCAGCTTTCTTCCTGCTCCTGTCAAAGGTGGGGCCATGGGGACCTGGGGCTACACAGGGCATGTGGTCATCCTGTGTCTGACACCGGCATGGATAGCAATTTGTTGTATTTCAAGAAACCTTGAAGGTGGGACTCTGTTTCACTTCCCCAGTTTCATGTCTATAAAAAGGTTGCCATTAAACTTCTGACTTTCCCAGGAAAGGGATGATTACACTGTATGTTGTATTTTAATTGCAAGGCTTTGGACTTGATGCAGGGCTCATTGGGCCTCAACTGCAATCTCACGTTCCCTGCTATGCTGCTTTGATTAACAATGGGGATATTATTTCTGTGTTTTCCTTTGTTTCCTAAGCTCTCAAATTCATATTCTCAGACCAAAAATGTTTATCAGGACTAGTCTAATGCATTTCATAGCATGGACCACCAAATTCCAGGGTTTTTCCGTTCACTGAGAGCAAAACCTGATGCGTTTAGAAGGGTAGCTGAAGACAGTCTGAGCTGAAGACAGTCAAAGACAGCAAATCCATCTCACATGTTCTGATGCTTACTCATATTCAGTCATAAGGAAAATAATGCCATTCCATTTTCAGCATGTTTCAATAAATCCCAGCCATCTTTGTTGTTTTCTTTAAAGACTGAAGGATGAATGCCTTATCCAGCAAAGCCAGGTATATGCTGTGATCAAATCAACTCATGGTCTTAATTATAGTATTACAATTAGGTAGAACACATTAACCTGCATTTCTTAAGCCCTGAAAGTGTACTTATTACTTTTCATGCACCATTTCCTTTTACCATTTCATTATTTTCAATTCCAGCTTTTTGAAGGACATGTATACAGGCAGTGGTTTTCATATTTTAGTATCTCTTTGAACAATGCTGAATTCAGAGCTGTATCCTTTATCACATTCATTTTTAAATCAGCATTGCTCAATTTATGTTCTTCTGTCACTGCTAGCCACTCTTAGTTTGTTTCAGTGTGTTTCCCCACTTTGAGAAATCAGTTGAATCCTCTTAATCCATTTGCCTGAATTTTTCTGGTCTTGTATGTAATTTTTTTTTTTTAATTAAGATATCATGGACCAGTAATCTAAATGCGTTAAACAGAATGGTGTTGATGTAATAAGTGTTTCTGTCCTTTCATGCCCTTTATTAATATTATTCTTTATCAGCTTCTCAGTTAATCCAGCTGGAATTGCTACCATAATAACCAATTTATAACCAACTGTATAAACCCACTTTAAGCATTGGCCATGGGAAGAAAATTTTCAGTCTACTAGGAATTGTGGTGAGCGCTTCTTTCCCATCCTTTCTTCTTCCCATCTTTCTGCTGTCTGCAATTCCAAACAAAATTTTAAGATTTCTGGAGATAAATAGTTCATAATTGCCCTGATTTTAACCAAGGACCAGGTTAATTTTTCACAGTAGGCATGAGGGGGCAGAGCCTGGAGCTGTGTGGGCATGGCCAAGATATTGTGTTATTCTATAAAATCTTCCATTGTGGCCAGGGATGGGGAAAAGGGACTCTCTCTTGCTTCCTAGAAATGGTGGGGGGTGTGTTCCTTTCCTGTGGAGCAAGTGTGGTGAGCAGCAGATAGAAAATCATGGGCTGGAGGGTCCAGGCACCATTGTTCATTGCCTTGGGGCCACACCGGGTTGGATCAAGCAGTGAGCAATTTCTGCATATAAATCACCCTGGTTTTGTATACATTTGTTATTAATATTGCTGCTGTTCATTTTCACATCTCATGGCTGCTTCCAGTAATTTTTTCTCATCTCAGTCCATAATCTCTGCCCTTTGTCTTTCTCAACAGAGGGGAGCAGCAGTGCTGGTCCTAAACCATGACAGTTGTTAGCTTTCAAAATCTCAATTTACCACGTAAAACAACGACAGCATGTAAGAACTTCAAACATATTCATGCATCCCAGGAAACATCTCAGTTTTGATGAATCACACCAAGTGATTTAATTCCTCATCTTTACCAGATTAAAACATAAATTCTCACTCTTTCAACATACTGAAGTATTCATTAAATTAATTTTCCTTTTAATCATTATTACAAAATTTATCCCATCTGTCTTATAATTAGGACATGATAATTGTAGACTTTATTACATCTATGTTTGAACTCATGGATCCTGCCAGAAAACATACTCCTGATGCTTTTGTTTCCTTTTCAGTTTCCCCAAACCATTTTGCTCTCATTTATACAGATTTTTGCTTCCTCCCAACACTTCACATTCCCTGTACTTATTATGCTGTTACTGCTTTTTCCTTTCTTTCACCAAGTTCCTTCTAAATACCTTTATTCCAAACTATTTTCTGTAATTTTTTTCATATGTTTCTCCTTAGTTACAGTAGAAAGTATTTGCTATTTATGAAAAGATCTAACAAAACAAGTTTTTCTATACAATTTTTTGCTTTTACTGTTGACTTGAACAAGAAATTTACATAGAAATTTTTGAATACTTTTAATGAATTGCAGGTTGAGAAAAACCTAGTGGATTAAAGAGAAAGAACAGGGAAAAAACACAAAATACAGAAACAGCATCTCATCTCATGACAATTGCAATACAGTCTAATCTTAGTCTGCATATATTTTCATTGCCCCCCATCATTCTTTGTTTACTTCCTCAAAACTCTGTAAGCATCTTGATTTTGATATTAAAATAAAAGGAGGAAAAGTGTTATTTTTTTCTACAAGCTGCATCAGTCAGGAACGGCATGGTTTTGATAGATACTGGCCATGTAATAAACATAAAAAATAAATATGGTGTTTATAGTCAAACATTAAGATGCATTCTAAAAACATTATATTGATTATATCCATTAATGAGAATAGTGAATTGTCCAAAAACAGTGCTGGATCTATTCTGTATATTTAAATTTGTAGCAGTCTTTGAAGGATTCTTGTACCATCTGTAATCCAATTTATAACATTTAACTTCATGTGATTTCAATAAATATTTCTAAAGCATTATACATACATTTTTTTCCTATCAAATTCATGTGTGTTACTGAGGTTTTCCTCTGATTACCTATAAACAACTAGAATTACTATTAGCTTTTAAGTGGTCTGCACATGATTAAGTAAATATTTATACTGTCTAATTCATATACTCATTTACATATTCCTGTAATCTGTTTTAAAGTCAGTTGCTCTGAATAATGGGTAACATTTTTCTACATGTCTGTTTGTTAATGTCATTGTGAAAGTATTAATTTGATTTCTGATAACATTTTCAGAAAAAAAAAAAAGTTTCTTCATATTCAAAATCACGGTTGTCTTAGGCTATATCTTAGGTCATACTTGTCTCCAATATTATTTTCCCCTCTTATCTGCTTTCCTACTTCTTTTGATGACAAGGATCATTTATACTCTTCAAGTTAGGGGTGGAAGGCTTGAAAATATTCTTGCAAAAAGTAGCAAATTGAATATGAATGCTTAGTGGGAGAGACTGAACTAAATATATGAGTGGCAAGGAGGAAGGTCTGCAAACATAGTCGCTGTCTTGGGTTTTAAATACATGCAACGATTCCATTCAAGAGCTGCGTACTTCTATTACAATGATTTGCCAGCCTCATACATTCCTACAATATGCAGAAGGAATTTGTGCTTTCCTGTGTTGTGAAGCATATATGATCTTATGTTTTTACTGTAAACTCTTTTCTGGCCATTATCTCAACTAGTGCTATGTTTAATCACTGTTTTCTCTCAAAAATATAGCATAGTATCAGAAACATAAATACAGATTTGTAAAAAGAGTTTTTGAGTCTCCTAGATTTTGTGCAAGGCTGAGGCCACTGAAAGGTACAGAAGGTAAAGATTGGCTTGGTATTACACTGTTTGAGGAGGGATGA
The DNA here is from genome assembly GCF_017590135.1 of Pyrgilauda ruficollis. NCBI lineage: Eukaryota > Metazoa > Chordata > Aves > Passeriformes > Passeridae > Pyrgilauda > Pyrgilauda ruficollis. The sequence goes on from NW_024508100.1 coordinate 19,990,504, forward strand.
CAAGAAGCCAAGATCCATGAGGTCTGGCATATGCTGTGCCTCATCTGTTTTTCTTCTACCACGGTCTGGTGGCACAGATGCAAGGAGCCAGTTCTGTTGAGACAGCAGGAAAGATTTTTCTTCTCATGGAACAAAGTCTGCTGGTACCTGCTAGCAGTCCGACGGCAGGGTACAAGGAACTGATGTTAGGCTTCTCTAAGCTTCAATGAGAACAAAACTTAAGAATACCCCCCAACTGGAAGAACAAAGGAAGTATGAAATACAGAACTTCAATACCTACTTGAAGTCTTGAATGGATATCATCACCCAATCCACTATACCTGTTCAGTACATCAATAGCACATTTTTAATCAGTTGAAAAGGTGCAAAACATGGTAGAAAAATAACTGTGTGGTAGACTCTGAGTTAACACAAACTTAAATTTTCTTAATTCTATTCAGGTAACAAAGACTTCAGGAATCCACTGAATACTTCAGCTGGCAAAATATAAATTACATACCAGTACATTATCAACTATTGTATCTTAAAATTACTGGACAAGCCTTATTGTGCCTATTAACTTCTTTCATAGTAAGTTATGGCAATGGGGTCATATACAGAGTTTGCCAATAAATCTCTAGAATTTACCCACAATTAGTAGTCAACAAACTGCTGAGTTACTTCTTCATGTTTTTCAAGTCTCCAACTATGAAGCTACACTGGTGGGCAGTGGAAGAAAAATTTTTAAAGTATTGGTGATAAAGGCAATCAAGGACGTTCCAAGCAGCACAGGAGTGCTTCCTTGCTTTCCTTTATATTTCACCTTTCTAGATCCTGCCTGACTGTGCACAGAATACTGAATACCTTGAGCCTTTCATTCCTGTCAAAGAAAACCTATTTACCGTTTATCTAGGGAATGTGCACCATCATCTAAACAATCTTGCTGGACTAAAAGAGCATTTGCTGGTTTAAAGCAGAGGACTGATGCAAGATGAATCTTGGTAAGGTAGGTTGCTAAGACATTTCCTCTCTGCTCTTACTTTGAACATTGATCTCATGGGAACATGTGCATCCTCAAATGCAGTTACACAGTAGTGCTTTGCATGGACCTGTGTGGTTTAGTGTCATTTGTGTACTCTGGTGGCCACTGCTACTTCAGGGCAGTGTTGCGGGAAGACCACAAGGCATTATGGCAGGGAAGAGCAGAGCACCTCAGTATGATACAGAGGGAAAAACCACAAAGGGAGGAGAGGCCCTTTGGGATGCAATTGCAGCATTGGGAAGCCTCAATAATCTCTAAGGTGAAAGAGACAGTTTGTAATTTTTGAGATCTGAGATGAAGGGAGTCTTGAATTATGACCCTTCTGTAGTCCTAGGTCACTGAAGATCACTTGCTGACTATTCCTGCTCCCTATTTCTTGAAGAGTGATAGACGTAACCCTGCCACTCAAGGATCCGAGGTTTCTTGGTCATGTGGTGACAGCCTCAATCAATCCTGTTCTTAGGAAGCTTTAAATTCCTAGCTCCCTCTGTACAGTGGTCTTTCATATTGACTATATTCTCAATTAAAGGCTTAAAGAACATTTAAGGGTTTAAAGAACATTGTACCTGAAGGTACAACACAGAACTGATTGACCACAACATACCTTTTCCACCTGCACATATTTTTTTCAAACAAGTAATGGAGTAGCACCATCATGACTTTTTGTCAGCAAAATAAACCACCCTTCTTTCTTAGAAAGGACTTTGTCAAAGCAAAGTTAGATCAGACCTACATAAAAAATGTGGACTAAGGTCAACACCAGCAACATATTATCAGTAGAAAAAACCCCAACTTTTCTGTTGCTTATGTTTTTTTGGTTTTTTTTGGTTTTTTTACTAAATTCCAGTCTCATCTTTTTTTTCATAACAGTGTTCAAGAAAACAGCAGTTGTTAATCCAAAATTCTGTCAATCATTCTACCAAATGGAGCAAAACTCACAGGATACCGAGTTGCAAAGCAAAAAAATACAGAACAAAAACATAGAAAATTTACAGATACAACTCTTCAAATAAATGTTTAAAAAATCCCACATAGATTATTGTCAAACAAGTCTTGCCTATAAAATGCCTTGTGAAATGCTGAGGCAAAGGTTATTATGATTTCTGGTATAAGTTATTTACCCTTAGGGCACTGGTTTACTCCTAACTAAAAAAAAAATCTGTAGTGCTAGCTCCCTGTGTTAATATGCTAGTAAGTTATTTCTCACTGCCTTTTTTTCTTGTGTCCTTGTAGTCAATAACTTTTGTCAAAGTCTTCTGTGAGAGGAGGGCTAGAAACAACATGAACAGAACTAAATCACAGAACTAAAAATAAGCAAATATTTTTGGGCATCACCAGGAGACAAATACCTATAAAGTCAGATGTACAAACTAGTGCATTAGTGAATCATCATCTGGAGGGCAGAGTACATATTGGGCTCACTTTCAGGGGAAAGGTAGAAATTGTGTACATTGGATGCTACTGCAGTAATTTAGTCAGCAAGAGCTATCATTTAACATTAATTCTGTTTCATAAAACAGCTGGGGAGAAAAGGAAAATTATAGAGAGGAATAACAAGGACTGTAATGCATTCATTAATCACTTGTGCAAGCAACATCCTTCCCCCTCCAGCCCCACTTCCAGCCTGGTCTAGCAGACCTGCCTGACTCCCATCTGAAGGGCAGGCACCACTTTAATTTCTGTATTTGTTTTGTCACGTATTGCTGGGCTGGAAACTTTCAAATCCAGTTGCTCCTAAATTGGAGTCTCCATGGCAACATTCACAGAGGTGCACATTGGAGCCAGCTGCCAGAAGAAGACAGTTACATAACACAAACAGGAGGCTTTCTGCTTTTCAGTTTACTGACCTGAGATACACAGACAGGCAAACAGATAGAATGTAAATAACAGTGTAAAATTGCAGTAGAAAAGTCAATGATACCACAAAACTATTTAAAATCATTTCAAGAGTTGAGAAGTTAGATTTCAAAAGGTGAAAATTTAGCTTCTATAAATTACTTATATCCATCATTTGTGTTGTTTTTAGTGCTTAAAAGTAGCGACTTGCACTAAAGATAGGAATCTAAGAAGGTAAAGTAGTGGCAACATCAGCTGTATGTCAGTTTACTGCCAGCTAAATCCAATCTCTGTGTCAGTCAGGTAATGCCAGAGGTAGATCAGGACTCTTGTGTCAGCTATGCAATGCAGAACACTCATAAAGAAGAGATTTTAAAGAATGGCATGTTGGTTTTCCCAGAGTAACTGCAAGAAAATTAGTCTGAAAGGTCAGAATGGAGACTGGGTGTGGAATTGAGGAGTAAATAAATACAGAGAGACTAGAGGGACCAGCTTACTGGCCATCATATTTGGAAAGGCAATATTATGTTCGCCATTAAAGCAATAAAATTATCAGTAAGACCATTTTAGCAGCAGAAAATGCTTAAGTCTCTTGTGAAGCTTTCCTTTCATGTACTATGATACACAAGATAAAGCATTTTTTCTGGACTTAAAGCAGATATTTGTATTGCAGTCATTGGCTATTTACTTCTCCAAAAATAATTTTAATGATTTTAATGACCAAAACTGTGTATTTCCATACAGAAATATCATTCATCTTGATGTCAGCAGCATGCCATAAAAACTTAAAAAGTCCTCCAGGCCTTTTCAGGAAAGAGTGACTGAGAATGTTTAGGTAATTTCATAATTAATATAAGGACAATTTTCTTTTCCTCCTCAGAAATTACTTACAAATGCAAAAGTTTACCTAGATATTATCTAAGATTTCAGACTTTATATTCTGCTTAGCTTCATGTACATAACATGTATATTTATTTTCACACAAAACCCCAGCCTCCAGAAAAGTTCTGATAGACAGCAGTATTTTTTGAGAAAACTGCACAAGCAGTTGTCCACTTTGGTATTTTGTCATTCACATAAATGCTAGTATACAACACCTGAATCTCAACAGTGATCCATTAGATGCATTTGTGGTTTCTCCTCATGTCAAAAGTAATGAGAAAATAGTTCAAGAGAAATATCTTTAAAAAAATTGAATATTCTTCCTTTAGCTAGCCCTGTTTCCTCTGTTAATTCTCAGAAGGAATGTCTACCTCTTGGTCCAACCTCGTGTTACACAAGAGTTGAAAGCTTAATTTCAAAAATAAAGAAAAGGTGGAAAAAATGAAGAAAAGGTGGAAAACTGTCAGTTTTTTCCACCTTAGTCTCTGCAGCTAAGCTCAAACACAGAGTTTGGGTAACATCAGCCCCAACAAAGCATGGCTAGTTAGGGGTTTGCCTGGCTGATAAAGTTTACCATGGGTATCCTCCTGTCACAACCTTGGAAAAAACCTGGTCTTTTAAATTTCTTCTGACAGGTTTTCTTTGACTTCATGTCGTGTCTTGTGCAGCAACAATATTTTGTAAAAACAATGAAAATGTAAAATTCAGAATTTACACTATGGAGAGTTACAACTTTTAACTACAACCCCACAGGCATTACTACTTCCTTTTTTTTTTTTTTTTTTTTTTTAAAGTAGAAGATATACAGGGGCAATGGTTGGCACTGGGCTTCTTAATCACCTGATTATGCACCACATTAAATTGAAAAATAATTCTGAGGGAGACAATTCAGACAGAAAATAAGGAGGGAAAAATACAGTCCTGAAATTCAGTTGGAATTTCTGACTCACTAAAATTCTGAAATTCTGACATTTCAGTTATCTTCTTTTTCAAATTCAGTCAATAAATGCGGGAAGCAGATGTAGCAGAAGTGGAGAGTAATGGAGAAAACATGAATTTGGAAAATCTTCAGAAATAAATCTAACCAATTTACAAATGAAATCAACATAAATAAGCATCTATATATAAAAACAGTGTTAATTAAATTCAAATTTGAAAGTATGTAAACATGTTGCACTCAATACTCTAGAGTAAAAAATGTTCACCATTTAATCATTTTGCAAATCTAGAAAAACAGGTATCCATAAGAACAATAGCATTCTTAGTTGAAACTGAATCTAGTCAATATCAGCAATCAAAAAGAGTAGAAAATTTTAGAATTATTTTTTCTAACATCTTTATTAATAAAATATTTTCACTTACTATATTTTTACCTTACTACATTTTTTACTTGCTTTTCACTTACTACATTTTTTCAGAGTGTTTAAAGAAAATTTTTAAAATATGGATAGGATCCAGAAAGATGGTCTCCCCTTTCCCTCCTTCCCCATTTTGAAAAGCAAAATCCTCAAAAGCAATCCTAAAAAACTGATATATCCAAAGCCTTCCTGCTGTCCCTAACCAACTTTTTCATATAACTTCTTACTTTTATCAGCTAAGCTGAAAGAATCCTCTATTCCATGTTTCCTCTGGCAGCATTTAAAAGTAAAAGACCAGAGAATAACTGTAGGCACTTCTCCACTGCCTGAATAGCTTTGCAATCCTTTGAGGCATTGCTCTGGAAAGGATTTCTCATCCAAGTTAGATTTTGACATTTGCGACCCGGAGCAGCAAATCCCATGGCTGGCCAGGAAGACAAAGGTACCTGAGGTGTTTCCCAGCTGTGTGCTGCCCACCCAGGCATTTCTTTTTTCTTTTTTTTTTTTTTTTTTTTTTAAAGTAGAAGATATACAGGGGCAATGGTTGGCACTGGGCTTCTTAATCACCTGATTATGCACCACATTAAATTGAAAAATAATTCTGAGGGAGACAATTCAGACAGAAAATAAGGAGGGAAAAATACAGTCCTGAAATTCAGTTGGAATTTCTGACTCACTAAAATTCTGAAATTCTGACATTTCAGTTATCTTCTTTTTCAAATTCAGTCAATAAATGCGGGAAGCAGATGTAGCAGAAGTGGAGAGTAATGGAGAAAACATGAATTTGGAAAATCTTCAGAAATAAATCTAACCAATTTACAAATGAAATCAACATAAATAAGCATCTATATATAAAAACAGTGTTAATTAAATTCAAATTTGAAAGTATGTAAACAAGTTGCACTCAATACTCTAGAGTAAAAAATGTTCACCATTTAATCATTTTGCAAATCTAGAAAAACAGGTATCCATAAGAACAATAGCATTCTTAGTTGAAACTGAATCTAGTCAATATCAGCAATCAAAAAGAGTAGAAAATTTTAGAATTATTTTTTCTAACATCTTTATTAATAAAATATTTTCACTTACTATATTTTTACCTTACTACATTTTTTACTTGCTTTTCACTTACTACATTTTTTCAGAGTGTTTAAAGAAAATTTTTAAAATATGGATAGGATCCAGAAAGATGGTCTCCCCTTTCCCTCCTTCCCCATTTTGAAAAGCAAAATCCTCAAAAGCAATCCTAAAAAACTGATATATCCAAAGCCTTCCTGCTGTCCCTAACCAACTTTTTCATATAACTTCTTACTTTTATCAGCTAAGCTGAAAGAATCCTCTATTCCATGTTTCCTCTGGCAGCATTTAAAAGTAAAAGACCAGAGAATAACTGTAGGCACTTCTCCACTGCCTGAATAGCTTTGCAATCCTTTGAGGCATTGTTCTGGAAAGGATTTCTCATCCAAGTTAGATTTTGACATTTGCGACCCGGAGCAGCAAATCCCATGGCTGGCCAGGAAGACAAAGGTACCTGAGGTGTTTCCCAGCTGTGTGCTGCCCACAGGCTGCACGATCAGCCACAGAGCCTTGTTCTTCCCACGGGCACCACACCCCAAGCAGAGGAACAGCCTCTGTCAGCCCTGCCACGTTCTAGTGCTTTGCCCAGTCCAAGCTCCTGCACCCCAAGTGGATACTGAAGCCATAGGCAAGTCTTTTTCTTTTTCTGCAGCTATGAGATCTTTTGTTACCACAGTGAACAAGGAGCAGAGAGGAGGGCAATGGGAGACTGAGAATGGCAAGATGAAGGACTCGCACTGGTGGTGTGAACTCACACATCTCCATGTGGCTTCAGGTAAGCTGGCTAGGAGCACGAGCACGAGCTCTTACTGCTTTTGTTTAGTGCTAATTCATACAGATTCTGCTGCTAGCTTTCATCTGCAATGAATTACAGCCTCTCCTGCCTGTATCAGCTCAGCTGACCAGTACAGCAAGTATGGAGCACACAGGGAAACTATCTGCCACAGACAACCCTTCAAGGAGCATTTCATTTTCACACCTTTATACTCTCATGTTCATTCAGTTGAACCCCAGCATAACTAAAATTGCATCAAATGGCAACATTTAAGCACCTTGCTGGAACTCAGAAAGTAAATTTATGGGCTCCGTGTTAATTTGGTGAAATCACAATAAATATCTCACTCTGGGTTAAAGATACTTAGTGTGACATCTCTCAAAGTCAGAACAGGATGCAGGGCTTCAGGCTACCATTTTTGCTTTTGGCTGTTTCCCTCACTGAATTTCAGCACATTAAAAATTCTTCACCTTGCGTCAAAAGCACTTGATCTTTCTGCAGATTTTTTTTCCAAAGGCTACAGCTTGTACCTTCCTAAGCACCAACCCTCAAAAAGTCTCAAGTGAAACCTTCCTTGTGAAAGCAATTTAATTTTATCTAACACAAACCAGGAACAATTTATTATGCCTTTAGCTCCTCAGTTGCCTCCCTGCCTCTCTGACTGTCAGTGTTTAAACCAAATTTAAGATTGACATACAGAGAGCAATTTTGCCAATAGCTAGTCCCAGAATTCTGCACACCAGCATCTGTGTACCTGCATTTTTATCTTACAGGATGGATTACCAATGCTACAGAAAGTGCAGATCCTTAATGAGCATTCTTTGTCATTCTTATAAAACCTAAACCTTTTATTTCTTATTCCTGTATCTTGCATGCAGACACCATTTACCACCTTCCCCTATGACTGTGTGTAGATTTTTCCAATATAATATTTCTGTATTTAGTTTATTTGAGCAGTTCCACTTTCTTGAAGTTGCAAGTAAAAAACAAAAAGCAGCATCTTGTATGGTAAGACCCCTATTCCAGTTCTGAATTGGAATTGATCTTCCTACTTTGTCTTGTTTGTAGTGAGCAAAGCACCTCTCTCTGGAGTATCCTGCTTCCACACACTACTTTAAACACAAACCACTCTGTTCAAGTGGAATAAACATTCTAGAAATTTTGAAAAAAATTCTGTCATACAAAGAAGAGTAAACATTAAAATCTCAATGTCTTTTCATCTATATATTTATTTATGTGTTTAACTTGCATTTGCTAGTATAACCATGGAACAATAAGCATGAAAAGAACTCCAGCAAATTCCTGAAATATCCTTGGTTTTGCTCTTGACACATATCCTTTCTCCAAATCCCTCTCCTGAGAAAACTTGAAGTTAATTTGAAGCATTCTGTTTGCTTCACCTCCAAACATAGTTTACTATAAGTCTTAAAGGAAATTTCTACTTTTAGGTAAACCTTTATGGATGACCTCCAGGGAGAGAAGGGGAAACATCCATACTACGTATAAAGAAATTGGCTTAATATTTTTCTATTTATATATTTTCATGATATTGGAAATTTTCAATATGCCAAGAAAATGTTCCTCATGAAAATGTCACTAAATAGACAAGTAAAAAATACCCAAGCATAAAAAATCTCCCTTTCAAAAATAAATAATACACCTTATGTTTATCAAGGAAATTCTCTCTAGATGTATTTCATGAAAATGTATCAGAGTAAACACAAATATGAACCACATAATGTCACACTGTTGTAAAAATAAAGTCCAACAATGTTGTTGCTTGCAGTTCAAACTATGAGATCAGGCATAGGGCTGGATGATTTTTTTTTTTCCTAAGGTTTATCCAAGAGGAAAAAGGTGCAAGTTTAAATTATTTACTAGTGTCTGAACTTTTCCCCATGAACAGGAACTAAGCAAATACATACTGGAGAAACAATGCAAGGATTTGAACAGACCTCTTCTAATTATCCAGACAGAATAGTAAGTCTCTTATTCTAATATATACCATCATGTATCGTAACTGCTCTAATTAATGTAATTTAGTTGTGTAATTCCATAGGACATGGCAAAAGTGTGTATTATAAAAAATTCCTTTATCAATTCCAAAGTCAATTCTTTTGAGTATTTAGCTGGCAATGTTATAGCCAGTTTTTCAGGAAAAAAAATCACTTTCCAGCTCATATTGGTGTTCTCTTATTTTCTTGAATTGTTTCCTGAAGAAAATGGTCCCCATTATATATTCTCAGTGTAGTCTTGAAAGTATTGTACATTTGAGGAAGGGTGAGCTGAACTGGATCATTTTTGAATTGCTGTTTGGGTTTGCTTTCACATGTCAGATGCCAGAAGAGTCACAGTGTACTTTGGGTAGTGGCAAAAAAAAACCTCAATTATATCTCAATTGTATGAGATATACAATTTGATGGCTACTAATATTTGCTATACTTTGGGGCTATAACAACATTAGTATCCAGTGACTGACACAAAGTGATTGCTATTGCTATAATTTATCAAATGTCATTCAGCAGTGAGAAGCACACATACAAAAGCACACAGGGAAATCCCTTACCCAAGAGGGTCACAAGTTCAGAAAAATGCTATTCATTTTTATTACTTTCTCCTTAATTTGCTGCAAATGCAAGGTTCCATCTGCCCTGAAAACAGTAGCATGACAGTGGCAAAATTTGCACTTTGGCCTCCATCAGCATTCCCGAATTCGAAATGTTTCCAGGGTCTTCAGCAATGCTGAGCTACAGCAACTGCCCAACCACATGGGGAATTTGGCAGCCAGATATTTTTTCAGCTTGATGTAATTATTGCAAACACAAGATCTGTGATAAGGTTTTATGCAAGAGTACAAACTGGTAGCTGGGCTAACAACTTCTGTTCAGTTAATATAGAGAATGCAAGTGAAAATTTCATGTAAGGTCAAATCACTAATATTCTAAGTATCAAAAGTAACATGAATTTATGAGTAATGTTAGGAAATTCTTCCTGTGTTTATTCACTTGTTTTCGAGGTTGTGGATGTGTGAAACTGGTACTGAAATGAAATGAATCTTTGGTTATTAGGAGAAGACTTTCGTGGCAACTGCAGAAAAGTCTTAACAATATTTGCTGATTTTCTTTCTACTTTTGCTAAATGTATGCTGTTTTTGCACTGGCTCTCTGCAGTCATTCAAGAGCTACCTGCAGTATTTGAAGACTATTTTAAATTATTTCTGGGTACTACTGGAACTGTTCCTATGCAGTGGAATAAAAAGTCCAAACAGGAGCATCTTAGATGTATTCAGGCACTAAAACCCATTCCATATGATAGATGGACACCCCTCAGTACTCTGATCCAAAAAGTCTTAAGATTCCCTCCATAAGTAAATTGTTGTTGTCCAGTCTGCAAAGGTCACAAAACTGATGCTGGCAGTAGGGGTCAGGTATACTGCAGAGACAGATATTTATACCAATTAATGCCATCAAGTTCAGCAGCCACCTCTGGGATTCTGTGAATGAACAGCTATAATCAGTGTGTAAGGCAGGCATGCCCTGACTGTGAATAGAAACAGTAAGATAACTACACATTTAAGTAATGATAATCACTTTCTCAGGTGGAAGGAACAAGCACACGTAAGAGAAGCAGAGCAGATGTCTTGGGAACAAGCAGCTTGCATCTGTGTGCCTTTCATTTAATCTTTGCAAGCCTTTGATGGCCAAGTCCAACTAATGCCTTCTTAGATGTATACCTATAATTTTTATTTCATCTGACGCTTGAAATACCAGTACCTTTTTTCAGGAGTTGGACTCTGATGATCCTTTGGGATCCCTTCCAACTCAGGGTATTCTGTGATTCTATGAGATGGGCCCTTTCCAAAACAGATCTACACAGCTGTGGAAAAAAATGCCTAGCCCTCCGAACAGCTCCATATTTTTTCTCTGGAAACGTCTTTTCTTCTTAGTGTCATTATCAGGTTAATTGCACTATCCCTTTGCAGAAAGTAAGCTCATATAAAAACTTCTGGGGCAGGCCAGAGCTGACCAGTTTGTATTTTGTTTGGTTTGTTTTTAATCATTGCCCTCAGCAAACATCTAATCTCAGTTTAATGTCAAACTGGCAAGAGCTCCTCTCTTTTCTTTCTCGGCCAAAAGCAAAAGAAACTAACATATTTTGTATAAAAATCCCCATCTGACACTATATAAATTATGCATTTTTCATTATTACAGATTTTGAAAGATTAGTATAAAGAATTAGACTCTGCTCTTCTCTTACATAACTAAGCACTTGCATAAAAAAACAAACTTTTTGAAGCATTACTTAGTAAATATTTTAAATTATTTAGTATTACATATCAGTAAATTGTTCCAGCTTATAAATTAGTTAAAAAATACATGGTAAGGGAAATGACATACAACGTATGCCACTCACTCTAGAGTGTCATTTTGACTCTGAGTACATTATTGTTTGAAGATGCTGTAAAACAGTGGAAGCCATTTCATTTTGTAAAACAGTGGAAGCCATTTCATTCTACCACTGGAATTCAATCTTTAATCCACCTAATACACTTGTAACATCTTAATTTCCCTATGCTGTCTGTGGTGAAAATGTTATCTGCAATACATGCTAACATTATATTCCTCCAGGGAGCATCTTCAGACGCAAGGCTTTAAAGTTGTTTTCCGTTCTTTCCATCTTTGTCAAGAGATGGAATTTAAAAAAATCATAGTTACAAGCATTTTTAATTTTTAGAGCAAATGGCAAATAGAGACGGGCAAAGAAGATACTTAAGGGCACTGTATATGTACATAGATACACGTAGCAATGACATTTAATATGAGTGCATCAGTTTTTGGGCACAGGAAATGTACTGCCAAACAGTTCTGTGTACGAGCACAATGTCCTCCAGGCATTTCATGTGCTGTGTTTTTTCATTACACATTTCAAATACAGTGTTTTCAAACTATCAGCTAAGTACTATAGCTCCCCAGTAAGCATGACCTATGAACTTGGGAATAGTGCACTTTTGCGCATGATTTTCTTTGAAATTATTAGAAATTGAGTCAATAACCTGCAATTATTTTTTTCTTTGCAATGGATCCAAAGCAAGGGTGTGCTAATCCATTCAGTCTTTCTAGTTACTGCACAGAGCATGAAGGAAAGACCATTCGAGTCAGTCTCCAAATTTTTATCTCACCCCCTTGTATTTTCTGACTTCGGCAGCAATTCAAAGCTAACCTCTGCCCAAAGACTCAATATTTGCTTATGATCTGTATTATTGAAAAGTCTTTTTTGTTGTTGTGATGGGACACAACCCCACTTCTGACTCACATGTTTATCTCTGGCTCTCACCAACCTGTTTCTTCACTGTCACTACAAGTATCCCACTGCAGAGATCTTGTGGGCATAGTCCCTCTCTCCCTGGAAGATTTCACCTGACCAGAAGCACAGAAACTAGAAAAAAAAAAGAAGACAGATAAACATCCTTAAACTCAGGCACCTCTCCTAAAAAGAACCCCAGAGTGCATTGAGAAAACTTACAGTAACATGTGGACAAACAACTAAAACAGGTGTTCTTTCTGTAACAGCATACCTATCTACCCTGTGTGATGGATAAAAACCAGGGTACATTCTTGAAGATCCCATGGCACATCTATTTATTTTGCAGGTCTGTGAATGGACGAGAATACATTAAAATATTGAACATGATATTAAATAATATGGAAGAACTGGATGATACCTAACATGTAGTCCTGGTTTGCTCAGACCCTGGGAGCTTACAGCTCATATATCTTCTATGGAAATTCATCATTCCATAGGCTTTGCTAAGTTATCCATCCATACTTTCATGCTCAGCAGGATTGTTATATTCATTGGCTAAATCAACCTTTACCAAGAGCATTGTGCCATAGGGGAAGAAACGTGGGAAGATTGGCACTGAGGACTTGATATTCATTCCCTCCACAGGTCTTTCAGCAGTTCTGTCTTACCATAAGGTAGCTCTAGCAGGCTTCTGTGGATGGTAGACTTGAAGGGGTTAAGTGCTGCTTTTGGTTTTTCTCTTGTCCAAATGGCAAGTGTCAATGGTTTGTGCTCTTGCAAACTGCTCCATGCCATGATTCAAAATTCTAAATGTGACAACCATGAAGACTGAGATTTGATTAAAGATCTCACTAATAAAATGTAACAGTATTCTAATTTAATCCACTATTTTCCTTCATGATGTTCAGTAGATCTGTATCTTGTTGTCAACTGACAGTGTTAATTTTCAGTAGCCACGAGGGCGCAGAACCTGGAGCCATGTGGGCATATATATGTGGTTGGTAAATACCATGCACATGGCTGCCAGGAGGCAGAAGTAAGGGATTCTCACTTCCATGAAGGAAATTGTCTGTGCTTGGGAAGAAAAGGTGGCAGTGGCACATGGAGGGTCCAAGGGGCCATTTTGTTCTTTCTCCCAGGGTCTGACTGGCGCTGGGTCCAGCTGGTCACACGTCGTATTTCTTCGCATATAAATCACCCTATCTTTGTATAATTTTTTTGCTATTTATACTGTTGCTGTTACTGTTCCTTTACTTACATCATTGCTGTTTCCAGTAAATTGTTCATATCTCAACTAGGATCTGTGCATTCTGCCCCTCTCACCAGGGGTGGGCAGAGGAGGGAGCAGCTCATGGTTTTTCTGTTTCATCTGAGCATCAGTACCATTCCTAAACCATCACATTTGTAATGAGACAGGTCTTCTACCTCTTCTAACTCTATTAAAAAGAAGGGTTTTTTTTTTTTCACTTTGCATATGAAAACCAAGGCATGAAGGATATACAGACACTCATGTTAACCATGATGTTTCTAAAATATTTATCTTATTTTTAAAATTAGAAATGTCAGATAAAATCCTTCCTTAGAAAGTACCCTCCTTCATTTCACATTTTATAGTATTGCAATATTTACAAATTAATTTTAGACGTTTCTTTAAATGTTTAGTTGGTACACTTGTATCTGTCTACCTAAGCAGTGAGAGACAGAGAGAGGGGGAGGATTGAGAGACAGGGAGATAGACAGGTAAGTGGGTAGATAAAGGGACAATTCCATCTTGATTACCACTGACATAAATGTGAATCACATTTACTGAAGTCAGCATATCTTGTCTGACACCTGGGGAAATGAGAGCAGAATATTACTCTTAATATTAAAAAAAAACCAAAAAAACATTATTGGAGTTATTGCATCAATTAACACTTTCAAATATAGTATTTTTCTCCACAGACCTATGAGTTCTGCCATCCAGTGAACTGTTCAACTGCCATTTTAAACACCAGCCACTCAATAACACTTTACATTAACAGAAGTGGAGGTGATAGGATTATCATTAAAATGTGAAATTCCCAAATAATTTTGTATTTATTAACAGACTTGGAGAAAACTTTATCATACTGCTAACAGTAAGACATATATGATTAGTCACAGCCTGAGAGACATATAGATTGTTTTTGATACTGTATTTAAACAAAATTATTTAAGAAAATTTTATATATACGTGCCCAAAGTGTGCACATATGAGTGCATATCCTCTTTTTCTGGTGCAGTAGTAGCTTATGAAGACATGGATTCTGCAAACACATTTATTCTTAATTTTATTTAGAAGACCATTGATACCACAAATACCATGGATGTACAAATATGCTGGTTTTGAACATGCTTGTATTTAATCTAGTGTTATACAGACAGGAGTGACTGAAATATCACTCAGCCTATTGTACTAGCTATAATAATAATATAAATATAGCCAATAATAGTTTGTACTTCCTTATATATGTGTATGCAGATATATATATCAAGTAATAAATTAGCACCAGAAAAACTATTGTAATCAACAATCTGCAATAAATTATGATATTTTTAATACTGTGTTCATACTGGGAAAATCCAGGGCAGGACATTATTTTCTTCTAATTGCATTCCCTAAGTGCAGGAGTTGTAACAAAACAACAGATGCTAGGCATCGCTAGAGATATGAATCTTTGATTTGTTTTTATAACTGCTCTGACATTTAGGCTGTGGGTTTCAAGTGGAGATTCCAAGGCAAATGTTTTCATCATCATCTGACTCATTTTTGCCTGGAGGAAATACCAATTAAAAAAAAAGAGATAAATAAGCAGCAGCAGGAGATTATTGTTAGGCAAAATTTCCTCTGGTGGTTCTGCTGTGTTTATCATGAAATGTCTGAACACTAACTTTTACTGAGCATTACACACTTTCTTACTCTCACACACCACATCTATCTTGATTGTGTTTGTGATTGTACACAAAGGTTCAAACAGTCCTTATAAATCATTTCACTTGTGTAATATTGTCCTTATGGGGAAATTACATGTTCACTGGAAGACAGTAGCAACTAATAGAAGAAGCCAGCAAAGAAAATGTGCAAAAAAAACCTCTCCAACAAATCACAAGCAAAATGTCATTGCATTTAATTACTCTCCCCAGCAATATAAGCACATGATGGTGCCTGCATGTAGTGATGAATATAGCATGTGATTAGCACTGAATGTAAAGGCACGCACTGCCAAGGGGAAAATGCTCATCTACTATAATAAAAATCTCTACTAGATTTTGAGAGATATTGGACACCCTATGCACACAGGGCCCCAGAGTAAGTTCAGGACCAGCCTTTCCTTCCAGCTTACAATTTGATTTTTTAAAATAACCATTGGTGCTGGATCTTCAATACTCTCCTATGTCTGTGCTTTTCAGATCACTTTACCAAAGAGTACGAAGTACAAAATTTTCTTTGAAGGTATTATGAATAGATAATTATTCCATATTCAGTGGTAGACATTTATTAAATATAGTAGTGTTTTGTAAATCAGTTTTGAATTGGAAAAATATTTGTAGTGCCTCACAAATATGTAAGGTGAAAGGCATTTTCCTCTGCTTAGAAGAAGAAAGATCTGAAATGGTCTTTCTATAGAAAGTGAAGTCTGTCCCAATCTAGCCCGTTGATTGGGCCCAACAATTTTGTGTATGAGAGGGTGCTCATACATTCCTCCCTAACTGTGGCAGGAGTCTTCATATCTCTGCAATGTGAACACAATTATTTAAGAGATACAAAAATGCAGTCTTTTAGATGAAGAAACTGCTTCATTTAGTGATCTGCAGGGAGTCTTTAAGGGGAGAAGTGGATGTGATAACTACTACATCAGCTGTGTTTAAATTCTGCATTAATGTTAGTGTTTTTTCAAGTGTTACAAAAAAGAAAACACAAAAAAGGGCGAGGAGTTGAGTTTTGTGTAAAAAGTCTACAGAATAGTCGCATAAGATGAAGAATGAGAATTGCGGTTAGCTTATTACCTGTTGTTTCTGTCAATCCTTCTTCCTCAGGAAAAGGAGCTTCTCATACCCTTCCTGTGCTCCAGCGTGGGGTCCTTCCTGTGGAACACAGTTCTCCATGGACTTCTCCAGTGTGAGTCCTTCAAATGAGCTGCAGGTCTTCATGAACTGCTCCAGTGTGGGGGGGGTCAGATGTCTGGGCTCCTCTAGCCACAAACCCTCCAGGTCCTGCCAGGAGTCTGCTCCAGTGCAGGTTTCCCACAGACATCTGCCTGCTCCAATGTGAAGTCCTGCACAGGCTCCAAGTGGACCTCTGCTTCCCCCACGGACCTCCACGGGCTGCAGGGACACCGCTGCCTCACCATGGGCTGCACCGTGGGCTGCAAAGCAATCTCTGCTCCAGCACACAGAGCACCTCTTTCCACTCCTTCTACCCTTACCTTGGTGTCTGCAGAGTGGCTCCCCTCAGCCTGATTCCACTGTCCTGGCTGCAGCTGCCATTGCAGAGGGAGTTTTTCCCTCCTTATTAAATATGTTATCCCAGAGAGGCTACCACCATCACTGGTGGGCTTGGCTGTGGCCAGTGGTGAGTCCCCCTTGGAGCTGGCTGGCACTGGGTCTGCCAGACATGGGGGAAGCTTCTGGAAGGTTCTGGTGGAAGCCACCCCTGTAGCTCCCAAAGCCTCACCATGCAAACCCAATTCACATGTATGTAAAATATTAGCCAATTTTGTCTCCTGCTCGCTTCCAGAGTGAAAAGCCAATAAGTGGTTTCTACAACTTTGAGAGCCCACATTGGTAAGAACACCTTGCAGTTAAGATTGCATGTACCAAAATGCCTATTTCACATCTTTGGGAATTTGCAGCAGCGGCGGCTGACCTTAAGGTGTGTCCCGGCTAGCTGCGGCCAGCACCTCCGGCAGCACAGGGGCACTCTCCCGATCCGGGGCTCGGTCAGGGGAGCGCCTAAGGCTTTCGCCTTAAGGGGCGAGGATCCACGGCTAAGAGAGAGAGGGCTGCTAACCCACAGGAGGCAAATGAAGAGATGGACTCCAGGGGTAGTGCAGCCTGAGTTTAACACCCAGGAGAGGCTACCAGCTGGAAACAAGTCAACTGGGCTCCGACCTGGGTTTTTAAAGTGGGGCGGATACAGAGAGGAAAGGTGGTCTCCAGCGAATCACAGTAAAGGTGGGAGTGGTGGGAAGATAACAGACACTCAGGGAAAACCAATGGGGGAAGAACAGGGGCGGAGTTCTGGCCCCTGATCCAATCACTCGATGCCCAGGATGGAAGATTCTAGACAGAAGGGTTGGGGCACCGAGTGACAGACAGGGAACCAGGGAGGGACTGAGGGAATGGATACATAGGTTACTAGGGGTAACAGGGAGGAGAGAAGTGACGGACGGGGCAATCAAGGAGAGAGAGAGCCAGGGCAGAACCATTACAACAGAAAGGGGTGTAAGGAACAAACCAAATCTGCATACAGCATAACAAAACGCAATACAACAGGAATTTTGACTGTACCTTTCTGCACAGCCATGCCTTCCTTCAGTCTCCTCTCTGCGGGCTCTAAGTGGAAGCCACAGAGGTCTGTAGACTCCTTGGGCCCTTTGTCTTGTGTGAGACCTGCAAGAATAGACCTCATAGGTATTTGTTTGGAGTTTAGACTAATTTTTTTTTTTTTTGTAAATGAGGATCTTCCAAAAGCAGAGTAAAAAATTAGTTCACTATCCACACTGTTGTTGAATAAACAGAAGCTAAATAAAGCAGACTTCAAACGTTATCCCTTTCTAAAAATGAAAGACACATCTGAGTGGTTTTCTACATATAAGGTAATAGATATTTTGGCTGATTCAGACAAAAAGTACTCTAGATATTAACAGGGGAAATGAGCTTTCATGTTGGTTTGTTAATGAGTTTTGTTTTCTTCACTCTTTTAACATGTTTTGTAAAGAATTTCACAATGTAACTCAGAATAAAATTCTGCATCGCTTAGGGATATGTAGAGCTCTTACCTGAAAATGACATGGATTAACTTGCAGAATGAAATCTGGCAGTATTTCAACTCTGCTGAATAGCTTCAAGAAGGAATTCTTGTTCCTAGTGTTTAAGATCTAACTTACAGGCTGGAAATAATAACTGATTTCTAGAAGTTTTTTTGAAATTGCTTTGAAAATAAAAAAAAATTCTGACATCCATTTGAAGTTTTTGTAAAATGAGTTTGAGCTCTGGTTCTTCAGAGTTGTACAAGATCTGTTGCTAAAAAAGAAATTAAAACCCTTCAGAAGCTTGTGATTTCTCTTTAAAATTTTTTTAGTTTAGGATTAAAATACTAATAATATGCACGTGCATCCTGTTTGCTGCCCTGGAACCTTGAACTGTGAAATTACATGCTTATGCAAATTTGAAAAGTAACCATATTTACGTAGATGAGAAATGTGCCCACATAGATAAAGGAGTGGCAAATACTGACAAAAAAAATACTTACCAAAAAAAATGCAGTCAGGTCTAATACTCTTTTGGAGAACCAGCAATAATAGAGGTTTTCTTATTCAAATTCTTTGAGTTTAGTGAGGTTCTACTTATGCTCTCCAGATTGTTTGAATATAAAGCCTCTTTCCTTGTTCATTTGCTATTTCAGTGGTTTACAGTTGTGAAAAAGAGCCACAAATTTTCCAGGATAATGCATATCTGAAATAGTGTGATGACAGCAGGGCAAACTATAGTCTATTTCATTTTCCATTGTTGAGCATTTTGTGGAGTCATTTACAAAGTGAGTTCAAATAGCATATAGACATTCTAATTTGGATTTGGTAATAATTTATACCTGTTTGCATAGCTGTAAGTAACTTCACAACATGCTAGCCAGTGAAAAAGCAAACTCAGTAACTTCAATAGAGACATTCATTTCTTGCTTTTGTACGCATATCTATTTTCTGTCCTTCAAACCAGTTTTTTCTCTTAATTTTTAAGGATATATTTTTGTCGCTATTTCCCAGGAAAATAATTGGAGGGGTGCAGGAGGTCAGACAAAGTTAATTCCTTGAAATGAATGGAGATTTAGAAGTTTCCAGGCTGTTGTGAGAGACAGCTAGCAGGCATATGTCTGTTAATGTTGAAATGATAGCTGCCAAAGCAAGTGACCTTTAGAGCAGTGAGAGGGGGCAAACCAGCACAATTACATCGAGGTGGATGGATATGCACAGACCAGAGTTGATGCTGCAGACATCTTATCCTCATGCACACTTTGAATGGATTTTGTTTCAGACTAGCCCTAGTTTAGTCCCTTAGGCAGAGTGACTGCAGCAGGAGAATCTTAGATACATTCCTGGTGCATGCTTAGGTTCACCTTAAAGAAATCCAATGCCTTGAGACCACTCCAGAATACAAACCGACCATCTTTGCCTTAAGTCGGAACATTTGGGAGATTCACTGCAAAAGCATGTGCTGACCACACTGAAGAGCCAACGTAGCTACAGCTACAGTACAGCACATACCCTGCAGAGCTTTGCTGCATAAAGTCACAGCCCCACTAGTTTTCAGTATAACTGCCCCCTCCCAAGCAATGTATAAGCAAAAATGTACATTGCCCATATGAGGCTATGAGTACCAGCAACACGCTCCAGAGACCATAAATCAGTTTCATCTCTTCTGTTTGTCCTGACATAATGACTGCACCCTTCAGCCTCCTCAAATTTGTCACTTTCCAAAAAATAGAGAGAATTTTCTTGGAAACTTAGTACTCAACACTTCTGCTTCTTTTCTTTTTTTTTTTTAGGTGTAATATTTTCTGTGAGGAAAGGATTGCAGTAATGAAAGTGTCAAATGTAATTCTGCATAGCTCAGCATTAAGACATCACAAGTTGTATCCCTAGAGACTATATTAAAATTCAGATGATTAAAAAATAATTTGGGAGGGAGGAATGAGAGAGATGTCACTGATCTTATTGTAATTAATTCTGCAGGGTTCATGTTATGAACTTTCCCTTATTGATCTCAGAGCTAAAAATATAAAAATCTGGAAATCTCATGTGGTAACAGGCTTTCAAGCAGATGGATATTTTTTTTGGAAAACACCAAATACCATTATTTTGATTATTAACTTGTGAAAAATTGACATTTGTGTTGCTGGTGGCTTATAATACTAAACTGATGAATTTTTTTTAACCTAATCCTTAGAATAATAGTGAAGACACTAAACAGTTAACACTGTACTTTCACATATGGCTCTTAAACTTTCAGCTGCTTGAAGTGATGAACTGTATAAGTAAAATTTCAGGAGAAAATCAGTAACTATTTTTATTTATATGAGAAAAAATTCACTTTTGTTGTAGAGCTGATATATGGTCTTGGAAGTTGTATAAAGAGGCAAAAAGAGGGCAGTCTGTTGTGTTTAAGGGATCTGAATTATTTGAAAAGCAATGCTTGGAGCACTGTAGTTACTGTTTCATGAGTCGAAAACAGAACATGGATGTCTATTTTCAAGTATTTAATAAGAATGCACGGTAAATAATTTATCACTTTCTCTTTTCAAATCCTTTGGAACTATATTTAGTAAAAATCTTTGCAGCTTGCATAATAACATTCAAAGGCTGAGCTATGTCTTCATGTAGACATCCATATTTCTCCATCATACATGTTGGTCTATCAAGTTGTTTTCTGTCATTATCTTTGTCTATTTGATTCCAGGGTAGCATAATATCATTGAGTCAGAAGAACAGCTGATCATTCCTGCAAATGACATGCCTCAGACAACCCATGTCACGCCATGAGGACTTACCCTGGAATTCCTTGTTAGCGTCTAGACAAATCAAGAATATCAATTCCTGCACAAGACTTTTTCTGTCAGATCAATTATTACTTTATTCTATTTCCTTTGATTTCTCAGCTGCAAATGACATGCCTCAGACAACCCATGTCATGCCATGAGGACTTACCCTGGAATTCCTTGTTAGCGTCTAGACAAATCAAGAACATCAATTCCTGCACAAGACTTCTTCTGTCAGATCAATTATTATTTTATTCTATTTCCTTTGATTTTCTCAGCTGCACTGGACATATAATTCTTATGACTGGCTGACAACTGGATATCCAATGTTTTGAATATAATCTTCCCAAATCCATGGGATAATAAAAACAATAGCAACAAAAGTAAATGTAACCAGCCTATATTATTATCTTTTTTCTGTTCCCCTCCACCCCAAGAAAAAAGTTTTACAACAGCTACTCTAGATCACCCAATCTTCTTGTTTAACCCCAGCTTTCTTGTTAGCTGACAGCTAAGCCCCACACAGCTGCTCACTCACTATAGTGGTGGGATGGCAGAGAGAATCATAAGGGTGAATGTGAGAAAACTCGTGTGTTGAGTTAAAAACAGTTTAATAGGAGAAGAAAAAGCCATGCATGCAAGCATGATAAAGCAAGGAGCTCATTCACCACTTCTCTTGGGCAGGCAGCTCTAGGAAAAGCCAAACTTCACCAAATGTAACAGTGGCTTGGGTAGACAAATACCAATTCTTTGAGTGTCCTCCCATTCCTTCTTTTTTAGCCAGCTCTATGTGCTGAGAACAAGACCATAGGGTATGGAATATCCTTTGGCCAGCTGAGGTCAGCTGCCTTGCCTGTGTCCCACCACTAACTTCTTGTGCACCCTCAGTCTCCTTGTTGATGCCGTAGGGTGAGGAGCAGAGAAGGTCTTCATTCTGTGTAAGCACTTCTCAGAAGGAATTAAAAACCCCATGTGTTATTAACACTAGTTGCAGGGAAAAAAAAAAAAAAACAAACCAAACAACAACAAAAAAAAAAAAAACCAAAAAGCAAAAATACCAAACCAAATCAAACCAAAACAACACCAAAACAAACAAAACAAAACCAAAAAAAATCACAAAAAAACCCCAACAATACCACCAAAAATCCCCAAATACCATGAAGAAAGTTAACTGTGTTCCAGCCAAAACTATTACATGCAGCACAGCTTTTAGAAACCTTGCTTCCTTTTTCAATTGCAAAACAAATTTTGGGATCTTATGCTAAATCAGCCTGCATAGTTTTTTTCCATCAAACAATTGTTTATTTTAGGATGCAGAACAATGGGATCCCTTCTTCCTGAGTCATCACCAGTAATAAATTACCAGTACATTACCTTTTATCTTTAGCACACCACAGGGGGCCAGCTCTGGGCGCATGGTGTGACTCTTGGGACTGTCCTATACAGCCAGGAGTTCAATGATCCTTGTTGGTCCCTTCCAACTCAGGATATTCTATGATTCTACGATTCTACTGCCTCTCTGTCCAAGAAGTTTAACCTCTTAATAATTTCCTCCAGTTTCTTTTGAAACACCCAGAAACACTGTCAATGTTCTTCATCAAAACTAAAAATTTTAAATCTTGAGTCAAACTATATGGCTACAAGAAATTGAGAATTAAATCACAATTTTCAGTAAACTCACTGGAGCTAGCCAGGATGTAAGTACCTGGATGCATGGTATCCTGACAATATCAGTCTTATGATCCCAGAAATTAAGTAGATTAGGCACTAATTATTTGCATATATGAACACTCAGTATGACCAGTGCTAGAGGGAAGCATAATATTTATTCTTAATTTTATTATTTTGCATACAAAATAATCAACATTAGTTTATCAAACTTCAGAATTGTTTTCATGTCCTTTAGTTTTTTAAATTTTTTTTCATGTCCAGGTTAGAAGAGAGATAGAGAAAGGAAAAATTATAAACTTGCTATGGGTTAGAACTCTCTGCCACATGTTTTTGTGGTTGTTGCAGTAGACATGTAACCTTAATATAACGAGATATCAATTTAAAGAATTAACATATACATTTTCAAACCTACCTATAGAAACACAGATAAATTCTGGAAGTATTTATAGCAATATTCCTGCCCACTGTTTAAAAGAATGTCATGGTTTAAGTCCAGCTGGAAATTAAACACTACACAGCTGCACAGTCAACCCTCCTCTGCACCCCACAACCACAAGGAATGGCTGGGAGAATCCAAGTAAAGCCTGAAACCAGGACAAAGTATTACAGTCTGGTGCCCAGTGCAAATATACTCAATTGCCATGGAGAAAGATGTATGAAATAAAAGTTTAAAATATAGTCCTTTAATAAATACGGTAACAAATAAAATGCTGCAATGTTAGTAAATACCCAGAAGGTCAGCAGTGTTAAGTGCAATATATCATCTCTATGCAAAAGCTTTTAAATTCAGTACTCTCTGATTTCTGCTTTAAAGAGAGTATTTATTGCTAATCCAGTGGGAATAAGTGGCTGGTTTAAGACAAGAAGTGGGATTCATTAGTAGGTGTTCATCTCCTTTTTTCAAAATTAAATTGGACATAATGAAAATTACGTTTTTCTGTTTTTATTGTGCAACTGTTTGCTCTAATTTTTAGGGCATTTTGAGAAAACATGGTAGCAAGGAAACTCAGCAAAAACACAAAGGTGGTTTGCTGCTTTGCTCTTCTAATCCATCCATGGATGCTAACAATTAGAGCATTATGAAAGCTGTTTTTTGGTATCTCTTCTGCTATTCTGAACATAACCTACCAAATATACAATATTTTATTTATTGCATGTCATTGTGTTGATGAAAATGAGTGTATCATAATCTACTGAAATCAAAACTTCCTGAAACTTTCGTTTAATTAATAAATTAGTCTGAGATGTAAGAGTTAGAAAAATTCCTCATTACTGTATTTTTGTAATCTAAAATGTAAGACCAGCCTCTTCAATTCTGTATCTATGTGCATACTTTTTGGCTTGTATTTGAGTGGTAACAAATTCAAAGGTTGATATTGCTATTTTCACCAACTCTTTTCTCCAGCAGGACAAATAGGAGAACAAGCAGAAAATCATATACATATTTCTACTTCACATTTGTTAGCATACTAATGATGTGAAGTTGTCACAGCTACAATCATCTCAACTTGCTAATGATTTCTTGTACCTTAGCCGGGACAAAAGGGATGAGCAGACAAGCTGAAACTCCAGTTTCCAGGGAGGCCATTCTGGAAACACGTAAGAAATATTTAAGTAGGCACAACATGTCTCCAAGAACTGGAGATTTTTTTTCCTCACACAGTGACATATATAAGCTATGTTGAAAAGGAATCTGCGCCCTCCAGACTCCATTCTGAAGCTGAGGTCTTGTGAGTTAGTGTGGCTTGCCATCCAAATGGCTTGCACAGAAGAATAATGAGTTCTCTGTATTCCTGTAATGTTTCAGATGGTTATCAGTCACAGGCACTGAGCAGAAGTGTGCTCTCTGCATACTTACCTATCTGTCTAGCTCTCTGTCTAGCTATCAGTGTGTTCATTTCGCTGTTTTATTTATGGCCACAAGAAAGCATGCCTTCTTCATTTAAATTTCAGTAAGACATTCTGTGCTAAGACACACTGTGCATGAAAATAGAACCAAACTGTAGAGGGATGCTGGAAAAATATTTTATGTTACTTGAGGAAAACAGCCCATAGGATTATCTTTCCTCAACTCAAAATGTTGTACATAAGGAGTGTTTTTTAGAGTACTAGATCCTGATTTTCCTTTCCCATGTCCCATGTCATGAACATCTGTTGGTTCCTTCTAGACTACTTTACAGCTGATGTTGCAAAACATGTAGCTCTGTAATAAAAACTTCCTCAACTATCCCATACAAATGCTTTTTCCAACTTTTCTGTGCTCAAGGGAGACATAAAGAGGGGGACAGAAAATTCCCTTCAAATTATTCAGTGAATATGGAAAAAATAAATGGTGAAGGAGTGATACACTTAATTCAGTTTTAAACAGCTGCATTGGCATCAGTGATTTAGGGACCTCTGCACATCAGAACCTTTTTCTCACATAGTTCATAGAAGCAATTTTACTGTATTTACTTTTCCAAAATATAAATATTAGAATAATTAAATAGATGAAGCCTGTCTCTACTAGACCCCTCCAGAATTTTTTTTCATTTGTGATCTTGGATACTGAAAACAACTGGGGTTAAACCACAGCAGCTGGCAACTAAGGACCGAAACAGCCATTCACTTACTGCTTCCTTGTGGGATGGGGAGAGAAACCGAAAAAAATGTAAAAGTTAATGGTCTGTGATAAAAAGGGTTTATTATTTGAAATGAAGTAAAATCTCTTACTACTGCTAATAGTAATAATAAATAATAATAATTAGTAATAGTAGCAGTAATGAAAACAAAGCAATTCCTCACCACCTGCCAACTGATGTCCAGCCTCTCCCTGGGAAGTGCCAGCCAATCTCCTCAGCCAACTGATGTCCAGCCAATCTCCTCCAAATGATATACTGAGTGTGATGTTGTGCGTTATGGAGTATCCCTCTGGCCTGTTTGTGTCAGCTGCCCTGGCCATTCTACCAATGGCTTCTTCTGCACCTGTTCACTGGCAGACCATGAGAAACTCAAATATCCTTGACTTAGACTGAGCACTATTTAGCAAAAATTAAAACATCTGTTTTATCATAACTATTCTCTTATTAAATCCATAACACCACCCTGTTCTGTTTACTAATAAGAAAATAAAATCTGTGTCAGCTGAGATCAGGGCAACAATGAAAAGGCTCTGACAACAGAAAAAAATCAACAACAAAAATCAAACACAGAAAATGCCACTGATCAAAGAAAATCTTGTTGAAGAAACAGGAAAAAAGACTGTGTACTGTTAAAGTCTATTCATTCCACAGAGCAAAATTCACAAAGCAAACTCCTACTTCCTAATTACCACCACTGTGTGAGAGGAAGTATGTCCTTTTTCAGTAGATACACTATTTGAAAGATTCATTATGTCAATTGAAACAGTTCTTGATTTTGATACATTTCAAGGGTAATGGTAGATAGGATAGCATTTAAAAATGATTGTGCTTAATAAGTGTAAGAGACTCAATTTTAGTAAAATGCAGTATTAAACAGGTCAACATTTGGCATTTCGTTGGATGTGTTTGTTAAGGTTTTCTGGGAAACAAAGATTAGCTCCACAAAGAAAGAAAATAAAAAAAGAGGATCTAAAAATTGGGAGTTGCTGGAGCTCAGCTACTCATGAATAAGAGTTGCAACAGTAAAATCATAGTTAAAGTATCTGTGATTTCTCATCACAGAAAAACATTAACTTATAATAACTTTCTTTGACTCACACAGGAATTATAAAAAATATTTATTAAGGTTTATAAGGAGGAAATGCTGCACAATATCTTATCCAGCTAACATAAATCTTTCTTAGCATTTTAAAGTATAATACATTAATATAGAAAGTACTTTCCTAATTATAGTGTCACTGATGATAAGATTCAGTTTGAAAATGAGTTGTGCAAACACAGGTGTCTATTTTTAGCCCTCCCTTTATGGGTTAGGTATCCTTTGCTGCGTTCCCTGTGGTCACTGGACATCAAAGGCTTAATTTAGCTGTTTGCCTACCTGCTTTTCACCACATTTGGAGAAGTCTTGCCCTTCAGCTGGGGCTCCAGAAGGGCAGATGTCTCCCAGAGATTGTGTCCTACCTGCCAGTGCCATAGAAATGTCTCATATACCCTTTAGATAACACCAGACCTTGACTGCGTGGAGTGTAGGGAGCTATCCAGCTGAGCAACCACTTTGGAACAGGATTCAGTTTCCTAAGCATAGGAAGCACTTGAAATGCCCATAATACATCAGAAGTTCGCACAGTGATGGCATTTGTGATATATGATGCATGATCTGTAGAAAAATAATTGCATCCTGGACTAGCCATGGGAGGCCAAAGTGGACAGTGTAAGATATCTAAAATGGTATCTGAACAGCTGAGTTCTTCTCCATGTTAGGTGAATAGCTCTCCTTGCTCTCCCAAACGTTTTGCTCATATGTAATTTTTCTATCACAAGAACTTGGACTTAAATGTAGTCTTGATTGAATCCCTCCTTCAATGCTGAATCTCACTTCAAGATATACAACAAGAGTTGCTGAGTTGCTAAATCTTCAGCTTGTATTACTTTCCAAGAAGACTTTGGAAAAGCAAAAAGGAAAAAAACCAGTTTTCTAAAGCTTAAAATAAGCATAAATGATTGGAAACATCATTTTAGTGTAGAAAAGTTCGAGGAAAAACTAGGGCTATGGACTCCAAAAACAAAATTCTGAAACACTAAGTTACTTTTGCTGAGTAGTAGTCCAAAGATTATATGAAAATAATAACAATAACAATAACAATTATAATGATAATAAAATAATAATAATAAGCACCAGTAAGGGAAGCTAAACGAGACAATTTGTTAAGTAGTGAATAGGGTAAAGGCTCTAAGCAATCCAAAACATGAATATTGAAGTCAGGGAGACAGCTACAGCTAAATGGTGATTAAATAAATTGCAAAAAGTGACTAAGTATGAAGGTTGGAGAGATAGTTGTCCATATTTAGAAGAATGTAGGAAGACACATTCACTCCAACTGATGCAGATGGAATTTACCAGTTTTGGTGAAGGAGAAATTGAGGGAAAGTATGTCAAAAATGAACATATTTCAGATCCTTGAGCTCACAGTTCTTCTAAATCATAACATTAAATAAATTAACTGCACTAGCAACACCAAGAATTGTGTTATTGTTTGGCAAACATTGGAAAAATACTAAAGGGCTGAAGGACTAAAATGGAAACAAAGAATGACACAAAAAGGAGTTATCTAAGAGTGCAAAAATAATTCCTCAAGTTGTACAAATAAAGCAGTGGACAAAAAGCTACAGGAAAGTTTTATGGAAGTAAGGCCCTGTCCAATACAATAGTTTTCTTCATTTAAATGAGATTACATATTTGAATAAAGATGTGCGTGCTGACAGAGCACTTAGATTTCTCCAAGATATTTGCTAAGTACACTGTATTTTATATGAGGAATTAACTGGTAATTTAAGCCTTTTCTTGTTAATCTTGCATATTTCAAAGGCTGATTTTTTATAAAGGCAAAGGCAAGAGATTATTATAAAATGATCAAAATTACCTTGCTAAATGGTCTCAATTCACTAAAAAGTGTTTTCATACATTCAGAGGCAAGGTAATAGTTCAGACTTTCAATGATAAAAATTATATCAGCAGGAGGCAAATTCTGTCTTTGAAAATAGAGATCTGAAGAAAACTTGATATCAGCATTTATGACTAGCAGAAGAAAAATTCTGTAATGGCAAAAATATTTCTGTGATAATTCAGTATAGATGAGAAAAACAGAGAAGGCAGGTCTTCACTTTACACAGAGTTAGCAAAATATACTTGTATGCCTATTTCAAACATGGATACAAGAGAAAAAAACTCAAGGAAAGGTAACAAATGAGCCAGGAGGCAGAAGTAAGTAAATAAATAAATAACATTAAAAGAGAAGGCTGGGACATTACTTGATCTCTGTGCTTTGAAAGGCACTTAAACATGGTAGAGACACATTACTAAAAGCCTTTTCAGTCTTATTTACAAATGCATAAAATAAAAAAAAAAAATGGCTAGAGAGTGAAGTTAAATAAGTGCAGTTTTAAAAACAAGTGCAGTTTCCTGACAGTGATGGCAATTACTACGGGGATAGGGAAAGAACTATTCACCCTGAAATGATTGATTTTAAAGTGAAGTATGATATTGGTAAAAAAAGTCTGTTTTAACAGTTTTAAAAAGAAACGGTAGTGCCCCTGTGCATGTGGTTTGAGCTGGATAAACATGCAGATGGTAGCAAACCTCAAAATTTGTGAGTTTTGGAAGTATTCTGATCAGTGTTTTCCTCCTTTGTCATGGGAAGAAGAAAATTCCTTGTATTGTCATCCCTGCAATAATGAAGCTCAAGACTCCTGATCAAGGTACTCACTGCAAGTGAACCTCATCTCTCAGGATCTCAGCTGATCAGATGCAATAATTAAGTAGACTTTTTTTTTTCCCTAGACACAGCTGGTCATAAATATTGCTGTTCCTTTGGGGTTTTTATTTCTATTGAACATCAAAAATAATGTAGCCATAGCTGGTGATGGTACATGGAAGAGTGAGGCCAGGTGTGTATCTTGTCCACATTGTTGAGGGTTTAAGAGCTGTCATATTCAGGCTTGGGACATTTTCCTGCTAAGTAGGTTGACCTTTTTTTTCCCTAAATTCACCTCTTGAATAGGACATAGCTCCTCTGCCAGTATTGTCAAAGCAGCTCTTTATCATTGCATGAATTAAGACAGTGACATCTTAGTAATTCCTCTTCCCTGCCAAATCACAGTTAGGTCACCTAAGGACTGGTACTGTTTGCTGTAAGTACAGTCATTTGTTATCCATGAGGGGATCACCATGAAATTTAATATCCTATGAAAAATCAGAACAAATGATCTCATCAACATTTGTGCCCTTCTCTTTCATTAGGAAAAAAAAAAGAAAAAAGAAAAAGAAAAAGAGATGGATACATAAAAATTGAAATATTTGATATAAGAAATATTTATGCGTAGGATGATTTCTACTTTTTCACTTTGCAACAGAGCTCCAACAACTGTGATAAATACTTTCCAGTCTTAATGTTTATGGGGTTTCCTATAAATAGAAGAGATATGCAGTACCAAAACATATTTAATTCTTGCTAATATAAAAGGCATAATGAGATTTAGTGACTGGAAGATGAAGTGTGTCACTTTCCATCTTGAAATTAAGATGCAGTTCCTAGTAGTGAGGTTAATTAATCATTGAACTAACTTTCAAAGATAGGTAGCAGAGTCATCAATGTTTGCTATTGCTCAAAAATGAGATTAGATAAATTCTTATTGGCACATTTTTTGAATTAAGTCTGCTGGGGAAAGCTATGGTCATGGTTTTTCTCCTCTGTCTGTGGTATCTGTGAGGTTTTTGCCTTGCCTCATCCATTCTCCACCTTCAAAAGCAGGGGAAAGCAGAGGTGGAGAGGGTGGAAGAACTGACAGTATTGTCAGTCCTTCTGTTTGTGAAGAGACAAAGGATACATTGCAAATGTGGTCATGACTGAGTACTGATGCAATATTGAGATCCCACTGTATCAGGTGTGTTTTAGCGGTGGAGTAGGATTTTCTCCTGCTGAGCTTGGAACTTAAATAGGCAAAAACTTGGGAGGGGTTACAGATTAGTGAAGTAAATATATGACCACACCATTTTGAAGCCACTGATTGAGTCTTGACATTTCATTTAAGAATTCTGTGGTGAGGGGATTTGCTAAGGCAGGAAAAGAAAATATCAGACTTGATCACAGAAACCAAAAAGAGGATGAAGATGTGAAGAGGAAGCTAGAGTAAAATATGGAAGACTTTTAAATTAATGATTCAGAAAGGGGTTTGAGGGCAAACTTGCCAGGTGTAGTGCCACTGGTTTTATTGATTTAAACTTTTGTTTTCCTGAATTAAATATGTTCCTGTCTGAGCTCATACATGTGGTGCTGATGAGGCCTTGAAGCCCTGAAGTGGATAAAATTCTCAAGTGTGAGGAAAGGTGGATGTGATTCTCCTCAGCTCTCTGTTTACTTTCTCCAGCCACAGGACAAGCTTGAGCGTCTTTCTAATAACTGTCCTCACTTCTTTGAATTGGAAAACTTGTTAAGTTCTGCAGGCATGTAGCTTGCAACAGAAAATGAATTCACTTATTGAATACTGTGAACTGTGTTCAAGACATTTTACCTTTGTTTGCAGCAGAGTTTCTGGAAACTGTGTTGCCATGGAAATGTGATTTGCTAGTCTCTTCTAAGAATGTGTGCTTGGGGAGAGCTAGTGAGCTGTGACTTCATTTCTGACTAACAAATAGGGTTGCAAACATAGTATAGTATATATAGTATAGATTAAGGGACCAGAAAAGTCCTTAATTGCTCTTCTGAAATCAATATGACTGAGGAAAGTGAATGGAGTCACAATGGCCGGTTTCCAGACTGGAATCCTCTACATCACTTGGGAATCAGGCAGGAACTGAAAGTCCCTATACCCTTTTGAAGATGATTACTCAGACACAGGAGTAGCACAAGCTCATCATTAAGACCCTGAGCCTCTTTTCACCACTGCAACAAACAAGCAATTTAGAGGAAACCTGTGCATACACAGACAGGCACCTTCAAGCATAAACTAAACGACAAACATCGTTAGATGATGTTTCCTTTGAGAGCCCATGTGGAAGCATCCTTTGGGGGTCTGTGAAAAAGGGAAAGGTTTGATCCTGTTAGTGTTTTGAAAAGCCAGACCTCTGTTCATAAACTATGTGGGAGTATTTTAATATGGGGCATGCAGGATTCTGCCACAAATAGTCTGCCTCCTTCCATTTACCCAGTTAACAAAATGCTAAGATGCTAAGGCAAAGCTATAAAATGGATCTAAATAATGTCTGCAAACTCTTCCAAAAATACTTCAGTCTTTTGCCAGGGATGCAAACTTTCATTTTGCAGAAGAATTATTTTCATTCTTTCAGATAACTACTCAGTGGATATTGTGAAATTTATATCGCAGAACGCAATATAGTTAGTTATCAGGGCTATTGGTGCCTTTAGACAGTTGAGCTTGTACTTGGAGCTTCCTTCCTCAGCTTTTGGTTCCTCTAAAATATCTCATTTTAAATCCTTGACCTTTCCAGTTTGCAAGAATTCATCTTTTATTTAGCTTCAAATCCTTTTTGCTGCAATGTGAGCAGAACATCATGGTATGCTTCCTTACTGGGAATCTATCAGGCCCTTTCTGAAAGGCTGAATTTAAATGGTGTTACTCTTGGGGCTATCCTGAGCAGGGCAGGGAGCTGGACTCAATGGTCCTTGTGGATCCATTCCATCTCAGCACATTCTGTGATTCTGTGAAATTACTATTTTTGTCTCCTTCACAGCATTTAGGAGTTCTCTTGGCAGACATAGAATGCAGCATGATGTGAAGCCGTGTAAAATAAAAAAATCCATATGTTTTCAGTAATTATTTTGCTGAAGTTTTTCTTCTGTCTTAAATTGATTTGTACTTCTTTTACAAAATTCAATTGTTACATGATTCATTCTGGTTTATGAATACCTTCATATAATAAAAGTCTTCAAAGATACAAAATAATTTTCTTCAGTTTGCAGTACTTCTCTTTCTTTTTAACAGAAGGACTACTTCTGTTTTTCAAACACCTTTATTAATGTCATTGTCCTTATCTCAGATATATCTCTAGGTCAAAACTACAGAGTTAATCAGCTGGTGAGTAGCTGATTTAGTAATTCAGAGATATAGGTCTCATGCATGAAGAAACTGAAATGCAGTGCGCTCAGCTGCCCATATATTCTGCAGATTGTAGACCTCAAGGTACAGTTTTACTTGGAAAAGTGAGAGTAAAAATTAGGGGGCAAATCTCCATGCTGGTTGTGTTTTTCTTCGACCAGTAACTCCTGCAGGCTGTACCAGATTTCTCCCTATTTCTGATCAATAGTGCATGCACCATATGGTGCTTGCAGTGATCAGGCAAAGCCCTCTCTGTTGTGTGAGGTATGTGCATTCACAGATGCTCCTCATTTCTTCCATCTTGATTGATGGCAGAACCAAAAGTTTATCTGAATTGGGTCATGCAAATGAGCCATTAATTTAACTTTAGGCACTGAGTCTACCTACAATAAAACATTCTGCTGTGCATCAGCAGAAAAATGAAACAATGGTGTGAATTTGGTAACCATTTTTTCTCTATCTTCTCTGAGAGAAAAGTGACATCTTGAACGTGCCTTATCTAAGATACAGAACATGGATTAGAAGTAGAGTTTATTCAGGAGCATTTCTATATTCTGTACCTAGATGCATAGACAAAACTGTTACTAAAACTGTAGCAGTTGCTTGAGTGAAAGGCTGCACTAGTTCTATGCCAACTGCAGAACAACTACAAAGATTCAGAGATTCAGAAATGTCAGCTTGCCCACTGAACACTGTCAGACAAGCTCATCTGCTCAAACACAGGCAGTGCCTTACGTGCATGGTTAATTAAATCAGAACACTGACCAGTGTTGTTTATTCTTTCCAATCTGATGCTTTTCCCCCAACTTTTTCTGGGGCCAGAACATCATGTTTCATCATTTCTGCTTCTTGAGGTGTCCTGGTTTTGGTTCACCAGAGGAATTTTCCATACCATATGATATAAGGCTCAGGGAGGACCTGAGCATAAAGTACCAGGGGGAACATTGGTGGGAGGCACACTGCCAAGAGACTGACTGGGCTTTTGTACATTGCTGTTGATCGATTCCTTTCATTTGCATCACTTGCCTTTCTTGTGTTTTATTTCTCCATCTTCTTTACCTTTTAATTACAAGTTAGATTTGCTGTTGTTGTTATTGTTATATTATTTTTATTTAATTTAACATTTTAAGCTTTTTATCTCAGTCCATGAGCTTTCTCCAACTCTCTTCCCCCAACCTTCTGGGGCAAGGAGTGACTGAGCGGTACTGTGGTGCTTAGCTGCTGACAGCAGGAGGGAAAAGATGAACTTAAAGAGAGCAGGGAAGTTCTTAAAGAAAATGCTTGAAGGTGACAGTTATAGCTTCCCAAGTGGAGTAGCTGATAATACATTATTTGATTATGGACCAGAGCTAATTCTGGCACTGGTCCTAGCATTCCTATACCCAAAGCTGCCAGCTTATGCCAATACATTATTTAGCAACCATATGAAATGACAGGGATGTAAAAGAGCACACCATGTTGACTCAAAATGATTGGGAGTGTGAGAAAATTCCTCAGTCACTCCTAAGGCACTCCAAAGGCAAACAGAAAGGATGCCAGAGGAAAGATGACTTGCATTCTAGGGCTTCCCCAGCACACAAAAAGTAGATTATAGGTGACATTTCTACACTTTTCTGCAAGTCCATTTACAATAAATATTTAAAACAAGAAAAAAGTATTCAAGAAACAAACCCTGAAGGAAAGAGATGGATTCATAATTTATCATAAGACTATATCTTGCACACACAATCTGTGTGCTCTGAATGTGAATTGACAGTAGGATCTTCCCAAATACAATTCACAGTTGAAGAAGGGTGATACTGAGAAACACTTTGTGTTGAGTTTAGGAGACAAGCATGGCTTCTTTTAATGGTCAGTAAAATTCACTCTTTCTTTACTTTTTTCCTTTTTTTTTCTTCCTGGGTACAGAAAAATGGTTTCCTCTCTCTTGTCAAAGACATCAGAATGTTCTAAGACTGAGTAGCCTGTCCTATTGAAAATCAACTCAAATAAAACGCTTTGCTAGTAAGTGAATTACTTATAAAACATGTGACCAAAATAATGCTTCTTCAAATATTTGCTAATTCACAAGGTAATTTCTCTTCTATTTCCTTTCAAAGAGGATTTTTGTTTTCTTACTGAAGAGATTGTGAATAAGAATAGAATAAGACAATGAGCATTCATTCCTTTGATTACAAGAATGCATAGTGAAAAGTTTTGGAAAACCTCGGGAATTTGAACCTCCTCTACCAAGAAGCCTAGTGTGAAGAACCTCCCTCTGACCCTGTTTCTACTTCTTTGTATCTCTCTGCCTCACATTTACTGTTAAATAAAATTTGTACTATTGATTTGGCATGTGGTCTCATTTGCACCTTAATTCGGTAAGAGGTATCTCTCACTAGTAGGAACTTTACACAAGGCAGTAAGTATGAGGGCTGACTGTGAAGAAATGCAGCCTGTTCTGAAAAAATAGACTGACTGGTAGATGAAATTTTGAAAAAGAGTTTGTTCTTTCTGTATGCAGGGTAAAACAAACCTAGCTTCACATATAAAATTATAGGGTCTGTGCTGTCTGTTGCCATTGGAGTAAGCCTTTGTGTTTGTGAGAGATGAAAATATCAGCTCAGTGCTTGCTAGGAGTGGAAAAATGAATCATATATTTGACTTCATGAGGAAATGAATAAAGAAATAAAAAAGACCATCATTATGCCACTGTACAAAATCACAGTTCATGCACACTCCCAGTTAATGTTCATGGTTCTCATCTCCTCAAAAATTACACAGAACAGTTGGCAAAGGCTCACGGAAGCACCCATAATATGGAATAATTTTCTTAGAAGGACTAAGAAATTATTTTGAAGGAAAAGATAAAAATCATGCATGATGTAGAGACTGTAGGTAAGGATTTACTGCTCACCATTTCTTCTTGTACAAAAAATAGGACCACCACATGAAGTCAACAGAGTTCAGTCTCAGAATGAGCAAAAGGTGTTTCACCCTGCTTGGGGGTGGGGAGCAGGGGGCAGACCTGTGGAATGGTTAACCAGCAGAATTTTGGAGGCAAAGGGTTTGCATATGTTCAGAGTATACTGGACAAACATTTTGATGATCTCAAACATTTGAAATCCAGCACATGTTGGTAGGGAAACGTACAGCTTCAGACTCAGAAAACCCTCTGAGCTGGAAATATGCAGAAGCTAGGGGAAAGTGTCATATATATTCTTAACCTGCCATCCATTTATAGGTATGCATTCACACATGCTTCTAATATGGAGCCATAAGAGATAATTTAGAGGGGGGCAAGTTTAGACACAGCCTGAAGCTATTATCATAACAATACCACAGGCTTTTTTTTCTCAACTCAAAAGCAAGCACTGACATACTTTAGATATGGTTTAGGTACCTGTAATAGCATTTGGTAGGAAACATCAGACATCTTTGTAAGACCTCATTGTTGTACAGTTTCATGGCTTCACTTTGCTGCATGCATTTAATTACGACAGGCTGAACTCATCTCACCTATCTGCAGCAATCTGGAAGTGTTTATTCTGAACTGACACCCAGATTCTCTGGGTGAGAAAATGGGAACTCCAGAGAATGAGTCATCCTGGCCTAAAATAGATGTTGAAGAACTCATAAGAAAGTGTAAGTCTTGTTAAGTTAAAAAAAAAAAAAAAAAAAAAACAAAAAAAACAAAAATGCAAAAAAAAAAAGGCCTTAAGCAACTACATTTCTATACTACTGTAGCTAATGATAGTTTTGGTTAGAGAATTCAAAGTTAGATATACTTCCTAGAGTCATGTAAACACCACAGATCACCTGAAAGAAACAATGAAATCAAAAGATTTTCTGGCTGCCAAGAATTTGTTCATCTGGCTTGAAAAGTCTGTCTCTGTGTATGTATACCAGGCATCTAAGTGACAGCCGCAGGAAAGCTGTTCTTGGTGTCTGTAGCTAACAATAGCTAGCCAAGAGTGAATGTCTATTTCTACAAGTGTTCACAATCATGACAAAGATCTTAAAATCAAAACTAGATTTTCAATACATTTGAAAATTATATTTAAGCAAATGAACCAGATATTTCAGCATACATTTAAGTCCCAGTGAACCTGAACTGAGTAAGAAAGCAAAGTGCATTACTGACATGTCAAGACTTCAGGGATACAACACAATGTGAGAATGTAAACTCAGCATTACCACTCATTTTATTGCACACAAATAGCGTGCAATAACACTGATAGTGCACTGCGTTTGTACTGGAATGTTAATGCCACTGTAGCTAAATACTTCTTTTACTTGGAAAGAATTCTTTTCAAGAGGTTACAGTCAATTTCTGAAATTTCATCTCTGTCTACAGCCTGGCACCCAAGGATTTGGAAGAGATGACTAGTATGCAAAGATATTGCTTATTTTTTCACTTATTTCTGAGCCTTAAGTATAGCATATCCAGTTGTATATCATTAAAATTTTTCTACAAGCTTAAATATCTAAAGGATGATTCAGATATCTAAGCATTGACATAAATCATTAGATGCCTTGCAGTATCCCACTTGGATTCCAAGAACAAATTTAGAATACCAATAACTCACCGATATGCTATTGCTGTGTAGATGTCTGCTCCAACACAAAAAATCTTACACACATTTGATGCCCAGGTGATGTTCCTGGTGTTTGTTGAAAGCTATTGTTCTGGCGTGAGGTACTCACACAAAACCTTCTGTTGAGCCAGTGAACAGCAATCAGTAGGCAAGTTACTGCTGTCTTGTTTCCAGGCAGGCCATCCAGAGCCAAAAGAAAGAAGAGCTTCCCTTGGTCAAGGAGGATTGGGTTAGAGAATACACAGGCAAGCTTGATATCCAGAAGCTCAAGGGACCCTGAAAAGATGCATCCACAAATGCTGAGAGAAACTGTCAGACACCACAGATAGGCTGCTCATAGTCATCTTTGAAAGGTCATGATGATCAGGAGAGGTGCCTGAGAACTGCAAGAAAGCAAATGTCACCTCAGTCTTCATAAGGGCAAGAAGGAGGACCCAGGGAACTCCTGACCCATCACCCTCACCTCAGTCCCTGGAAATGTGATAGAGTGTCTCATGCATCTCTATTCACATGGATGACAAGAAGGTGATCAGGCATAGTCAGCATGGATTCGCTAAAGATAAGTCATGCTTGACCAACATGATTGCTTTCTACTGTGAAACAACTACCTAGATGGATGAGGGGAGGGCAGTGGATATTGTCTACCTCAGTTTCAACAGGGCTTTCAACACTGTCTCTCACAACATTACCTTAGGCAAAGTCAGGAGGTGTGGATTGGATGAGTGGACAGAGAGGTGAATTGAGAACTGGCTGGATGGCAGGTCCCAGAAGGTTGTACTCAGTGACACAGGGTCTTGTTGGAAGCCTGTCACTAGTGGAGTCCCCCAAGGTTCAATACTGAGCACAGTATTGTTTAACTTCCCCATCAAGGACTTGGATGAAGGGGCAGGTGCCTCCTCAGTGAGTTCACTGATGGCACAAAGCTGGGAGGAGCAACCAATACCCCAGAGTGCTGTGCAGCCCTTCAGAAGAGCCTCGGCAGGCTGGAGAAATAGGCAGAGAAGAACTGTCTGAAATTTAACAAGGGCAAGTGAAGGGTCCTGCAGCTGGGGAGGAATAGCCCCAGGCACCAGCACAGGCTGGTGGACAAGCTGCTGGGGAACAGCTCTGTGGAGAGGGACCTGGGGGTCCTGGTGGACAACAGGCTGTCCATGGGCCAGCAGAGTGTCCTTGTGGCCAAGAAGGCCAATGAGATTCTGGGGGACATTAGGAACTGCACTGTCAGGAAGTCAAGGGAGGTGATCCTGCCCCTCTATTCAGCCCTGTGAAGCACATCTAGAGTGCTGTGCCCAGTTCCTCAGAACAAGGGAGACATGGAGCTCCCAGAGCAAGTCAAGTGGAGGGCAACAAAGATGATTGAGGGACTGAAGCATTTTTACATGGAAAGGCTGAGGGAACTGGGTTTCTTCAGCCTTGAGAAGAGATGACTGAGAGGGGACCTCATCAATGCCTGTAAGCATCTGAAGGGAGGGTGTCAGAGCATGGATCCAGGCTTTTTTCAGTGGTGGCAAACAGTCGGACAAGACGCAATGGGCAGAAACAGATGCACAGGAAGTTCCGTCTGGATACAAGGAAGAGCTTCTTTACTGGGCAGATGACTGAGCACAGGAACAGCTATCCCAGAGATGACACTTAGTCTCGTTCATTGGAGTGATTCAAGAACTATCTGGACACAACCCTGTGCAATGTGTTCCAGGATGACCCTGAGAAGGGAGCTTGGACCAGGTGACCCACTATACTCCCTTCAAACCTGAGCCATTCTGTGATTCTCTCAGTGAAAAAAGTGAAATTTTCACAGTACCTGCCTGACTTGTCTGCAAATCAATTCAAATAAATGTGTAGAAACTAACTTGGCTTTTTCTGTGAAGAAGTAAAATTTATAGCTAATACAGAAAATTAAATTCAGTGTTCGTCCCTCAAAAGTCCAATAGGCCAAGAAAAGTCTGAAAATATAATATTTTTGCATGCCAGTATCAAGGAGCAGCATCTTGAATTTGTGGATTTCTAGCCTCTTAGTAATCAGTGCTTGCACAGATTTTTATGAAGTATTGGTACAGCTATCACAGATAACAAAACAAATCAATTGAGGATAGAAAGCAATCATCAAAACACTAATGAAAAATTCTGTAGTCTGTAGTCCTGTTTATGTAAGATTTAATTCTGAATATTTATGCGAGCAACATCAAATAAAAATTGAAAAAGAGCAAGTCCCACAGATGCAAAGCTGACTGCAAAGGCCCATAGCATCCAGTGCTGCTGAACAGATACATTCTGCTTTTAAAAAGTCAGCAACAAAACCTGACACATGGAAAATCCATGTGACTCAACATTTGCTCAGAAAAGAGAAGAACCACACATGGCAGATAGTTTCCCAGGCAACTCTGAATCTCTGGGAATATATCCTAAAGAATTATGTTTCTCAAAACCTTTTACAAGAGAAACTATTGTTATGCAACAGTAAGTTATGGAATGCTTTTCTGTTTGAACTTAATTAGATAACTACCACAGTCTTGTCCCAAATGCTCTTCAGACTATTTAAGTGGGAATTATTTCCTTATGGGTTTCACAGGTTCTTCCAACTTTTCCAATTTTTTTAGTAGATTTTTTGTTTCATTTTGTCTACTTTTGGTAGGATGAGATTGCCCTCTTCCCATTCTCTCTCCTCTATATTTTTTTCACTTCCCTAGAAAACATGTATTGTAGAAATCTCTGATGGTGATGATACTGTATGAGTCATACTTCCGTTAGAACCTGGTTTAAAAGACCTATGAGAATATTTTGTCTCATAGCTCCAGTGTGACCATGCTTTTCCCCAAGGAAAAATATTAATAAGCACTATAAAAAATAAAATCACTAAAATAAACTGTCATTGCTGCTTAAGCAGAGGGAGGAGGGTGCTCTAGCAGATGAGACTATGTGCTTTTAAAGTTTACTTTTCTAGGCAAAATTTTGCTTGAAGGCTGTTCTGCCACTGGCAAACAACAATGCCTATAAGCCAGCTCTCGTTGAAAACTTAGATGTATGTACACACACACACACACAGAGAGTACTAGTCCAATATAGTCCAAGTGCCCTGAATCTGACTTGCGACCAGAAGATCTGATCAGCGACACCCTACATATATCAGGGAACACTTATTCTAGACAATAATGTCATCAGAAATTGAATGCATGTTGTTCATCCAGGATGAGAAAATGTTTCTGGTGAAAACACTGGTGTTGTAGCTCAACACAGATGGGCAGATAAACACCACACAGTCACTTGGTCACTTCCCTCACCACCTCCACTGGGACAGGGGAAAAAAAGTGCCTTGGTGCTGTGCAAACACTGGTCAGCAAAAGCTAGATCATTAGTAGTTACACCACTGTGTTGGTCAAAAACCTAAAAACACAGAACCGTGTAAGCTGCTACGAAAAAAAAGAAAGGGACAGGGGAAAAAAAGTGCCTTGGTGCTGTGCAAACACTGGTCAGCAAAAGCTAGATCATTAGTAGTTACACCACTGTCTTGGTCAAAAAACCTAAAAACACAGCACCGTGTAAGCTGCTATGAAAAAAACAAAATAGTAGTAAAAAACAAAAAACAAAAAAAAAAAAAAAAAAAAAAAAAACAAACCCACCAAAAAACCCCAGAAAGCTAAGGCGTAGCCAGGCCCACTATAATGAATGATGAATTGATCATTCATCAGTAGAAGCCTTATCTAACAAAAAAAGAGAAACATATATCCCACTCCCAGGATATCTGCATTTGAACAGTTCAGAATTAACTGGTTTGGGGAGGTTTTAACAGGTTGGCAGGATATCTATAAGTACTTTATATGAGCTTATTTTTGCTTACAAAAGACACCCTACTGTGATGATTGCAAAGAATGTTCATGGAAAATTTGATTAAGGATACATTGATTAGGTAAAAAACTAGGTTATTTTTCCATTGCAGAAAATAGCTCTTGTTTGTGAGATTTATCCAATAAAAGGCACAGAAGTAAATAAAATAGTTACAATTTTGAGTAGTCAAAATAAATCCTTGGAAACTAGCAGTGGAACAATAATCCCTCTCATGAACTACATGTAAACATTGCTGCAATGAACTCATAATTTGAAGAATGAAAGGGAACAGCAATCATTTGTATTTTGTGAGGGATAAATTAACATTTTTATGGTGGTATATATCTTCTACACAGAATTCTCTCAAGACCACCAATGCACATTTCTTAGCTTCTTTTCTTTCTCAGTGAAATTAAAGGCTAGTTGCTTTCTTTTCCATTAAAAGCAAACAAAATCAATGAAAAAAAGCATTTATTTTCTGCTTAAATGCATTCTCATTTTACCATAGCCTATCCAGAATGAATACTGCATAAACAGCATCATGTTTGTAAAGATTGAATCATGGCTACTTTCTCACCAGTATGTCTGATCTGATATTTCTCTGAGGCAATCTCTACCTTTAAATTGAATAAGTTAATGTTTGCTGTGTCAACAAAGATATGTCTGAGGAGTAGATACTTACATGCATTTTTAAATAAAATGCATTTTTTAAAGTACATCTATAAATTATGCACATCTTTTACCTCTACATCTTTTACCTCTGTGGTTTGTTGGTTTTTTTGAGGTTTGTTTTTTGGTTTTGTTTTTGTTTTTTTTTAATTTTTCACAATATATTGGTATTATTAAAATAGCAATTCTTCCTTTCAGGTTCCTATAGTGTCATGGTGCCCAGAAATCAAATATCGAGGAAGCAAACTGATCCTAGATCTTATCTAGCACCCATCTAACCTCACAGAAAAATTAAATTTTGAATGCTGTAAAATAAATTTTAAATTATGTGAGTGACTTTATCACTCTCTACAACTTCCTGAAAGGTGGTTGTAGTCAGGTCTCCAGGCAACAACTGACAGAACCAGAGGACACAGTCTTAAGCTGTGCCAAGGGAAATATGGTTGGATGCTAGGAAAAAGTTTTTTACAGAAACAGTGATAAAGCTCTGGAATGGTCTGCCTGGGGAGGTGGTGGAGTCACCATCCCTGGGTGTGTTTAAACAGAGAATGGATGTGGTACTCAGTGCCATGGTTTAGTTCAGGTGTTGGGGTTGGACTCGATGATCCAAAAGGTCTCTTCCAACCTAGTGATTCTGTGATTCTGTGTGATTCTCTGTGCTCTAATATCCCTGCTCTTTGATGTAGCCTCATGGAACTCACACCTTTTTTTGAGCACATGTGAGTAAGTGTTCAGCTGTTCTGTATGGGCTTATCCCTAGAACCTCTACAGGTTGAAAATCCATCAGAACATTAGTTTTCTTCATGTAGATATCTTAATATTCTTCTTTGTAAATGGAGAATAACTTCTCCATTTCTGATAACACTGTCATGGTCCTTTCCAGCATCTGAATGTAATTTGGACTCACTTTACCCAAATGTCAGTAAAAACAGAGGGCACTGCACACCATTTAAGGACTTCTGATTGTGCTATTCAGTTTAAGGAAGGAGTTTCTGTTCTTTCTAATATTGTATTTTGGAGGAGTTATCTGTATAAAATAGCTTAACTTTGAAAATTTAATTTACTAAATAACTGTGTGAGATTATCCATATTCCATAAAAACAGAGATATTGCATTCAAAGAAAAAATCATGGTGGGTGGTAAGCAAGGGTTTTTTATATTTCTTATTGGACTTCTCTGTTGAGCATATAAGTCTCATAGACTTCAAATATTAAATTTGGTGAGAATACAGAACAGCATTGCAAGTTATTATGCCCTGGTTGTCTGATATGTGAAACAAACAAACAAACAAACAAATATTTCAGTTTATGTTGAAAAAAATTGTATTAATTTATTCTTTTCAGGATATAAAGTCCTTTTTGACAAGCATTATTAAATTTCAACTATCCTCAGGGATAGTGTATTTTTTGCATAGATATATGCTGTGCTTGTCTTGTGGCAAAGGAGAAATATGTTTGGTAGGTAGATCTGAGATGCAAGAATAAAAGATGATATTTCAAAAATCCACTTGTTTTAAATGTTTATCATTATTAAATAAACATAAAATTATTAATTTCAGTCATGCTTTCCTGAAATGCAAATTATCACTGAACATTAATACAAACTGAATTTGATGGCAACAGAATAATTTTAAGATTATCAAACTTTATATCAATGATAAATAGTTCTTTGAAATTGTAAGAGAATGTCAAAAGCTGTCTATTTAAGCAGTTCATTATTAGAGTCAAAAAGATGAGTAGGTGGTTCTTAAGTGTTGCTTTCCAGCCACAGTCAGATTTCAAGCCACAGTAAGATTAGGGAGCACATGTATTTTCTGTAAAATCCATATAAGATTGGCTATAATAAATAATGGGTAAGTCATAAACAAATGCATAAAATAGCTTTTCACATATTGCGTAATCTGTTTATGTGCATTTATTTTTTAATTTAGTTGAATAAACCATCTAAACATAGTTTTCTGCAATAGACTCAGGTTACATATATTTTACAGGTACAGGGCACATATGCAATCATTGGAGGAAAAACATGTTTGAGGTAATTGCCTAATAGTACAGGAGTTTGAATTTCTTGCTTAAATAGATCAGATCTCGTCAGCACTGCTTTTCTTCACAGTAATGTTTCAGTATTACTAGCTTTTGGTATAGAAACAAATACACAAGGTGTCAATAGATTTATGTACTCCTAAGTTTGTTCTTTCAACATGTTAATACAAAGAAGCTCAAACAGAATAAAAAATTATGTGCCTGATAACCTGCCTTAAGCATGACACTGCTGCCTTATATTAGGTTGCTATTTCCAGTGGCAAAACTTATGCTGAGAAAAAGTCAGTACAGCAATTGTACTGGTGAGGCCCTGGCTACACTACTTGCAGAAACTTGCACAATTTCCATCAAGTGCAGAGGTTTTTAATAATCTCTAAGACATAATGATCACACATAGTCTTTCTGAGAGAACTGTCCTTCAGGCTATTTTGTTATGAGTAGAGAATCAAGGCTGTTCCAGTCAGATGGATGGCATAATGCTCTGCACTAAGAATTGCTAAAAGATGTACGGGTAGGCTTTTCCATACAAAATACTCCTTGATCTCACATCCAAGAAAAAAAAAAATGATTCCTAGCTCAACGACGATATTTTAAAGTACTAGGCAAAACTGATCATTACAATAGAGGTTTTTCTGTGCGTAGAATAAGCACAAGGAGAAGGAAACACACAAAACCTATTATCATTTTTATCTAACAGGCACCAGTTACAT
The DNA here is from genome assembly GCF_017590135.1 of Pyrgilauda ruficollis. Classification (NCBI taxonomy): domain Eukaryota; kingdom Metazoa; phylum Chordata; class Aves; order Passeriformes; family Passeridae; genus Pyrgilauda; species Pyrgilauda ruficollis. Next base: position 20,034,758 of record NW_024508100.1, read on the forward strand.
TTAAGTATTTAAGCCAGCATAAAGACTTATATGTATGTCCACAGTTAATGAAGGTTACGGGCTCAGCTTTCATTACGCATAATCATTTCCCCCTGAAGAAAATATCAGCTTTGTTATTTATCACTTACTAGTTACTGGTGAAATCATACTGCACCCATACTGCATTCTTGGAGGCATTTTCTTCAACTAGCTGGCATCAGGAATGGTTTAGAAGGACCCATAATAGAGGTATCATTGGCTGCATGTAAAGGAGCACATGCTAGAAAGAATCAAATAGTTCCCACTAAAAGGGCAGATGAGTTTGGAAATGAAAGAAAAGATGTGGATCTGTTGGACCTATACAGAAAAGGGCCATGAAGATTCTCAGAGGTTCAGAGCTATCCTCCTAGAGGATAGGCTGAGGGAACTGGGGCTGTTCAGGATGGGAAGAGAAGACTTCTGCGAGACCTTAAAGTAGTTTTCAGTAGCTAAACAGGTCCTATAGAAAACAGGAGAGGGATGCTTTAGTACCTGTTGTGATACAAGGGGTAAAGGTTTTTAACTAAAGAGGTTTGATTTAGGTAAGATATAGAAATAAGTTTTTTACAGTGAGAGTAGTGAGACCAACAGGATCAGGTTGCCCGGAGAGATCGTGGAACTCTTTCCTTTCCTGGAAGTGTTCAAGGTCAAGTTAAACAGCACTGAGACACCGGATCTAGCTGAAGATTTTCCTGCTCATTTTAGGGAGATTGGAGTAGATGACCTTTAAACATCCCTTCCAATCAAAATTATTCTAGGATTCTATTATTTTTCAGCTTATATTTACTAAATGCCAAAATTAGTTAAAGAAATACTGAGACCACTCCATCTTCCACCGTAAGAGAACTTTTATTTTAAAAATATGAAAGAGCTAGTGTTGAAAGCAAATCTGTCAGGCACTTCACGCACTAATCACAAAAGACCCCCACATTTTCTAGAATTAAAAATAAAATTCCAGAAAGATACTGCTCAGAGATGAATTTGCAAAATATGCCATTTATCCTGGAAAAGTTGTCACTTGTGACACATTAGAAACACACAAAGACTGTTGTGTGTTAAGGGAATGGTCCTCTAATTAGTTTTATCATTAAAATTTATTTAAAACCATTTTGTTCTTGGTATTTGTTAATTATTCCAATGACACATTCAGATGCCTCCAGATGGCTTGGAGCAGGATAAATAGTACTGAGAATCTTCCCTAATTACATTCTACTCCGATTGCTAATACCATTCATGCAATATCCAGCTTCTCTACATTAATTTCAACATAACTGAGTAACAAAAGTCAAGAAATTCCTTTGGTGATGTTTTGGGTGTGGGAGAAGTACCTGCAACTGCAAAGATGTGCAATCTGAAAAATCAGCAATATCAAAGTCTGAATAGAGATCAAAATTTCTACTGGGAGACTTAGAAAGAGGCTTCTAATACATACAGATGGCTTGATTACTTATTTCCATTCTACCATTGAAAATTTTAAAGTGATATGATGCTATTTTTCTTTCAAAAAAATTTTCAACCAACTTGCCCAATAAGAATCGCATTGAAATGTTGAACCAGATTCAGGCCCATTAGTTTCTCAGCACTTTCACTGGATTCTATCAGGCCCATTAGTTTCTCAGCACTTACCTTAAGAAAGTTGCATCTTCATTTCAATAAAATGAAAAACACAGATGAAAAATGTGAAGATCACATGGCTGAGACACTGTATCTATCCATAAGGGAAAAAACACTACTATTTTTATGAAACTGGAACCAAGTGTATCATCAGTTTTCTATACAAACAGTATTCCCTATTTCTGTCTTTAAATCTAAAAGTATTTTGGATTAACTATGACAGTATTTTAAAAACCTCTATATAATGGGGAATCTATCAAAAATCTAAGCCTCTGTTAGGCAGACAGACTGATTTGGTCACCAATCTTTCGTATGCACACAGGTACTTTGACTAAGACAACCAACATAAGGCAGATTTGAAATGGTACACGCATTGTTAACCAAACCACCTTTCTCTCAAATCCTTTCACATCTATCACTGTGTTTGTACTCGATCCCAAGATCTTCTGTGAGACAGGAAGCTTCTCAGAATATCGAGAAATGCAGTGATTTACTCATTCTTGAAAAATGCTAGAAGAGAGGATGAGCTGCAGTTTTCTTATCTGTTTCCCAGATGCTTCAAGAAATGAGTCATCTCTAAGAGGACCTGATTCTATGTCTTGCTAAAAGAAAGAAAACAGTGACCTCAAGTATCACTGTATTTGAAAGCTTTCTGTCTGAACAATTTCAATAATCCAGCATCATTTGTTGCCTGAGCACAGAAGAGGACTTGTGAAGAGGACTACAACTTCTATAAATCCTGCTCTAAGCATCCATAAAATGATGAATTTGGGAGGAGTTTCTGAGAAGTCACAACTTGAAGAAAAAGAGGCAATATAAGGAAATACACACCAAAGAAAGCAAATATATTGTCTGATCTCATTTCCAACCTAACACTTTGTCATTAAGACCTAATATGTTATAAAGATGATAGTGTTAATATTAGGAGACTAATTCTAAACTACACAAACATTTCATGTTCTAGATGATATTTAGCTGTTTAAGGCACAGACCCATTTTTTACTTTTTTTCAAGAATTCAATAAATAAAATAAAAATACAATTCAAATCTTCTGAAAAAAAATAGAAAAATAAAGATAGAAATGGCAGCTCTCAATAATTTTTATGACCAGATGAAATAAAACACCTGATGTGGAGCAAGAAGCATATCAAATAGAGAAAAAAAAAAAGTCTTTTTTATGAAATGGGGTTTTCTTACAGCCTGTGGGGCCACAGATACTTCTTCAGAGTTTCACAACAATAGCAAAATATGTCTCAGCTAAAAAGAAAAATGAAGAAGGAAATTAATCAGTGGTGGGAAGCACAGAGCATAGTGAACATACAGCTAACACCCATCTGATTGCCTACATATTTAAGGTCATCCTGATCAGCTCTAAAACCAAAGCAGAACTACGCTATGCTCTTCTCTGTTGGGTCAGGAAGCCCTAGAGGAATCCATAGGCAAAGATTTGTCTTCTTCAAAATGTTCAGGAATTAATCTGAGACCTACAAGATACAGAGACAGGGTATTAAGTCAAAGGTGAGTCAGTGGTAGAATGTATTCTTCTAAGAAGCTGCAGGTAGTGACTCTTCACAGAAAGCCTTAGAATAAAATGACTGGACATTTCAGACTGGGTTTTGTGTTTATAATTTGACACGCGGGCTTCACACAGGATATGATGACTTTCCTATCATACAAAGAGTGGATCTTATTAAAGAAATCTTAAACTCTGATACACAGCTAATTATTCCACTATCTAAATTGGAATTTTTTAAAAACAAATGCTATCTATTTCTTTTCAGCAAGAACAACTGTGACACAAATTTCCTCAGAATTAATGGCTTATTAATCAGATGCAGCACCTGAATTCTGGAGCATTTTATATCTACTGATATAAGTTACTGACGTCCTCAGAGCAATGCTGAAAAAGTTACTCCATTCAAGTATAATCTATAATGCTGCCACCCTTTCTCCAGACATCAAGAATCACAACAAATGGAAGATTTGCTTGAGCAGTGGAAGATAAAAAATGACCCTTCATCTGTCTGAAACAAAACATTATACCTGGGAAAAAAGTCCAACAGGGTAACAGGCTGAACTAAACTTGTGGCAACCCATTCAACCTTTTCAAAAGCGAGCATCATTTCTCAGAAAGCTACTATCAACCTCTTGACTTCTAAGTATATCGAGTCCATCAAGTCTACTGCAAAGCAGAAGCACTAGAGCCAGATGAAAAACCTAGAAATTTGTAAAGAGGATAAATTACATTTTTTCAGAGGGAAAAAAAGAGTATGAAATCCATAGAAAATTACTTGGGCTTTTTTGTTGTTGTTGTTGTGGTTTTTTTTTCTTTTTTGCAGATAATTATTTTGAAAACGAAAAATGTTACATGAATCTATTTTTTTTTTTTTCTGTGAGATGTAATGACTCGGTAGTAATGGAGAATTAATGAGGTCCAGTTAAGCAGATAAACCATGCCTCAGCTTCTAACATGCTCAGTATGAACAATAATTATCAGAAAGGGCACTTAATTAATCAAAGGTAATTCTGACAATCAGTTGCTAATGTAGCTATGCAGGCCAAGGTTTGTTAACCCATCTCTCTCCCAAAAACATATTATGCCAGTAAAGGAAATCAAAGAGAACAGATGCCTTTATTTTTTTATGCCTTGTTTTTATTTCATCTGTTAAACTTGTAAATATTGCAGACTTCGAGAGCTCTACTTAAGCAGAGTTGGTGAGGAGATGACCACAAACAAAACAACACTGAGCTCAGGGTTATTTTTAAGGCAGCTTTTGGAAACCACTACCTTGCTTTTGCTGCTTTGACTTGTGTTTCCATGGAAGCAGGACTAGACATGGACACAGTCACTAGCAGATGAGGCAATTTCCACTGCCAGTTTCTAGTTCTCAGCTGTTTCCATGACAACCAGTGCTGGTGCCCTGAAAAGGAGGTGAGGTATTTAAAACACTACGGTACTTTTAATAAATATCTGCTGCTGTACACTCACAACACAGACACCTTACATCTCCAGCTACAAAAAACACTGCTCAAAGAAGCACTGAAAATACATCTTCATACCAGCTACTACTATTTCCCTGGGCAGATTTCAAGGAGAAAGAAGGTGTGGTGTCTGAGAGCTGATTCCATCATGACATCCAGGAGCCAGGGGAAGGGTTGTTCTCTTATTTCAAAAAGAAGATGGAGATAGACAATGATGCTAAATATATGTTATTGTTTCACAAGGAAACACAATATTTTTCTATATTTTGTGTCATTTTGCTATACAGAATTAACCAAAGCCCTCTTGAAAAGTTGACAGTGTGGGACTGAACAACTTAAGATAGTTCTCAGGGTGCACAGAAATTTTGGGGCAGCAACTGCCCTTTCATTGCTTAAATTTTTCACACTTTTCCAATAGCTGCATAGGTCTGTGGTCTTAGGAAGAGATAGGTGCAGTCAAGGGCCATCTTCTTCTGTCTGCACTCTTTGGAGAATGTGTACAGAGGCATCAGTTCTTCTGCCAGCAGGTACAAGTCACAAGAAACAGCTGTAAACCAATTCTTGTTCTAATCCTAGCTGCATTTTGAACCTGTTTCCCTTCAACAAAGCACTTGAGCTAGAAAGGATTAAAAAAAAAGAAGGAAAAGCCAAGTTTATTTATCTTGCTAGGAGAAACTTTAATATGATGCCTCTGGGAATAAGGGAAGATGGATTTGTATGTGTAAATTGCTATATAAAAACAATACTATATTGTGTGTAGAGGTTGTGATGTCCTGTCTCAGAAAACTGAAAACCCAAAGGGTCCATACCATTCCTGATGCAACTTACAGGAAAAGGAAAAAGAAGGGATGACATGTTGAATAAATGTCACCTGTAATACAAGCCTATAATACTTTAGAAACAACATTGTCACCACTATATATTGCATATACCAAGAGAAAATGCTAGAGGCTTTCTCTCAGTGATGAAGCACAGAATAAGTAGACAACCAATAAAAGTGGAATAAAAAGCCTTAAAGCAGGTATTAAAACCAGATTATCAAAAGGCAGCATAAAATTTGGTACCAGAATTAAGAGCAAAGCTGTGCTTGTGCTCTTCTGTCTTCCAGAGGTGCCTAATTATCATAATACAAGGATGCATAGGCTAGTGAAATTAAGTTTTTCTGTGTTCTCTACATTGTGAAAACTTCAGGTTCAGACTTCCATGATATAAATCAAATCTACCAGACTCCTACATGATGAAAGCTGATCAGATAGGTCCACAAATTAATGAACTCATGAAGTCTTTCATTCAATCTTTTATAGATATGCACAAAATATACAGTAGTTTTCATGAAACAAATTACATTTTAACAAAGGAGTTTTTGAAGATAATTGTGTGTTCAGTCAAGTTAATAAAAATACTTGCTTTGTTGGGAAAGTATAAACAGTTGGAAATACATGCATAACGTGTTATTCAAAGAAATTGACCTGTACAAAGAAAATTGAGGTTAAGGATGGACTTCCTTTATTCCTGCTTGAAAATTGCCATTAGGGCATTTATAGCTCTCTGGCTGTTGTGCCTACCACATAAGGCTGGTACTTCTGTAGTAGTAAGAAAACCTATGAAGGATTCTAAAAACCTACCAACTTAAGAACATCAAAGTATTGGGAGCATTATCAGTCTTAAGAATATATTACTCAATTTGCCCGAGAAATAAATCGTTGATTTTGTTTTTGCATGTCTGTACATGGGCCATCCTGCCCCTTGCCAGTCTCTGACACATCTTTTAGAAGGCATCATATGTTTAAATTCCTGTGCCATACAATTGAAATATTCCAACAAAATTGAATAAGGATAACAAAAAAAAACAGACATGATTTTTTTTTTTTTCCTTTGGTATTTTTAACAAAGCAGAAATAATGTTTTAAGTTTATCAGCCCAAGCTACAACAGCTTTCCATCAGAGGGAAAAATATTTTTGATAGTTAGGAAAGAATTATGCAGAAAGGAAAAGTCAGGACAAATGATTAATTTTTAGAGAATAAAAAAATCACAGGTTCAGAGCCAGGTCCTTAAATATGACCAAGACTGCAGTGGGGCCAGAATTACTTTGAACAGTGCTCTCTTCTAGTGTTTCAAACTGCACTAGCACAAAGCCTGACCATGTTTGCATTTGCCATAGAACTTGAACATGTGCAGGCGGGAAATGCATCCACAAAGAAAAGGTCAATGCCTATATCCTGGAAATAGCTCTCCTAGCCTTGCCTTAAGGCACAAGGAGGCTAAAAAAAAAGCCTTAAACTGCATGGAAGCCATTGTTGAGTACACTGAGCAAAAAAATCAAATGCTATTGGGAATCCAGTGTTATGGGGTGAAGTCAAGACTACTTAGCAATGTCATTTAGGGTTAGGGACATAGAGCATGACGTTACTACAACACAGAAGGATCTGTAGAACAGGAGGCAGAATCCATCACCATGAACAGCTTTACAGCTTTGACAGAAAGCTCCAGGAAATACAGAAATGCACTGACCAGTTTTACGAGTGCAACTAGAAGGAACAGTTCTTGCTCTAGTTTTTGCCAGGTCTCCAAACATGACAGTCAAAAAAGGTTTCCCACAAGCTAAACTGAAGATAAGCTGTGTGTGACAGTTAGCTAAATTGTTTATATGGGATCAGACAGAAATCTCAGAAGCCCGAAGTGCTGCATTTGTCACATCTGCCTAAAGAAGCAGGCCCATGGAGGGCACATGAGGATGAGTCAAGTTTGAACATAAAGTAATTCAGTACCTGCTCTGAGGCAGACAGAGGGGAGATTACACAAGAGCAAGAATTTAATATTTTACTCATGGTCTGGTGCAGAAGAGAAAAATTTGTGCTACTTACAGTAGATTATGCTCTTACACACAATTGATTACTTCTTCAACTTCTGAAAGGAACACCATGGGAGAGAAATGCAAAGTTGAAGGAATGTGGGCAAGAATTTCTCTCTGTAAAATCAGAAGAGCAAAGTGGTAACAGAGATGATGTCAACTAAGCCACAGATCAATTAAATCAAATAGGAAATTATTCTGGCCCTGTTGGATCACTTCAGAACATTTTTCTATGGGTCAGCTAACAAGAAACACATGTGCAAAAGCGCAGGAGACCTATATTTTCTTTTCCATAAGTCCCTGGCAGCCTAGAAGAGAAATGCCATCCTGAACAAGCAGGTTGTCTGTCACTGTTAATGTAGAGCTGCATGCATAAATAACATAGAGCTGCATGAATCACTGAGTAGTTACACAAGACAAAAAGAGATGGTCGCAGGTCACAAAAGATGATTGTAAGTTGCAGGTGATTGTAATTGGAAAATGGAGTCAAAATTCTGGGAAGACATACCCCTTCATGCATTTTAAGTTAATCCTGCCCAACAATATGTGAATAAGAGAGATAGAAGGCAGATGGAAAACCAGCTGATTCTCTAAATTGAAAAAGTGGAAGACATTAAATATAGGGAAAAGAAACAAAACTCAAATAAAATGTGCAGCTACATTTGGGTGTATTGGTTATCACTGCAGTTAGAGTAAATCAAAAGTATTTCAGTTCAATTCTGAGGCCAATTTGATTGAGCCACAATTAAAAGCTGTAGCAATAATAAACATTATGGTCAAACCTCTATTATGTGTTTTATTGTTATGCATAAGTGAGAATATGTTTCTTTTGACTGATATGCTGTATAAGTAAGCACTTTTTCAGGAATCAAAGGGCACCATTTTTTAACAAAACAACTGTTAGCCAAATGACTGTATAAATTTCAATATTTAATTTGTCCATTATTGTTTTAAATAGCTCTTTAAAATTCATATACTCCAATTTTTGCATTGTCTTCACTGAATTGTAAACAGAGGAACAAGGCATTAAAACTACAGCTTTTCCCAAAAGAAATGATAGAATTTTAGTTTTCTCTTTGCTATCATGATTGAAAGAAAATGAGCAGCTGTCATGATCCCAGACAAGAAGAAAAAGCATAGCCCCTTTATTCAACGAGATATGTAGAATTATATGAGTTAAAATCAACAAATTCCTTCAGAAGATCTGTGGTTTCAGTAGTTCCTTGTCATGAATCAGAAACCAAGCTGCCAATCAAGGAAAGAGATGTTTTTTGTAATACTTCAACGTTATGTCTCAATACTTCAATGTTATGCCCCATTTCAGTCTTTTAGGCTATTGGTATTTGTGGTGGTATGATGCTGAAAGGATTATTGAATATTAGTCATCCAAAGAGAGCTTTAGGCCTCTTTCCTATGCAGCAAGAGCTAGAAGTAGGAGCTGAGTCATGCAGCCATGTCTTCTTGCAAGATCACCAAGTCCTGCAATTCATGATGAGTGCCTCTAAGCCCGTGGCAAAAGAAATAAGCTCCTTTATCAGGAAAAACAGTGGATTTGAAAATTATTCTTTCCTGTCTTAATCAAAAGTAACATACTTGGTAATGCTGGGAAGTAAAATGCTTTCCTCAGAAAAGCTTCCATACTATAAAAGTCATGTCTCTGTCTCCTCACATCAAAATATCATTCTTTCTGTGGTAGTTTCAAGGCAACTTCAGACATTGCTATGCTTTATTATAGGAGGATTTCCTGTAACAATGTTTCCAGAAAAAAATTATTTTCAATGAAAAAGATGGATTCCTCAGCATCTAAATATTAAATTTCTATATTTGAAATACCTAAAATTTCAGATTATTCATAGTCAGTATTTTTACTTTCTGCTTTAGAGATTATTGTATTTTGCTTCATGTATTCCTCTAATTTTATAATTTATTTTAGAAATGTTATCTTCAAAACTTTTTTCTTTATGTTTTCAGTATTTTTATAATACTTTACTTTTATTAGTTTTCCAATTTCCTTGGAGCTTTCAATTATTTTCTTTTCAATCTTAACCATCATGAAAAACTTTTATTTTTAAAGATAAGAGCTTACAGGGAACAGAGTCAATCTTTTTCACCCATCAGTATTTTCTTCTGCCATTTCCCTGTTAGCCAGTGCAGCTTTCCAAAGAGAAATTTAAGATGGCCTGAGAAAGTACCCATACCTAAAATATTGTGAAGTGTCCTGATGCCTGTCATTATTCTTCTTTACCTTTCATTTTTTGCAGTCAGTTTTCTAAAGAGAAATTTTCCGCCATGATGAAGGACAAGCAATTAAATGTAGTTTTAGACCTCCCTCTGTTTTAAATTTGTGTTTTATGCGTGTGTAAATCAACACTACATTGCCTAAAGTTCTGAAAAATTATTCTGGGTATTTTGCAGAACAGTTCCCTTGGAGATAGCCTTTAATTCAAATGTTTAGACCTCTACAGGTGATATTTCAAGATATCCAGAATTGATATTCATTACATGCTAACTATGCAACAATATTTTTTTTCTTTACATTTTCATGGGATAAAACAAAATACTCCAATGCAAAACAGCCAGTAGTTTAAAAATAATAATATAGTGGACACAAGAGCAAATCCCAGCCATGTCCATTTTAAAAGAAAGAAATGCACACTTTTTCATAAGGCCTGTTATTTTCCAAATCCATAACTGTTTGACTGTTTTATACAATAGCCTAAATCTAATGATAGCAGTTGCAAATAAAGACGATGCATCTGTACACTGAAAATCAAGGTTCAAGACTCCTACACAGCCTAAGGGAAGACTTCAGCCAGAATGTTACTGGTAGTCAGATAAGGACCCTTTTCTCACACTGCTGGCATCTATTTTTGATTTTGCTCTATAACTCCATCCTACACTTGGGACTTCTTTTGCTACAGATTTTTTTTTTTATGTTATGCGTTTTCTTCGCTATCATATTCCTTCTGAAACAAAACATGAAAAGGAGAGAGTAGAACAGTAAAAACCAAAAGAAGCTGTTGCTTTATTACACCTAAAGCCAAATTACTCAGCATAAAGAGGTCATCTGGTTTATACTGTAATTAATCAGACTTTCATTATTTAGCAACAGAAATTCATAGCAAAATGCTTAATTTATGATATCCAGGCTATAAAACATTCACTGTTTTCATTTTATTTTATGAAAATAAAATCTATTTTGAATAACTGATTTAAATATGTAAAATGGGTATTGTTTGTATGCAACATGCCATATTAAGTCAACAAAATTAGTAAAAAATCTAATCATACAACTACAAGGAAATTATGATCCTCAACATTTTATATGCCTTTAAGCATGAGCTGAAACATCACAAGCATTTATGACCAAATTTTTTGTACACTGCATAAACCAGAAGGAACAAAAAAGAAATGGCATACAGATTAGAATAAAGATGCAATTATACAGAATATTCTTGCAATGAAAATTGATTGTTCTTCATTGACATAAGCCGCATCACTTGAAACACAGTAAGACTACTTTTGTCTTGAGAACATTTTAGAAATTTCCATGGGACTGAAAATAACTCAGACAAAGAGGTTTCTGGGTCACTGACTTCAATTCTAGTCATTGCAAGTACCTCTAGATTATAATAAGCTTTATAAAGATGAAGGTTGCATCTAAAATCTTTTACTATATCAAATCCTACTTAATTGCACCATGCCCTCCATGGTTTAATGACTTTCTTTTAATTTCCAACCTACATCTATTGAGGGAATTTATTTCTTTCTGTGTTATTGCAATTTTTATCTAAAAAGATATTCTCTCTATATGGTGCTTACCATTCTGGTGTATCTAGAAAACACCAGGAAGAGAGTCAGTACATTTTAGAATACTTAATTCTATGCCTATAAGATTTAATGCCATATACAGTAAACCAATATTAGGAGATCCTGAGTGTTTCTAAATCACTTGGTAGTAGAAAGTTATAAGTACCCTTAACTCCTATTAAAAAGAATCAGGATGAGAAAATGCCTGTCCTCCTGCATAATCAAACCCTCTGAGACTACAAAACATGGAGCTGAACTGCAATATTACATTCAGGAGAGAATTACACTGAAATGCTTCCAAGTTAATAAAATATTTCCATATGGTGTTCCAACACTACTCTATTCTCATTTGTGTAAAAAAACATTTACAGTTCTGTAGGAATCATAATTTGTCTTGAAAAATGTTTTATAATTAAATCACAGATTTTATGTTTTTTTCATGAATGTTTCCAGCTCACCACAAAACCTTCTTCTGTGGTTTCATGGTTACACACTCAAGGCACATCAGCCCTCATACAGGAACTGCATTGCACAGGTTGTAATTGCCAGTGGAAAAGTGTGGGTGCCTGATGTCCCTTCCCTACCTGCACCCTCCTGGTTCTGGCTACACTCAGTTCTTCTCTGGCCTACTGCAGCTGTAAGGAGGGACCTGTGGTGTTCATCCAATGGTCCAGTCACAAACCAAGCACAAGGCAGTCAGACTTCCAGCAGTTCAGGGAGGCTGTGGAGCAGGGCACACTGTTTTCTGATCAATATAGCAGAGAGATGCTCTGCTCTCCCAAATGTAACGCTTCCTGCCAACCTTTGCAAATGCTGTACTTTTGTAAAAACAGCAACACGTTGCAATGTGTCGACGCAGGGCATGGGTTTAGAATATATGAGAAGGAAAATTGCTTTTCCAGTAGTTAGGAAACACTCAGGAAACAGGAAATATGTCAACAATTAATGTTTTTATCCCCAAAGAAAGCATTACCCTCTTTGAAAGAAATAATGCTGCCACTGTAAAAACACTTCTTTATACGAAGTAGGCTATCTCAATGTTTTTTGTCACTGTAAATTCAGATCCAAATGAGCATCTCTTGCAATACTGTCTTTTCTACAAAGCTCATGAATCTGACATACCAGTCCCAGAGCCCTTACAGGAAACTTCCCAGTTCCAGATCCTTCTCTGGCAGCCTCCAAAGGAATCATTCAAACACTGTGCTTGCAGAAGCATCCTTTTCATACACATCAATTATATATACTGAAACAGCAGTTTGTCCCTGTGTTTTGCATATTCAGTGCAATGTAAGTAGGTATGAAATTATCAGCAAAGTATAGAGCAGTATCTTCGTAAAAATCCCTAGTTAAAAATTCTGATATGAAATTTATACTGACAGTTACCATTCTCCTAAGCATCCAAATATGTCTCTGTGTTTTCATTTTCAATATTATAAACTTTGGAGGTACTGTTTGTTCTGGTTTGTTTTTATTTTTTTCTAGAGATATTTTTTAGGGAATTATTTTGTCTTTCCTTCTACGTGGATTACAGGTACAAAAAAAAAAAAAGTTTTATTCTGCAGTGCTGTCTGCTTTTGGCTTTTGACAAATAAAGGCAAGAAATCCTTCAAAGAGTAGAGGATGCACTGGGCTACAATGCACCCTATGTCATTGCATGCAATATGCACAGCAGAGAAGCTTCCATAGGGGTGTCCATCAGTTTTGGAAATGCCACATGCTTTCTGCTGTGTATTCTAAATGTACATTATGTATGTATGTAGAATATAAATGTAGAACACAAATGCAGAATATTCAGAAACCTGATAAGTTTTCAAAAACAAATGAAAACCCAAAGAAATTCTATCAGATGGTGCCCATTAAATTAGAATCAAACCATTCATAATTCAATGAGTTCGAAGGACATACACAGGAGAGGTGTCTTGATTTTGGAGAGGACCAGAAAAGAGACAAAAGTATCTGCGTGATCAGAAGAGGATCTGCTTAAATTGTATATTCTCCTCTGGAATCAATGCTAGTTAATGGAAAGGCCAAAAAATTAAAAATAACTTGTCCACCATAATATGTTCTGGGGAGAGTTTCAGGAAAGTCTGAGGGTATGTCTCACATGCTATTCAGTCTAAGACATGTATCTCCTTGCCAGGGCATTTAACTGGGAAACAAACCCCCTGGAGAAAGATAAGGCAGACTGGAGTGACTATGCCACTTCAATTGATACTTTGAAGGCAGTGGCCTAAAAGTGCCCCTTTTAGAAGTGGCAGACAAGGCTATACCCATGGCTGGCATCAGGCCTCTCACTAACTATTTAAGAAAGAATTGAAGTTCTGTGGTCCCAGTCTTTGACAACAGCTACAATACAAACCCTATCACGTAGCAAAGCTAAATAATCTCAGAAATCAAGTCAGAAAACATTACATAACCTGAAGCATCAAAATGTTGGCATTACTGGCACAGAGCACCTAAAAGGAAATGGAGGGAGAATGTTTAAGAAATATTTATAAGTATTACAGATAGGACATTTGGTATGTGTAGTCAACCCTAGGACATTATGTAACTGTCTCTCTTTAATCTCAAATATGAGCAATAAAGAAATTCACTGTAGATTTAAATACAATAAACAATACACCACATGCATATATTCTGAAAATAACAATTTTTTTGTTGTGTTTCATCAGAAAATCTACACCTGTGCAGATCTCAAGGCCATAATGTGCCACTCTGCTTCTTGTCACACCATTTATGCAAGTGGTCTTGCAGGTTTTCTCATAGTAGATGTTCTAATCTTTAATTACCCCAGAGTATTTACATCCAATGCCAAATCTAACTTCTGTATTCATTCACTGAATCTGCCTAACTTCTGTATTTATTCACTGACTCTTATTATTGGTTTTCTTCAAGGTTGAAAAGCACCTCTCAGCTTTTTCTTATAACTGTAGGTATATATAAGTATCAGTCAAGTCATATCTCAGTTTCCTCTTTAATACATTGCTAATAGAGTGGTAATAAATTGAGTTTTGTCTTTAAGACATTGAGCTTTCTAACTTGTGAGACTTATCCTCTAGCCTCTGTTTTATTTTTGTGGCCCAACAAGACTGTTGAAAAAGATTTTAAACTGAAGCAAACCAAGAAATATCTGCTAGAAACATGTACAACTAGAGAATATTTACTTTATGAGGTCTCTCAGAGTAATTTTTCTGTTTGATATATAGTTCATTCCTTATAATGCAAGGTCTCAAATCAAAATACCATGTGATAAACAATTGAAATATGCACTATGATCCTAGCAGCCTTTATTAAGTGAAAATAACATTTTGTTTTAAAAATGGTAACAGTTTTATCTGAAAAGACCTCTTTTCCATGAAACCATGGTGATTGGCATTAGCTGTATTTTTAGCAACTATGTCTTTGGTAAGCTAAGGTGCATGGAAATAGAAGCTTAATAGAGCTGAACAGATGATTACCTCAACATCCTCCTCCTTTATACAAAAATAACCATTCTATAATGCTTCAAACACTGTAAAATTCACAGTGTTTCACAGGTCAGTTTTCCCAATATTGGAAGTGTTCAACTTCATTAGAGATGGAAAACCTGTGATAGAAATTCATAATGCCTGCACTGATGAAGGTTAAAGGTTGTCTTGCCAGGAAAGTTCCTAAAGATATGCTGTTTGAAACTGTAGTGATATGTTCAGTAATTCCAGGGGGCCATCACTCAGATCCAAGAATCTCTTTTTTTGTAAAATTTCTGTGAAATTACTGAATTTCACAGTTTCAACACTGTGTTGAAATCTCTAGCCAATGTGCAGAACAACTGATCTTGCTCCCTGGAAGAAGCTATTTTTCTTACAAGTATGTATGTTCAGCTTTCCTTACAATTCCTCTAGGAATTTTGATAGAATAGATTCTCTGGTCAAGAAATTGGACCTAGTTCCTTTTGCCTATCTGGCACTTGGAACAGGGACAGCTTCCTTCTATGTCTATGAAAAGATGCTGAAGGCAAAAGAAACAAGAAAAGTGTTTTCTTACTTCAGCACTTTGTTACAAAGTTGGAACTGTTAAAGTCAGAAAGACAGAAATTCCTTCCTTATGATTAACCAGTCTTTTTAATTAACCTGAAAGCATAAGAAAAGACTGGCTGTTTTTAAGAAGTAATTCTATTTATTTGGCTTTGGTATTAAGGCTTAAAATATTATCACTTTCCAAGCCATCAGGAACAGCTTAGTGAGGGATGTTATACGGTAACACAATAATCAAACTCGTTCTGCTCCTCTGCACTGCTGTGGTGAGACCCCACCTTGAGTACTGCGTTCATCTCTGGGGTCCCCAGCACCAGAGAGACATTGATCGGTGGGAGTGATTCCAGAGGGGGCCACCAGAATGATTAGAGGGATAGAGCACCTCTTCCATGAGGAAAGGCTGAGAGGGTTGGGGTTGTTCATCCTGAAGAAGAGAAGGCTTTGGGAATGACCTGATTGTGCACTCCAGTACCTGAAATGAAGAAAGATGGGGTGAGACTATTTACAAGGGCATGTAGTGAAAGGACAAGGGGTAATGGCTTGAGAAGGGAGAATTGAAAGAGAATAGGTTTAGATTAGAGATTAGGAAGAAATTTTTTTACTGTGAGGTTGGTGAAGCACTGGAACAGGTTGCCCAGAGAAGATGTGGATGCTCCATCCCTGGAAGCGTTCCAAGCCAGATCAGATATGGCTCTGAGCAACCTGGTCTAGTGAAAGGTGTCCCTGCCCATGGCAGAGGGATCGAAACAAATGATCTTAAAGGTTCCTTACAACTCAGGGCATTCTATATTTTTTGTATGATTAGCAGGATGAAAAAAAATTAGGAGTAGCACTTTGTTTAGGAATCTCACTAGTGCTCATACTTCAGCAGATTGGCTCCTCTGACTTGTTCACCACCCTGCGATGTTAATAGCTAAAATACCAACTGAACAGGTACCACAGGTCAGTACTTTGGATTAATCAACTCAAAGAAACCTTTGAGCCAAAAAATGTTGAAGTAAATTCTTTTTACGTTTTAAAGACTGTTCATTAAACTATTTCTTACAAAGCATTATCTCATTATTAAATACTACTAACAATATGGCAAGTGTAACAGTGTAGTGTATGACATCCATCCACCAAAGCAACTAAATTTTAACAAGTCTGTAAGGCAGAGAAGGACAAAGATGGGGGGAGGTGGGAGGACAGGATTTAATCCATCATTTACTTATGGTAAGCCATTCTGCTACTTGATTAAAAAAACATGTTAGGAAGAAATGCCAAAAAAAAAAGACATACTAATAACAGAAAAGCATGCTTATTCCCAAATAAAACAATATACTAGGAACAGTAAAGGAAAATTTGAATGCAGTATCATGAATAGATGATGAAACCTAAGATTATGTCCTTGAATATTCTTTATATTGATATTCTTCAAGTGATAACTTGCAGTGAACCATTACAGGATACACTGAATTATCATTTTTAGAAATTCTTTTTCTGAGCATCACATAAAAAGATCCTTTTCTTCTGTTACGTTTAAGTTAACTAGTGTTTAGTCTAAGGACATAAAGAAATTACAAGCCATATAGCAATGAGACTAATATCAGGCCTATGATCAGGAATCTATGTCAACAAATTTTTATTTGTGCATATTGTGACTAATAAATACATCAGTGTTGCTATTCCACAGCAACCATTTACACTAAAACAGAAAAAAGTCTCCTTCAAAGATCGATGTTGTAGAAGAATAGTATCCACATAATAAGAATAATATAAGCTAAACTAAGGTTTAACTAAGTCACAGCCCACAAGGCTTTTTAAAAATTATTATTTGGCTTTCTGGACTGCCTTGAATAGCATAACATGACAAAAAGTCTTCCTAAGACTTTCTCTGACTTTCAAGTCATGTGGTTCCTCTCAATACCACTCTATTGTCCTGCAAAACTTCTTGTAGCTCATACTTTGCACTTCTATTCTAGACCTTTAAGGTTACACCAGAACCATAAAATAACCTATCACTTAAACTGAAAAGAACCTTCAGAGATCATCTAATCCTTCTCCTTGCTCAAAACAGATGTTATTAGATGAAGTTGCTCAAGGCCATTTCTAGTATAGACTTGAATGTCTCCAAGGATGGAAATTTCATTACCTCTCTGGGCAACTTGTTCCAGTGTTTAACCACCATTAAAGCCCTGTGGCACTTTCAATTTGTTGTCCTGAAAATTTTGTTAGAACCTGTAATGACAGTAGTCTGGAAAGGCATTTAAGAAAGTTCTTTTATATGGTATTGGTTCAGGTGCTGTAACCTGAAGAGATGTAATTGTTTACTAATTGATTTTCTTAAAAGTGGAATGCCATAATGATAAATAGGTTACTTATTTAATATGAAAATCAAGTTTTTGAGACTTGGTTATGAAAAGCTGACAAGAAAGAATTTTTTTTAATGTCTGTGAAAGCAAAGTGTTATATCTGCCAAACACATTCCTCAAAGCAACCCAAGGAAAACATAGAGTTAGTTAGATTTTTACCTTGTGACGATCTTTCCTTGGTTTTATTAATATAGAACATTTTCTACCTGTTTTCTGCTGAAGTAAACCCAGATCTACTTTTACCAATTAATTGACTCAGACCTAAGAAATATGTGTGAAATGCTAACTGTTCCCCATCTATTCTTACTACAGTATGACCATTAATAGCAGAAAAAATAAGAGGAATTAGACCAAGCATGGCTTGATTAGCAGTAAATCATCTTTTCAGAGTTCAGAAAACTTTATTCATTCCCTGTATCCTCTCCTATCACTGCACTATTACTGGCTGAGTAGCACAAATATACTTAAACAGACATAAAGATGTAACATAATCAATCAAATGGAAACTTGTAAATTCATTTTATAGTGTCTGAAGCTTACTGAAGTCAGTGGGAAGGTCAGGCTTCATGTTAGCATATAGAAGAATAAATTGATTTAAATGGCGCAAGGTTAAAAATCAACATTGGATTTCACAGGCTTTACAATGGTCAAGATACTTGACAGTAATTGATCACCTTCATTAATTTTTTTTCATCTTAGCCAAGTACTTTAACTAATGTAAATCATCTTCTGTTCATTCCAAACTACTTTTCAACATCCATTTGCATTTTGGTTTTATTTTTCTTCTTCAGCTAGAATACCCTCCCGTAGAAGAAATAGATTGTTTTAAAATGTTTTTACTACCACCTTTCTTGCAATGCCACAACACATTTCCAGTTTTATTGCAATGGCAAGTAAATCTTTAAATGGAGAAATTAGTGAATGTCTTTTCTGTATAGACAAGGTTTCACTACAGGGCATTAATTTGTTTACCACAATGCCACATATTACAAGTAATATAGAAAATTATTAATACAGTCCTTTTTCAACTGCTAGAAGTAATTTTAAAATTTGATTGCATCAATAATATGATCACTATGATCTCTATATTAATGTGGATTTGCATATATATATTTCTACTTTAATGTTCTTTATTCCACTCCTATTTATCTGAAGCAGCTGAATATTTAAATTTGCTCACATGCTTTTATAGTGCCAGTTTTTGACAGACCCATATTTAAAAGCACTGAAAAAATAACCATTATTATTTTAGTCTCTTAGCACATTGATTTTCCACTCAGATAATAAGGCATAATTTAAAACCAGTATATAATACTTCTTCCATCACAGACTAAAATAGGTTTGACATTTTAAAAGGATTTATCTTTGTAGTCATGTTATGTATTATTAAATCCAAGTTGTTTTGTGCTCAAAAATCCCACTGATTTACCTCAAGCTTTTGTGTAATTCCTGGTAATTTCTCTCAGGCATGGATAACCAGTCAGAAAAATTTACCACTTACTTCAGGGCACTGCTGGTGACTCAGGAGCTCTGATTTATTCTGTACTCTCATGTTTCTCTGTTGTCACTTTTTGTTCCTCTTCTATCTTGTTTTCTTCTGACTTTAAAAAAATACCTCAGATTTACAAGGACAATGCCCATAGCAAGAAGTGAATCAGGGATCAGATTCACTGGCACCTGAGAGCATACCTGCACATTTGGACTAGGATTGATGATACTGTTAAATTTATGCCACAGTTCCAGGCTTGGAGTTGTTTTATGTCAGGTATTTTTCCAGATAATTTCTTGATGTGGCTTGAAGTTTGTTGTGGGCCAGGACACTAGGAGATCCATTCACTGGATGGCATTTTCACTTAGTTTGCTTGTTTTGGAATAGGGAAAAATAGAATACTGTCAGCTTTCCTTAATGCTGGAGAAAAGTGTTAGTAACTGTATTGAAGTGTTTGAAACTGGTATTGAATTGTTTGTAGCTGGAAAGACTTAAATCATTTCAGTTTGGTGCAATTTAAATATCTACATTGTGTACTTCTCACACCATAGTAGGAAGATGCTGAACAATCCTAAATGTCTACATCCCAAGCTTAGATAACTGCCTGATATGACAGGAAATACTTTGCTTTTTACAGTAGCTTCATACTGACTTGAGATCTGACAAGAATAAAGAAGACATGGACATGTCTTCCTCATCATAAAAATTCACTACTTTTTCCATCTCAGAAAATTGCCACTGATAGTTGAATACTTGGAAGAACCCCAGCATGGCCCCATGTGCTATCCTGGAAGGTAAAGAAATATTGGTTTGAACTCCCTCCCTGTGAGAAAGGAATTTAACACACCTCTGAAAGGGAAGCAGCATAGTCAGCTCCCTGCTCAGCCCACCATAAGAATCTCCACCCAGGAGGGCAGCTGGGACTGAAATCTCAGATTCATGCATCAGTTTTTCACAGGTGCAAGAGGTAAAGAAAATCTATTAGGCACTCTTTTCTGGCTTAGGTATTGCCACACACAGACTCTTCAGCCCTAGGAAATGAAGATTTTTAGATGGTGAATTTTCCCATTTTGCTTAGGAAAGAAAGTAAAGCAACTCGTTCTGGCTCATGAACTCTCCTCCTGGAGACCGTGCTAAAGTGCTCAAAATAATAAAGCCGAAATATTTTGTGAATGTGAGCCTAAATGCTCAGGGAGGATTGGGAATCCTGAAGTATGGAATTGCTTATGTTAGCCTATAAATTAGGCATGAAGAATGCTTGTGGCATGTGAGGTAAAAATCACAGAAAACATAATAGCACCCATAGAAAATCAGTGCATCCTGTCAGGTGGTTCATGCACCACCTGACAGGATAGAACATTTCTCACTGAACATAGAACAGTTTTCAGTGTGTGTGCATCAGCATTGAAACATGTTACAACAAATGCATCAGGTTTAAAATGGGGGTGTCAGGACAACTTGATTTAAGCACAGACTTAAATGTACTCTTAAATAAAATTGTTATGTCCTTAAAGAGTTGAAGTCTTCAGACAGCTACAAGGCTGAAAAGCAGGGGAACTGGGAATTACAAATATCAACGGCATTGAATACTGAGCTTCAGCAGCTAATGAGACTTTTGGGTGTTATCAGTTTTGCCTCTGCTCCAAGGACAAATTTTTATTTCTGACAAGTGATTCAGCAATGAGGATCTGGTCATGTACAAAAAGTACATAAAAAATTAACTTTGTTGCTGTATTTGCAATTGCTGCAATGACAGAAATGTCTATGTAATTCCGATAGATAGCTTTTAAATATTTTAATCCCTCAGCTACAAAATTCTGGTAGAATGGTTTTAGAAGATATTCTATCTATATGAAGTTATTGGGGAAAAATATTTATGTCAGTAGGATTCTTTTCCCAATTCAAACCAGTTATTGACAGAATGTTTGATAAATATCTGAATCATATAAACATTTCTTAATAGTAATAGTTATAGTGGCTGAAACATTATTTCTTCCCTGTTTACCTATACAGAAGACATTTTGTATCTATGAATAAATATTACATAGATGATAGTAGAAAAGGTGTTATAGATTTTAGTACAGAAATTCAATTTTTCAGATTTTCCTTTTCTAACTTCGTAAAATCATGAGCCTACAATATGACCAATGCATGCAAAATTACTATAATCAACCATGGAGTTGTTATGTGGATTGAGGGAAAAAAATCTAACATGAAGACACTCTGAACAGTTTTCTAAAGCAAACCACAGTGTCTTTAACCACATTTTTCGCTTGCATTATCTTTTTGAAGTTTTCCATTGAATCAGTCATGTTCTGTTATGCTGACCCCTAACATGATTGATGGAGTAACAAAATGACACAAGACATTTGCAACAGATCAGTCAGAAAATCAAATCAAATAAAATCATCAATAGCAAAATAATTCATAATTAATCCTTTGTATGGCCTGCAGATTGGAGAAAATGAATTTTTATTCTTTATAAATCTAAATTTTCAGGAGTATCTTACAAACTGATATCCAAAATGGTAAGATATTTTATAACATACTTTGCACAGGACACATCGCTTTACTAACTTTGGATGTTTCCATATGTAACAGAAAGTGCATTTTAACTCTGGTTTAAGAAAACTAATATATGCAAGCCGCATTCTGTGTGACATAAAGCAATTTTTAGGTATGTTTTTCTATGCATTTAAATCCATTTGAAGATGTGTTCTGATCTAGAACTGAATATTATAGGTATGGGTTTCTATATGCTCTTCAGACATTTAAAATTAATTTTCACTGGTTGACAAAAAGAACTTGAAAAATAAAAAATATATTTTCTTAGAAATTTTATGAATTAAATTAATTGTATCTGAAAATTAGGATAGAAAAATCAAGAAAATTTTGGTCCCCATAGGGAAGAACAGATTAGATGGCTGATTGCAAAGGTAATAAAGGAAAAATACGACTTTGACTAAAAGCCTCTTCTGTGACTATGTAAAAATTTCTGTTATAAATTAAAAAGCTCAGGTTTTGTTGCATCTTTGTAATTCTAAAATTTTACTAATGCTAGGTTCTTATTAATTACATGATCATTATTAATTATAACTATTTTTTTTACAAATATCAAAAATAATTTCAAAAATACTTATCTCAATGGTTTTGGTTTTTTCTTTTCAGATGTTTTGTGTAGGACATAAATACATGGCATATCTCATTCAGACTGAACTCTTCAGAAGCATCTAAGCACTTAAAGATATTGGACAGTCCAGGACTTACTCAAAAGCTCCTTCAGTTTGTCCAGTGGTGTCTTTCCTATGGACCAGAGTTCCTTGGCACTCTTTTGTTTTTCATCCTCTGTTCTTAGTCAAATGTAGACAAAACCACTGTGGTGCTGGGTGGTAATAATCTTATTTTTCCATAGTGGATTCCTGATAGTCTAGGTGGAATAACTATTTATTGTAGCTAAGATCAAGGCATAGAAGCAGCTTATCAGGTAGATTATGGTCGTTCCAGGTGAATTAATATCCTATTCCACTGCATCTTCTCTGTATCATGCATAACGGGCAAGAAATGTCATGCAGACAGTCTGGCACAGGCAGCTGTAACAGCAGTGGAATTCCAGAAGGCTTTCATGTCTGTCCATAGTACATTATATTACTTAAATTGTTAAAAGTTATCTTTTGTTCCCATTTTTGTTATGGAACAAAAGCAGCATGTAATCTCCCTCTTCTGTGCTATAGCAGATACGCAAAATTCACAGTCCCTCTTGTTGCTTCCCTGAAGCATTTCATCTAGCATTCCTAGGAAAAATAAGGCTGATGGAGTACACAGATACCTAGGCTACCTAATGGTGTTTCCTGGAAAAAGCCAATTATGGATTCAGTCTCTTCCTCCCCTCATAGTGAGGAATGTTTAGAATCTACTTCTCTGTCTTTTTGTGTGAGTTCTCCAACAATTAACCTTCTAGACAGAATGTGGGTATTTCCAGAGAGAACTAGGTGAACTGGAACTTAATGTAATAGAGGCATACATTATTTGCTGTAAATTCTATGTACAGTCAGTGATAGATAGAGTCATCATCTTATCTTCAACAGTTTATGAAGCAAGAGAGAAATACCTCCAGACCATGATCCATCTCAATTTATGACCCTGTCTCATGCTCCAGAAATACTTATTACACACGTGATATATTGTGCAAGAGGTAGGTAGAAACATGGAGAAATTAACATTATATACTGAGATTTGGGCAACTAAATTTAGTGGAAAAGAATTCACATCCTAAATAAGCAGATGAAGGCACTCTGGGGATACTTCAGACACAGACAACTTTAGCAGAGGAAGTATCCAGTTAAAGAGATTAATTTTTTCTCCTACAAAACCTGAGAGAAACAGAGCTTCAGCCATTATCCCAGATCACCTGGATCACTCCTGTTCCTTGTCTCATTTGTTCTTTCACCCCCACCCAGGCTGGTGCCAAGAGCTAAGCAAAATTGGAGCGGCCCTAAATTTGAGTAACTAAAGAACAGAAGATCATTTCTTAGTAACAAAAATCTCTTCCTGTTCTGCTTTTGCTGTTCACATGTGGGGACCAAAAATACTGGCCAAGAGTTCCATCACAGTGTAATTACTGAAGAAACTGATACTGTCATCTAAAACAGGCTTATGAACAACCTAAATAGCTTACTGTATTCATACCACTGGAAGATTTTATCGTGGGCATATAGGTCTGTATGCTCAGGCCTGGGAAGCTTGGCCATCCTCTTCATCGATGGGGCTGGTCAAGAGCAATTCAGCTGAAGGCAGCAAGGGAAGATGTGTATAGCTGTCATCACTGAGGAATCGTGCCTTGTGTGTTTATTCTGAAATGTCTTGCTGGGACTTGTCCATTTAACCAGGACTGCTGGTAAATGACGGAAAGTGGACTGGCAAGCCCTTTCATCAGCTCCCTCATTACTCTCATGTGCATCCCAACTGAGGTCACTTGTGAGCATGTAATTGGCATAAAAGGCCACTAACCATTTCCTCCTGCATGGTGGGGGCTTTACTCAGCTCACCATCCCAACTTCCACTGCTGTGAACTGGGTATCCTGAGGACAGCTGGTTTTGGCATTAAGGACTGAAGCAAAGGCACCTCAGCCTTGTTTTTATTCTCTGATGCTCAGCTACATTCTGCATCCACCAAAGGGTGGAGACTCTCCTTAGCCCTGCTTTTGCTGTCAATGTATTTATAGAAACTTCTCTTATTTTCTTCGAATGCAGTGGGCAAATTAAGTTCCAGTTTGAATTTGGCCATTCTAATTTTCGCCTTACATAACCTCATAAAATACCTGCATCCTCCTGAGCTGCCTTCACCCCTTCCAAGGCAAAACACTCTTTTGGTTTTTTTTTCCCTTTGGTTCCACCTGAAGCTCTCTGTTAAACCAGGCTTGTGTTACAGCACAGCAGGGTGACAGGCTTGTCCTGTATCCACAAGATTTCCTTCTTAAAGGAACCCTTCCTGGACTCATTTTTTCCAGCAAGACTTATTTCCAAAGGACTCTGTCAATCAATATATTAAACAGGTGAAATTCTGCCCACTAAGACCAAGGTGGCAGTTCTGGTGGTGCCCCTCCTTACATTGGTGAGGCTGGGAAAAGACAGGGGGAAAGGTATTGATTTTTTTACTTTGTTGGATTTTGTTGATATTTTAACTGTCAATAAATTCAATTAATTTTGACTCTCTTTCCTTTTGTCAACCCAAGAGCTTTTCCGTTATGATTTCTACCCCATCCTGAATGACTGAGTGTCTGGATGGGAGCTTCTCCCCTTAGCCAAGATCAACCCACCACAGCAATAAAAACATTCTTTGATATTGCTCATGTGTCAAGTAACTTTGAAAGTCACTGAAAATGCTACAACTTTCTTTCTAGATGTGGTCAAAGGAATTCTTCTGAAACTTGTTTTTCACATTAGGTTAAACCATCAGCACTATGAATTTCCAAGAGGATGCAATAGGTATGAGGGTGAGTGGAAAGAAGGAAACCTATAAAAAGTCTGCTAAAAAAAG
The DNA here is from genome assembly GCF_017590135.1 of Pyrgilauda ruficollis. Classification (NCBI taxonomy): domain Eukaryota; kingdom Metazoa; phylum Chordata; class Aves; order Passeriformes; family Passeridae; genus Pyrgilauda; species Pyrgilauda ruficollis. The sequence goes on from NW_024508100.1 coordinate 20,059,925, forward strand.
CATAAGACAAGCCAAGTTATCTGTGCTGTCATGTTCTTGAAATAAAATTCCATCAGTCTAAGTTAATGGTTCTTAATAAATGTGGTTAATAGCTAAAAATGGAGTTGAGTGTTCATTTCTTCAACATTATAAGCAGTCATTGCACACAGTAATAAAAATAGAAAGAATGACTTCAGGTTTTTCTCTTTGAATTGAGTTGTCACCTATTAACGTTTAAAGCATAGTTCATTAATACACTGTCATTGATATGTGACTCCATTATCAAAGTTCTTCAAAGATGTAAAATTTCCATTGTAAGCTGCCCATCTTTCTAAAACCTAGGAAAGGAAGTCTGAATCCAGCAAATATTCAGCTTTATAATGCTGCCACATTAGTTTATTTTGGTTTATTCATGCCTCTACCATTTAACTTTCAGGTTCCTAAAGGTGTATATTGCTGCCTCTAGACTGTAATACTTGAATTAGAAAAAGAGCAACATCCATGGGTCAAATTATGTAGAGTTGGTATTTTCTTATCTGAGGTGCCTCTTGTAATTCACTTCACATTTCAACTTTTGAAGTGGAAAGAGTACAGCAAGAAAGAGGGCAATATAACTCAGAAAATATAAAGGGATAACACTGAATACATCTGACAACCTGTATAGCAACTAGCACTTCCCATGCATTGCCATCCTCTATAAACAGGCATCCCAAACGGCAAAAACTGTAAGGCATAAGATATTTTCCCTCTTGCTGAGCTGGAATAATCATGCTATTAGCTGTGGCTGCATGACAAACAGAAATGCATCAGATGGAGCAGCACAGCAACTTTAAATAAGGTAACTCTGGTAGCTGCAGTAGACTGCAGCTGCATATGAGCCAATTTTCTCTCTTGAGAACTAAGAACTAGCTTGTATTACCATAACCTGATTATTTTTTCTTTTGGCTTTTTGAGCCTTTGGATGATGCCACATATAGTAGTGAGAAGAACAAGTGCTCTCCTGCAAGTTTTGGAAAGCAGGATATTCATTTAAAACACCTGTGAAATGCATGGCACTTCAGGAAACAACTTCTCAGTAAATTGTTTAATACCAGCAGTGGTATTTCCAGCTGTATTTGGTCCAAGTGCAATAAAGATGGGAGATTTATTATCTGCCAACTTTAAAAAAAATTAAAGAATGCTTTGCTTGTGAATGTAAGTTATGATTGTTTATAACTAGTAGAAATTTTCTTTGGATGCACTCTTTAATTAAATTAATTGCACCTTAGATTCTTAGTCATACTCTACTTCTAGTCCCACAGGTTTGTGCTACATTAAATTTTGAGCTGTGCTCTTGTGTCAAAAACTCACCATTATTAATTAAAGAACTACATCATATTTTATTATTCATAGCCCCACTTACAAGGATTTACAGGATTTTTGTTTTTATCTACTAATCATCATCTTCTTCTACACATAAGAGCTTCTGCAGTTACACAGAATAGAAACCTCGTGTTAGGACATAAAAAGAAATGAAGAAAAGTCATCCCCATTGCCTAGTTCTTGAGGGGAGAAAGAACAATCTCAGAGTTATTTTTGAGTTTACTTTAAGTGACAGGACACATCAAACCTCCCAAAACAGTGGTGAGGTCCTCTGTCATGATAATGAAGACATTGCCCCCACAGGTCTGATATTAGGAGAAGCAGGTACTGTCCAGGAATAAGATATGTTCCATTTCAGACATGTTCCATGTTATCAGTATTTATATATTATACATGATATTGTGTTATATCCATTAGCTATTAGCTATTATGTTATAGAAATTAATCCATGAAAAACCAGAATATAATCTTCAAAATGCCCTAAAATGTTGAGGAACATTTTCTCTTAGAGAGTTTTTCAGTTAACTCACATAACATTTTTCAGTTTATTACTCACATAACATTTCTTGAAAATAAGCAGTATCATATGGAAATTATAAAATGTGAAGATCCAACTACTTTCTAATGCCATTCACATGTTTCAGGAATGTAAACTGTAACTAGGATGAGACACAGAGTTAGGGAGAGTTTTGTGCAAAAGTACTTCATCCAACCCACCATTTAATTAAAATGAATGTTTTGGGGTAGAAATTTCTAGGTTTCAAAAGAAGTGAGATGAGGAATTTCTTTTGAGAATTCTTTTGTTTTTCAAAACAGAAATTCTATGCAAGGTGACAAAACATTTGTGGTTTTTTTTTTAAAGAAAAAATATGACATTCAAAAGTAGTAAGAAGAATTAGTTTGTCAGTGAAGCTGTGGGAGAACAGATGGGATGGAGAGCTGGGTCTCTCATAACAGATTTTCCCATGCATGCATGAAGGGGATATAATATGAAAATGATATTATAAAATATTAAAACTACTAATAAAATTAATAAATCTACATTTTAACAATTTTTACATGAAATATAAAACTACCCATCAAGCAAATCCAGTTTGTCCTTGAGATGAAAAAAATGAGCTCCCCTATATTTTATTGCAGAAGGTGTAGGAGAAGGAATTTTAATTGTTGACAATAGGAAAGCTCTGTGAAGATGAAGAGGAGGCAACAGCAAGAAGAGATCTCTTCTTCCAATATCCAAAGGTAAGAAGAAAAAAATAAATATGTATTATATGTGGTTACTGATTTTATGTATTAAAATATCATCCAGCTGTTCCCTTTACTGCCATCTTCACATTTGGCTTTTGAATTTAGGCTGATACTCATAGTGGCAATCCCTGCTTCAGAGTACAAGCTGACATTTGCTCCTTTATTTGCATGGATATAGAGAATAATCAACTTTGTCAAAAATGGTCGTCAGAAGCACAGTGTAAGACACAATTCTAAGTTTGGGAGCATACAAAATAGAGATCAAATGGTTCTGATTTCTGTCTTTTGAATGAGCCAATGCATTAAAAATATTTCTACTTCAAAGCAAGCAGAAAGACCAAAGAATTCTAACATCCTATACAAGCCTATATTCCATGAATATTTTTAATTTTTTGAATGTATTTCTGAATATGAATTAAAGTGAAGACAATTACCTATACCTGATCAGGGTCCAAAGCTAGTCAAACAGGTGCTAACCCAGTTCTCTTCTCTTCATGTAAGCCAATTTCAGAGGTGAGGCACCCATGTTCAGCTAAGCAAAAGGAATTTGTGGGAAGTATAACTAAAACTGTGGGATGCTAGACACCCTGGAGGATTAGGATTGAGCTAGCAAACAGAGTTAGAAAAGCTTTACTGTGCTGTCTGCTTCACTTTGGGGCAGTGAACTGCAAATGAAATTCATCTTGGCTAGACAGTAGTCCTCCGCCTTGCCTGACTGCTAAGTTGTCGCTTCTTACAATGTCACCAGAGACTGCCTGAGCTGAAGCTGTTAATGATAAACAAAACAGGGTTGCTGAATGGTTTAAAAATGTACTTCTGCTTCTTGTTAGAAAATACGTGGTATATTTGTTAGAAGTGCATCATAACATTTTTGAGAAACATATGTTTGCTTGCATGAGAATGAATCACAGGGAGCCAGTATCACAAAGACTGAGATTATTTGAAAGACATTCAAGGCAGTAGTAATTTGCTGGTGACATCTTTAACAACCTCAACCATAACTACATTACAGATGAATGGAAAGTGAGCTAAAATTACGTTCCTAGCCACCATGAATTCTGATAAGTGGGACTAGTAAGAACAACTGCTTGAAAAGCCAGCAGTGAAACCCAGCAACAGTATACATATATGCATATATACATATGTACAGATATACAGATATACATATATGAGATCACCATCTCTGATAAGGATGTCTTCTAGAACTGAGGGTTCATAGTTAAACATGGAATAGGTTCATAAACCTCCACACTGGGTCCTCTAGCACTTGATAAGTACTTGTCTCTTGGAATCAAATATCAAGGTTCTGAGCATTAGCTAGGCTTTTCAGAGACAAGAGATACTGAGGAGCCTAATACAGGGGACTGCAAATTGAGTAGAAAACTGCTATGGAGAGAGGTGGACCCCAAAAACAATTTTTCCTAGACCTGCTCCAAGAGACAGCATTTCCCATCTCCAGCATCTGTATTACTGTTTTGTGCTGGGGTCAGATCTTTATCACACAGTCTGAATGAAATACTTGGATCCATTTCTGAGCTGCAGTAATGGAAATTCCCAATAATGTCATTGCCACACAGCCACATAACTGAACATTTGCTGTTCACTCTTATATGCATCTGTTAGTGAGTTTAGGCAAAGCATGGCTGCTTGAAAATGCATTCCATCATGTGCGGCTGAAACTCCAGGAAAATGAACCTAAATGAAATTTAAAAGAAAATTAGTTTGAAAATAGATGCAATCACAGCACATATGCATTAAAGACTACAAATTCCCAGCTTATCTGCTGTTTACATTCTTTTCTATACATGAATGTCAATGTTTCTACTTGAATATACTTTTCTTACTTTAAGGAATTAGAAGCATGGGTTTCAGGGGGGCTAATCAGGCATGTCAGTTCTAATTAAAACCAAAAACCATTGTAGTTTTTCTCATGTTATTGGCTAACTTGCACTCTGGCATTTCGATTTAGTTCATTCCTCTTTTCCCCAGAATCTGCTGTTATGGAGATTAAACTGTTCAAAAGTTGTGTACAGACATGGTATTTTTTTTATCTGAAGAAGAATATGGATTTGAATTTTTTCCTTCAAATATATTTAGATTTTTCCTGCTTGGAAGGTTTTGGGGTTTTTTTTAGAAGCTCCTTCAGATTGATCAACCGCACGCTATAGAGGGGAGCATTTGGAAAATGCAAATTTAGTGCAAACAGCATGGTTTTCCCTTGGAATTGAAATGTGTCACTGTATTCTGTTAGTTGAGACCAATTCACTGCACGGGCACTGAATGCATCTTGGTTGATATTTGTGACTTAAAAATTCCTAAGCTAAACTATTCCTGCATATTTGGGACCTTTCAAGACATGAAAGTAGCTCTGAGGAACAGACATAAGCCAGACGGATGAAAGCTACCCCTTGATTTTAGGTGATATATAGATATCCCTAAAATACAATTGTCCTGTGATTTAGAGCCCTACTTTGGATGAGAAAAAAATTAGATTCAGTTGTCAGTTTTGCCACAGACATCCTATATGACCTTGGACACTGCACCAGAGGCACCTAGCCAATTGGAAACACAAGACTTTGAGATTTAGCTGGCATTCAAATTGTCTGAATCTGGGCTTTAGCCTCTCTGTGCCTCAGGTCCCTGTCTGTGAAAAGAAGATAAATTGACTTCCCTGCTTCGCAGTAATATTGGAAGACAAATTCATCTGAGACTGTGAGGTACTATTGTGAAGTTTGTGTCAGTATCTTTATAAAAATGTATTTTTACTTTTTGTTACAGTCTCCAGCATACAGTAGAGAACACAAGAACTGGAATTATGATTTTGTCACTTGATATAGCAAAAACTATGAGCCATAAAGACCTATTTTCTATTTCCACTTATGGTCCAACAACCAATAGATTTTAGTTATTGATAATAACATATGTGTGTGACTTACACTGGATATGCATGCATATTTTATCTTATACAGGCATATACACTTCTATTTCTGCTGAGTTATGTGGATGTGTTGTTAATGTATGAATATTTATGACATTTGCTAATTAAAAATGTTTCTGAAATTACTCCTGACATACTTAGAGACATAAGCATATTTTTTAACTTTAGTATGATGTTAAAAATGTCATACTTAAGTTAAAAATTATGCCTATGTACATATCTCTAGTAGGTCCTAAATAGCCTGGATCCATCCCTCCTGGTGTGTGGGACCAGAGAATGAGAGACTGAGATCAGAATGAAGTTGCTTGGCATCAGCTAATCATAAGTCCTACAGAGACCTACAGCTTTAGAATACCAAATACAAAGCAAAATAGTCCTCTTAGACTTTCTTATTGTAAGAATAGACTAAATAACAAATTGAAAGTCCTCTTGCAATTCCATGTCTAGTGGAGAAAATTCTCGAATTTCAAAAATTAATTTTTTTTTTTCCTATCAGGGAATCCATCTGTTTTCTTCAGAATTTGATATGGAAACAGTGAAATTATTGAAATGTGCTTTTGAGCCAGTCTCCTATCTATATTAAATAGGTATTTTCAAGGACAAAAATAACAACAAAAACATTAAAAAAACCCACAAAGAAAAAAAAAAAAAAAAAAAAAAAAAAAAAAAAAAAAAAAAAAAAAAAAGAAAAAAGAAAGAGCAGCTCTTCAAAGTTAGAAGAATATCAGAATATCAAGCCACATAAAAATATTAATCAAGTCCCATAGAGGTACTCATATTAAGCCGAAGTTATTCAGGTAACTACAGACAGAGGTAACTACATACGTAAATACATATTTGTGTGCAGAATTATCCATATACACATATTTTGCATTTATTTAAAAATGTGTATTTTTGTTAAGATAATCCTAACTAAATGTGTTTCATGTAAAACAAGGAAAATCCAAATTCCTCTTATTAAAATTAAAATTATTGCTCTCTTTCATAGACACCTGTGGTCATTATTAAACACTCTCAATGTTAGCTAATACTTGCTGGCATTTTCTCCAACATTCACCAAGGAAAAACAGAACTATTTACTCTTCAGTTTTCTGCTGTAAAGTCTTTATTTACTTACCATTTTCTCTATTGGCATTTGAGGATGATTTTCAAATATTTCTGCCTTTACACACACAGCTCTAGGAAAAAAAAGTACTGTGCTGCATGAAATTTTCCATCCAGAGTAACATGTAGGCTCTTCCTAGTGTAGTTGATTAAGAGCCAATTAGTTGCCTGCCCGAAAATTGTGTAGATGCAGATTTACATTAATTGGTGTCATAGAGAATCCTTTAGGTTGGAAAAGATCTCTAGTCCAAGTGCTAACCAAGCACTACCAATAAGCCCACCAATAAACCATGTCCCTCAGCAGCAAGCATTATGATTATACAATAACTGAATTGTAAGCCCTTGCAGAGGGCTTTCAGCAAAGGAATATACCACAAATCACCGAATTCTGTACTGTTTTTTTTGTCTGGGATATGTTTTGGAATTGTGAGCAAACCAGTCATGGAAATGTAGAGATGTTTTCTGTGTTGCTGAACATTGCTTACACAGCATCAGAGCCTTTTTGCTTTATCAGATTTCCCTGACAGTAAGTGGACTGGGGGTGCACAGGTGGCACAAACAGGAAAGCTGAACCCAAATGCTACAAAATATGGCATTGTGCTCAGTAATAAAATATATGGGAAGAAAATGGGATTTTTGGCCTTTGTCTTCCCCAAAAACCATGGCATGTGAAGAAGCTCTGCTTTCCTGGAAATAGCTAAACTTCTGCCTGCCAACAGGAAGAAATAAACAAATTTCTTTGCTCGTGTATGTGGTTTTTGCTTTACCTATCAAACTGCCTATATTTCAACCCACAAATTTTCTCGCTTTATCCTTGCTAATCTCTCCCCCTCTGCACTGGGGGATGGAGAGAGCAGCTCTGTGGGGCTGAGTTGTCTTAGGGGTTTAAACGTTGACAACTCCAAATGGAGCTCCCTAAATTAATACTGATTGGAAATCAGTGATCTTTTGCATAGTGCTGAAACAAGATGCCAACTCCTCTATACATCAGTCTATACAAAAAATTATTGTTTGAGAATATCAGAATTCAGCTAACTTTAACAAGATACAATTCAGAATGTAGCGTGGGAAGAGAGCATATAATCTTTAAGCAATGGAAGCTACAATAATTTCTGACTTTAAAGACAATGCTAATTCTTAATTAGCTTTTTGCTCAACTGACAAAATACTAGATGTTGTTTTTTTATACTAGTTTCTAAGCTTAATGAGAAACTCTGATTAAATATTTGCTTCCTGTAATTTCTGAGTTCGTTTCAGACTTACCTTATTTCATACATTATGGTTAGCAGTTAGAATTTCCTCAAAGTGTAAAACACCATAATGAGAATTTCAGAAATGGAAATTGTTTACTGAATCCTACAGTGCACATGCAGGGAAAAATCTCCCTGAAATTATCCTTTGCTCCTTCATCATAATGCTCTTATTCTGAAAACTTCATGAATTTCAACATTTTTAGACTTATTAATTTTAGACATCTTAATTCCAATAAGGATTTTAAAAACCAACAAAACAAAAATGTCAATTAACATCATAAATAACATTAAATGTGTGTGTAAGTACATTCCAGAAAAGAAAGCGAGATGTTGTGTATTTTCAGTGTTGAGTCTCCTTTCTTTACCTTAGACGTAAGCAGCATTCCAAAAATCTTGTGTAAATCGGTAAATGATAGCACAAAATATCTGATTAATCTATGTACACACTGATTCATTTGGCTGACACTAAAACTTTCTGTTTTCTAGAGGGAAACAATCCAGGTTCATATAGGTGATTTGAAATTATAATGAACCATATCAGATTTCACTCTACTGATTACTAAATCACCACTTTGAAAACAATTAACAGATTTCAGTATGAATTAAAATTAGTCCCTTAAATGCAGTAGCTTTGCATCACTATGCATCACAGACTAATGATTTTCTACAACTGCTACAGAAATAATATAATGTAAAACTAAACCTCCCTGCTGCACTTACATAGCAAAGACACTTCTTTCTGCTTGCTTTATTTGCTTTTGGAGCACCAGGATAGCCAGCATAATATAATTTCCTGTCAAACTACACTTCATAGACTCAGATGATATTTTATAAATAGATAGAGAAGGGTAGATATCACAGAGGTAATTCCTTAATTTGCTAAATCAACTAGATGAAATCAATTTCCAGGTGTACTTAAAAACTGTGTAATTGATAGTGAGATAATTGCAATTTTCACTTTGTTTAAATGAAAGAAAACACTTTTGATTTCAGAAAATTAATTAATTTTGGCACTACACTTGAATTTACAGACACTATACAAAGCCAAGAATTTCAAACCTATCTGTATCTATATTTTTGCTGCTTTGGAAATGAATACTGGTTACATGGTTGCCAAAAATACTGTGCCTATTCATACTGTGTTGTGCAAGTTCTTTGATGTCTTCTTTGTAAGTCTACACACAGGAACATTTATTAATATCACAGTGGCTGTCAAAAAGAAATGCATGAGAATGGCTTTGTCTGAACCTAATGATACTGTTCACAAGTTCAAAGTTGGATGTGCATGCCTTCACAGGGTTGAGATCTAAAACAAATTTTCTCTGTTTAAATAGGTTGAAAAGCAGCTATACGGAGACTGTGGCATGAAAACATTTTCTTTTGTAACTTTGGCTCCTTGAAGAAAGGCAAAATAATAACTCTGGAATATTTCTTGACTTTCCTAAAAGAAAAATCCCAGAATCCTAGCTGTACCTGATACTTTGAGGAGCCAAGAAACTTAACACAGTCATGCTCAATCCAAAGAGAGTTTCACTTCATGTTTCCATGTAATATAAATTCTTACTATATATTTTTTTTTTCAAATTATGAAATTTAAAAAAAAAAACCAAACCAGTAAAACCAGGGTAGTGGGCTGTGGAGCAGCACAAAGGACTAAGTGAGATACCTTGTTATTAAAGGCACAAAAGGCTCTGTAACCTCTGTTGGGTATTTACTGCCTGCTATTGTGAAGAACTCAACTTCTGACTTCTAGGCATAACTGTAATTCTGAACTTTTAAAATTCCTGTGACTACCATGCCATTACTTGCAAAAATACTTTTGCAAGTATTGTATATGCACAAGTGTATAAATCTTCAGATATATCAGGAAGGATCTATTAAAAAAAGATGAGAGCAAGAGACCACATAGGAGTCTCAACAAAATGCATACATTGAAAAAACCCTCAAATGCAGTAGCTGTATTCTCAGATTTGAGAAGGAACTTTCCCAACATGGTTAGAGAAACAAAGTCATTCAGAAGGTCTGCCATGTAGAAAAAATAAGGCTAAAATGATTGGTTTGCTGCAAGTAGGTGATACTTTGATCCTCAAGAAATCAGAGAGCTCAGCTCAAATTCATATCTTGATCATGATTGACTTGAGGGGGATAGCAAGCCTAAGAAATACAATATGCAACTAGATTTTCATTATTTGTCCAGAATCATATGTATTTTCTTTGAAAAGGTCTCAAAAAGTATTACATTCCATGGACAAAAGACAATTTAGTGGTACTATGCATTATTATTCTTCATTGCTGACAGAAGGAAACCCATTTACAAAGCAGGTAACTAGATTGGCTTGGCAAAATTCATGGAGATAACCATGAAATGGGAGGATATGATACTCACATCAACTGGAAGAAGAGGCATGGGCTTGCTCCTCAGTAGGCAGTGTTCTTGGGAAGCTGTAAGGTCTTTTAAGCAGTACTAACCATATAAAGCAAATAATGTCACTATATTTAAATACTATTTCAAGAAAGGACTTCTTAAAATCCATGTTATCTGTTCAGGGGGTAGCTCTATTCACTCCTGGTCAGTGTCAGAAAACCTCATTCCTGAGAGATGGTAACTTTATGCCTGAAGAGTCTAGCATGTACACTGGAGGCCCTAAACAGAAAGCCCCAGAATAAAAGCTGTGGCTTTTCTGTCTTCCACCTCCTGCAGAATGGGATCAAATTGGCAAAATTATTGTCACTGCTATTCCTCATCACGCCACTTCTGGCTCTTCAGTTATCTTTTTCTCTGCAGATATAGTTAACTCAGCAACTGCTTATATGTAAAGTTTTAACAGAAATATTCTCATTATGTACCAGAAATCTTTAGGCACTTGATAAGGAATGAGTGGGAAATAGAAAACAGAAAGTTTTCCTTGGGTATGTTTTCCTGGGGTATGTTTTTCCTCATTTTTTGACATGAGCTAGAGGCTTTATTCAAAGCATCATATTTTATAGCTGTTTAATGCCTGATGGATCCTGCCTATGGGTTTGTTTAATCCCTTTTTGAGTTCATATTTTTGAGCTTCACAACATTCTCTGGCAAAAAATTTTAATGACACATCAGGTGAAAAATGCTTCATCTTATTACTGGTTTAAGCCTGATACATAATAATTTGATTTTTGAACTCACTTGCTCTTGAGCTATCAGAGTTATTAATCACCCTACCTTCTCCTTGCTATTTGTGATTCATATATTCTCCATGCACTCACTTGATTTTTTTTTCTTTAGCAGATTCAAGTACCTAATCTGCCAACCTTTCTAACCTGCCTATGTGTTTAAAACATTTAGTGCTTCCAATGAATTTTTCTGTTACTTTCAGTCTTTTAATTATTTCAGATTACTCAGTGTAATTTTGAATTAACATTTAGAAAGCTACACAGGGTGATCTATATATCTTTTTCTTGTACATAATGGCTGATGTAGAGCTCATCATGGCTCATGTACAGTTTCAGTTGGTTTACATTCATAGTTTGAGTCATTTCAGATCAAAGGAGAGCAACGAAGCTGGTGAAGGGTCTGGACCATGAGACTCACAAGGAACGTCTCGGGGAGCTGGAGTTGTTTAGCCTGGAGGAAAGCAGGTAGCATCTTATAAAATAATCTTAGACAAGTATGCATGCATTCTGTATTCCAGAATGCCAGGTGATCTCATAAAAAGGGATAAACTATGGCATTTATCTGTTTTCAAGGAAAAGTGATTTCCAAAAAAAACCTTTTGAAAAGGGATCTACGGTGAACACTTCCCAGCATGAGGACATCTCTCTACTATTGTTCAGTAGGCACATCTTAATTCAGGAGGTAAGCTGCTATCTTTTTCTATAATTGTGTGAAAAATCAGGACTGTTGTTGCAGAGCAGAAAACAAAAGCAAATGGTGCTCCAGAACTTTCACCAAAAAAGAAGTTTCCCTCATTAGTTGTACACGGCCTTAACCTAAATGTAAAATACAAGCACAGGCAGAATTTATAGAATTGTTTAGCTAACTTAGAACTCTAAATTCATATTGCTTCAAAATAATGTGAAATTGCTATAGTCACTATCTTTAAATAACAAAAAAAATAATTAAACAAAAAAAAAGTATTGATGGAAAAAATTGGCAGCAAGCTCTTTTTTTTTTTTTTTTGACTTTGCTATGTCTGATTTAGGACAATGAGCTCAGCATCAGGAAGTCATGTCAAAAGGCTTCAAATTTCAAAAAGAAATACACACTGAAGTAGACACTATGGTATGACTTGAAGAGATATGTTGGTCTGCTAGATAAAACAGAGCTCCCCTGCACACTAAAAGAAAGGACAACTACTTCAAATTTGTTCTTCCCCTTTTTTCTCTTCATAGTGTTGGTGAGGACAGAGAAGTTCAATCTTTGGAAACAAAGTGATGCTGTGTCTCAGTCATCCCCAGAAAAGCTGTGTTATAATCACGTTAAACCTTCTGCTGACTGTAACCGACACAGCTTCACTTACAAGGCACAGAATAGAATTATTCATTTAAATTATGCCTTACTTTTTTTTTGCAATCTATTTATGTTCATAAATATTACTGAACCTTGCAATGCTGCTTCTAGACATGAAAATTATGACACCAAAGTCAGCATCTTCATTTCAGTAGCAACACTCTTCACAGCAATTGTAACAGGGTTAATAATACATGATTCTGAACTATAAAAAAATCTAACAGCATAGAATCAACACTGATAATATAAATCAAATACAATTCAAACACAATTAATTAAACTGGCTTTTTTTCACAGTACACAGGTCAATTTACTTAATTTAGTTGCAAAAAATTTCAGAGAATAATTGAATTTAGATCTTTTCAAAATTAACTTATGACTAAATATGTGAAGTGGAGTAAACGAGAATGAAAGCTCTTACTGAATCCCAAAAAACAATGAAAAATTTGAATTTATTCAAATATTTGCTTATTTTTATAATAGCATGATCAGAGTTGAATGCTACAAAACTGACTCTATAGAAACAATATTCTGAATTTATGATTTTTACAGTGACTAAGTGACTTAAATATCAAATTCATAACATTTTTTGTTAATTAATCCCCTGTTAGGTCATCTCCTCCATTCAGGAATTCAGTCAGGAATTCATTCACACCAATCCAAGTGAATACTTAGTGCACTCTTTGTTTTAAGCTTTTAAAAGTCAGTCTCAGCATTTTTTTCTTACATGCTTTCACGAAAGGCCTGCAGAGCCAAGTATTTGCTTTCCATCTACACTCCACTGTCTCTTGAGCACAGCCTCAAAAGAGAAGGTGAACTATCTCTGAACTTGAACAGGTGTAGGATGGTTCCAAATGAAACAGATGAAATGAAATGAAAACTAATAATATGGTTTCAACAGAAGAAAAATTTTTTAAAAATAGCCATTTAACTGATGATGTGTTTAATAAACCATTTAGGAGATTTTTTGTGTCTATGTTACTACACATTATATTAAAATATATATATAAATATATATATATATATAATAATAGCAATAATAAAAATAAATGCTTTTTCACTAACAGCTGCAACTCAAAACCAATTATCTGCATTCTGTATGCACTACAATAACCACCAAAAGTGTGTTTTTATTCAAATCTCCCACAGAGGCCTGGGGTTTTGTTCTCCCCACCCTCTTACTTCTGCTTAGCCTTTTTATGTTTTCCCTGCAGTGTGCAGAACCAAAATCAAGAAAGGTTAATTCCTACAAAAAAGTTAAATGCTACCAATCTACTTCTGGCTGGAAAACCACTATAAGAGTTCATACACTGTGTCAGCTTACTTGGCAGAAATAATGAAAATATCTGGCACTTACTAAATGTTAAGAATAGGTCAACTTCCTTCTTAAAACAAAAAGCATTGACCCTAAAAACACTGCAAGAGCAATGGAGCTGATGGACAGCCTGGAAACATTTACATTCTTTTTATTTCCTCTCTCTCTTAAGAAACAGCAGATATAGTGCATTAAATTCATACTGCTAAATTCTTACATTTTATAGAGGATTTAGACAACAAGATTTGCTGTTTAGAGTGAGAAACTGCCTCTAGGGAGGATGATAGATCTCTCGACTACGCACAGTGACTGACTCCTGCTCACTTAGTAAGCATTACAAAGGCTTACCTTGCAAGAATCATAGCTGAGATCTTTAAAGGTAGTGTTTAAAAAGTACCTTAAAATCTACTTTTACCAGGTACACACACTAATTTCCCAAGTTGTCAATAGCAGCTAATTTTAGTAACAAAAACTGTATTTAAAAGGGGAATAAAAAGATTGTTGTTTGAAATGAAAATGTGTTCTAGATTTTTTTTCCCAATCCCATTTTCAAAGAATAAAATAAAGTTTCAATATTCACAATGAAATGTCTGTATCTTTTTTGAAAGGACAGATTTTTGTTGCACTGAAGTTGGCTGGTATTTTTTCTTAACCAAATTAGAACTCCAAATCCTGCCTCTCCCTCTCTCACCCTTCCAGTTCCATTTATTCTGCAAGAACTTTCTGCCTCATAAATATTATTTTACACGTATGCAAAATTTCCTCTTAATTCTTTTAACAAAACAAAAATCACATTCCTGAGACAAGAATAAGGCAACTTTCATTCATGTGCTAACAGGTCAAATAAGAGTCAGCACAAACCAGTAGTGAACATCAAATCTTAGATAATGACTAAATAATTAGATTAAATTAGATACCCTTGAATTTTTAGTGGTCTAAAATGATGTTCTTATGAGCAATTTTGGGCCACATTTTCTTAAAGAAATTTGCTATCAAGTGTCTAACTTGGACATACCTCAGGAAATGTATGCCTATAGTTCTTGACAAGTCTTCAGGCTTCCCTGCCCGGCTGAGAAATTTCTTTCTGTCAATGTTTAAAATACTCAAAACAATCTTTCTCTAACGGTCTTGACTTGAAGAAGACTACATGATTTTTCTTTATTAAAGATATAATGTTAACTTTTTGTATCATTTACACCCCCATTTTAAAAAGCCTTCTAATGCCTGGTCAATGCACAATAATGTTCTTGTCAATGTTACTAGATATTCAGAAATACAGATGATTCGCAGTCCTTTAGACCCCATGGCATTCTACTTTAAACAGCTGAGAGATCTGCTCACGTTGCCTTATGCAGATGTCAATGCAGTGTCTGAGCTGATGTGCACAATGTGTCCAGACCCCACCTCACCCCCATCCCAGACTCCTCCCAGGAGTCTACTCTTCTGCCCTTTCACATTCCATCTTCCCCTTCTCCTTGAAATCTTTGAATTTTATTTCCTTTCTATTCAGTGCTATCCCTCTTTGTCTTTTTATGAGGAAGATTTTTATCACCTCTAGAGAATGGACATTTCAACTTCCCATCAACACAGGAGCAAGAAAAGCATCAGCCTTCCAGCGAAACAGATCCCACCTGTCATTTGCCCTCGTGAGATTGCACCTGAAGTTGTGTGTCCAGCTCTGCTGTCCTTAGCACAAGAAAGATGAAAACCTGTTAGAGCAGGTGCAGAGGAACTCATAAAGATAATCAGAGGGCTGGGACATCTCTCCTATGAAGGCAGGCTGAGAGAGCTGGAGCTGTTCAGCCTGGACAAGAGAAGGCTTCAGAGAGACCTCATTGAGGCCTTCTAGTATCTTAAGGGGTCTTATAAAAAGAAGGGAAAGGGACATTTTATACAGGCAGGTAGTGACAGGATAAGGGGTAATGGTTTAAATCTGAAAGAGGACAGGATTAGTTTAGATATTAGGAAGAAATTCCTTATTCAGAGGGTGGTGAGGCAGGGGAACAGGTTGCCCAAAGTTACGGATGCTCAATCCCTGGAAGTGTTCAAGGCCAGGTTGGATGAGGCTTTGAGCAACCTGGTCTAGTGGCAGGTGTCCCTGCCGATGGCAGGGGGCTTGGAACCTCATGATCTTTCATGTCCCTTCCATCCCAAACCATTCTGTGATTCCCTGATTTTAAAACTCTCCATTTACATGTTTGAATTGCCCTACTGGCTTCTTTCTTCACCATTTGCCCTCCCTGGGGCTAAAAGTTTTTTTTTTCTGCTCTTTGGTTGGTTGTTACTGATATGACTCATTACTTCAAGCATCTTCAAAGCTTTTTACAGGCCTTAAATTTCAGATTTACAGTATGCATTTCATAATTCTGTGACCTGTTTTTTTAGTCTTGGCCTGAATGCAACAGTGCATATGTAGGGGACCATGATCAGGCAGAGCCTGACAGGCTGTGAAGCTCTGCACTACTGCAGCAGTCCCTTCATTTGGTTGTACATGTAGGAGTAGGATGAGGAACTCCTCATCACAAGCCAGGGTTTACTGTTACTAACCATGGTGATATAAATCAATGTGTCAGCTTATGTGTGTTGACGGCTCCTGGTGAAAACCCAGCAGCAATGCAAAGTCACAAGTACCTTAATCTTTTCATGAAGGAAGGTATGATTATAAATACACATTTTCTAATTAAAAGACAAAAAGAGAACTTTTATATAAAAACACTCAGATACAATTATACTAAATTTAAAATAAAAGTCACACCATTAACTGGCATTTATCCTAATAAAATAGTTTTGGCACAGATCAGAATTTTGATTACAGTATATCTGTTCTGTGGAGATTTAACCATTTTTTTCTGTTTTAGATGACTTTTTAAATTGTTATTTAACACAAATATTGAAAATATTTCTTTCTCTCTTGTCTGAGATTTTATCTTTCCTTTTTTTTTCCTCTTATTGCTATCTGAAACCAGCAGTGCTACACCCTTTTTATACCACACAAATTCCAGAGAGATGTTTTTCAAAATAAATGAATCAAATATAGCATGTAGATGCATCTTTGTAAAAATATGGCATCCACATTTCTTGGAAATATTACATAATCTTTCTCTTTATTTTGTTTTATTTTCTTTCTTTCTTTGGCTTTGTTGTATGTGTGTATGCCTGGCTGCACCATTATTTTTGTGGGTAGTGAACTCCAGCAGCACCCCTGAAAGAAAACTCAGAATTTTTAATGGCACTTTAAGTTAGCTTTTAGTGGAGTTGGTCTTCTGTACAGTTCTTGAAACTCACAGCTGAAAATGCATTATGAAACCCCCAATTACCCTTTCCCTCATCTATTAAAACTACTTGTGGCAGCATCAGGGTTGTGCAAAGACACTGAGATACTTGTGAAATCAAAGTCAAAATAAGCACTTGACTAAGTTTTAGAAAAAATCACCACATAGTACAGATTTTCTTGAAGACAGTACACTTGTCTTCAAATTTTTGTTTCCTTGTTTTTAATATATTGATGAAAATACATTCATGTCAGTAACATAAACATTCTAAAGTTGAGAAAAACACTAATTGAGAGATTTCAAATTGTCTGGAATAACTTCAGGTATAGGTTTGTCAACATAAGCAGTAATGTTATTTTGTACTTATATTCAGGATGCCCTTAAAATGTCCAGTCAGGATACATGAGAGACTTACTGTACTATAAATAATTTACCAGAATTCAGAATATTAGTCCTAGCAAGGAATACTACAATTTGATAAGTAGGACTCACAAATAATAATTGAGAGAGAAATGCAAATATTAATCAAATCTTATATTTTCTCATTCCTTCACCCAATATTGACTCAATAAATATCTTGGATATTCTTACTCACAAGAACTCCATTTTACTGACATGCATGTAGATTGCTTGTTGAATCCTCTACAGATAGTTAGAGACCAAGAAAGAAACTCAAAATTAATCCCATAGATACAAAGCACTCATGAGAGCCAACTACAAATAATTTAAAGTTCATCATGTAGCCATGCATTAAGCAAGTAGATTGGATAAGAAGAATACACAAAGAAATCACATATTATTGCAATATAAATGTAAGTTTCAGATTTCTTCTGCAGGAGAAAGAAAAGCAGTTTTGCCATCTCAGTCCACAGTTCTTTCTACCAGTATTTCACCAGTTTTACAGAAGTACTTGTCTGAGTCAGTTGGTTGTGGTTAAGCCTGTCATAAAACTAAATAAAATTTAAAGTTTCAGCTGCACATACTTTTGATATTTCTTGTCTGTGGTGCTTTCTTGCTGTACTATTTAAATCAGAGTGACTGATGACATGTTAGCTTGCATTGTCAGTATGTAACTTGCTGGTGTTCCTCTAAACTCCTGTACATTTCTAATGTTTTGTCAGTTACTACACTAAGAGCCACTAAGATTAACACCATACAGGAGGTTTTCATGTTGATTAGTAGTAAACTCACATTCATTTCACTTTGTCTATTGCCATTTCAATAAAAAGTACAGAATTAGTGAACTCGATTATTACAAGTTTCTTTGCTAGAGCCAGTAAAAGTTCTTCAAAGAAAATTGCTGTTCTACCAACTTCTTGTCCTTCACTGAAGTGTTCAGCAAGTATGAGGGCAATCTGCCTTGCACAACCTACCAGGGGTCTTGAGGAAAAGTAATCAGCCATGGTGTAAAAAAGGTCCTAGTATAAATAAAAGTATTCTAAGAGAGTGGAAGGAAACAGTCAGTTGTGGTGGATGGAATACTTTAGGAAGTAAAGGAAGCCAGCAGTGGGGATGGAAACGAGCACCTGCTGAGTCCTGTGCTGCTTAAAGCATCCAAAAATGGTCTGGAGAAGCAAGGAGTAAGCCTAAAGTTTGATGGTGGCACAAAATTTATTAATGTTTAAATACGTATGTAGATATATTAGTGTTATAACAACAATATGAAAATTGTAGTTGAGGCAAGAACTAATTACAGAATTGCAGAAGGTCCTTCTGAGACAAACTGTGGGATAAATATTATAGAAGAATTCTGGTTGGAAAAGACCTTTAAGATCATCAAGTCCAACCATGAACCTGGCATAACTAAACCCACAACTAAACCATGACTCTAAGGGCCACATCTCTACATCTTTTACACAACTCCAAGGTAGGAGACTCCATCACTTCCCTGGTCAGCCTATTCTAATGACTGACAGCCATTTTGTTGAAGGAATTAAGATGGCTGATGAAATCTAAAACAAGAAAAGTGTTAAAAATTAGTAAAAAATAACGCTAACCTCACACATTATGGTTTCTGAAGTCACCCTTTATGAGTAATCTTAAAGTTGTGGCAGGAGCATGGTCACACAGTAGCTAAGGGCTTGGTGGCAGTCACTGAGGAAGGAAAATATTAGGAATTAGGGAAAGAACGAAAAACAACTTTGGAAACTGAAACACTGAGATCTACTAACTGCATAAACTACCTCTGGGTATTTCTGTGTTCTTATATAAAATGTTCTGGTAGTAAATTTACAAAAGTGACCTCAAAAAGTAGTAACTATCCCATGCCATTACCCAAATACGTCTAGGTAATTTGTCCTGTCTTCAGTGGATGCCTTTATTTTCCCGTCTGCCAAGCAATGACTAAATCTCTGTATTTTTGCTGGAAAACTTCTTGCAGAGAAAAATCTGTGACGGGACTTTGTGTATATATATTAAGAGCACTATTTTTTTTCTTTATTTTTTTTTAATGCAGTTTTCTTCAATTTATACACTCCAACTAATCCTGAAAACCAGGTCTAGTAGCACATCAGAAAAAACATTTCCTTTTCCACAAAGGTCAATAAAATGTTAGCACCTGAGTATTCCCAGCAGACTGGCACCAAAATTAATTTTAATCTAGTAGAGGAGAAGCTTACCTGCTACCTATATGGTCGGCTCCCTGCCAAGTCCAAAACTAACCATGAAATATATAATCCTAAATTATGAATATATTCTTGCATCATTATGAAAAAAGAACCTGAAAGATTATGTGTCCTCCTAGTTTCAACATCAGCCATACAAACAGTACTGGTGGTGTGAAACTTTTTAATTCTATTGGGAATGCTCCAAAGAAAGAGATAGGGTCAAGAAGCTGACATCATTTTTGCGTTATCAGAAAGCAAAAGGGTTAAGACAGCCTTGAACTTTCACTAATTTTTTTGTTATTCATTGAGATATTTTTACCACAATCTGATTGTCCTTTAAAAAGTAGATTGCAGCTCTAAAATAAGTCTGAAAAATACCTTTTATTAATTCCATTTCTTTGATTAAAGCTGTCAAGAAAGGAAGGAAATGACGAAGTAGCCAAAACACTTGTATCCTAAGCTACATGATAAATTCTGCAATGAACAAACATACCATTCGTACCTCCTCCTACATTATTTAGCTAGTTTAACAAATGTAAATTAAGCACTTGAAGGCAGCAAAATTAACTGTAATAGATGAGGCTTACAAATGAGTCATTTTGTACAGCTGCCATTTGCTCAATATTATAAAAGTGCTCTTAATTTGATTTAACACATCTGTAAAGTGACTTCATTCTATAGATTTATCATCTGAATTTGCATTTTTTTTCTGCTTACAGGAGGGAAAAGAGAGCCAATTTCACTTCAAAATTCTCATTTATTAGGCTGTTATATAAATGTCTTCTATAGTGCTTTGTGATGCAAGTATCAGCAACAGCACTGAACAGGGTTCTGTGGTAATTAGGGATAAATGAATAGATATGAGTAACAAACCTCTAAGGTTTGGTTTTGTTTTGTCACTCCCTCTCCCTCCCCCAGTACATCCCTGATTACTCTTCTGTTGTTGATTTTGAAAACCTAGACAGCTACCCATGCTTGTATGATTCATAAATCTAAATAGAAAGAAATGCTATTTGATTGATTTAGCACTCCTCTATTAGTTTCAGTATAAACCCTACATCCATTTAAAAATAATACAATCATCCCTGTTAATCTCTTCTGTTGCAGTAGTTCTGTTTCTTACCTGGTATATGTAGAAGGAAATTTACTGGCTTCAATGGGGTTAATGCAGAGTATGCTTAACTCCACCGTATTCAATATTATTTAGGCTAGAGAACACCTTTCCAATCTTTAAAAATAGCTTAATTCTAGCCAATGGCATTATAAAAACAATATATAGAAAAAAAGTTGCTTTTTATATCATCCGTGAAATTTTGACCTTAATGTATCGAAGGGCAAAAGGTCTGTAAACATATTATTGATGTTACTGACAGACTGTAATGGATCACAAGGTTTTTCATAAATCTGTACGGTGTACTGCATATCTGGGGAGAGAAGAGCTTCAAAGCATATTCACACATGAATTCCTTAATTCAGCATAGTTATATTTATTTGTTTTCAGTTCCTTAAAATTCATACTGCTCTTATTAATTATTAGATTATCCTATGTGTCGCCTAACTTTTGTCACTGCAATGAGGCAGCTGATGCACGACATTGGAGGTATTTAGAACTTGTCTACATGGACAGCAAATCAAGTGCCATGTTAAAGAATATTCTGAGTAGGTCTCACAATAACCTTGCCAATAAGCTATTCATCATTCCATGGAATAATTCACTGATCATGTGGCAGGAAACAGGAGGAAGCATGGCAATAAAATCAGTGGGTATTTCACTCTTTGGAGTAAAAGATGAATGAAAGATAGACCTGAGTCTTATCTCCAGTGTAAATATAAATATTAATATATGTTGTAAGATCTAAGCTTTATTGTTGTTGTTGCTATTATTAATTAATCTATCCATTTCTATGTCAATAATTTTTAGACCAGCACCTGGTCTTTTCCTGTCCCGGATATTGGGTTCCTTTGGCCAATGGGCAGAAAATCTTCTTTCTCTCATTTACCAGAGTCCCTGCATATAAAGACAATTTTATTCTGTTTGCCTATCTCTTTCATACAAATCAGAGGAAAATTATCTTTAAATCTGTGAGAAACTTGAGACACTTAGCATCATGTAGTAAAGTTCCTCCTGCTCCTGCCACTTTTACTGTAGCAAAGGAAAGTTGGAAGTTTATCTCAGTAAACTTACAGTCACATGTTTTGGGATTATGAAGAGTTTACACAGCTTTTAATTTCAGACATTAGCTCAAATTGCAAGAATGTCTTTTAAAGACTGAGTTTAACTTAAGTGAAAAAAGGCAACATTAAAGCTGAACTGTAAAACCCAGCTAAACATTTCAAGGTCTTTTTGTTCTAGTATTTCTGAAAATCTACTGCCTATGATGGAATACATAGAAATTTGTGTCACATTCAACCCAAGATTGGCACATAATTAAAACAAAAACATGTTTAACAAAATGCTCTCGTAATATCTATGAAGGTTTTTTTCCATTTTTTGCTTGTACCATTTTACTACTAAAATATATAAAGATTAGTAAGTCCTTTTGATTTTTCCTAAAAAGTCTATGATAGGGCCATAATGCTAACTAGAACTGTTACTTTTTCTCATCTGAGAAGTGGTCCTGTTGTAAGGCACATACATAAATTTAGACAGTCATCTTTCTCAATTAATTCATTTTTTATGGAGGAAAAGCCAGATTTAAACACCAACCACTCCATTTAAACAGTGGCAAAATAGTATACAATTTTTCCTAGTGTTCTGCAGTCTATATACATTTAGAAGATATTTAGATTCTGATCTACAGTCTTCATTTACCACATTACTGCGAAATGGAAGACAAAGGTGTATCTGTTATCATCCATTGTACATGGCTATAGACAGAGACAGGAGGAAAATAGACAATAGTTGTGTATAGATACAAGGTCCTGTCACACGGAGCTTTGTGTTCATTCACTGTCAAATAAACTGTTCAAAAAAGACCTGTGGAAATGAGAAGATTTAGGTTTCCTTAATTAATTATGCATTTTTCTATGCAGTCAGTGTAATATGTAGGAACAAAGTTTCTTAATTTTCCTTGAATATTTTTTGCACATGATGAATAAGACCCTTTTAAGTCTGGAAACAGTGATAATTATATTTTGTACACTCTGTGCTGAATCTATAATTCTCATTAGACATACAAGCTCTTCCACAGTATTTCAGGTAATGAAGAATAACCAGAGCCATGCTGCATTAAGAGGCTCATTTTTCCATGAAGCAATAAACCATACAACATTTATATTAGTGGCTCTCTGGAACTGCACACAGCAGACATAATAGCAGTTACAACCATTCATCTTATGAACAACAGTGACAGGTGTTGCCCAGAGCTCTAAGTAACACAAACATCAAAAAGCACTCAGTCTCTTAAAAACTGGTTAGAAATCATACAATGGGACATATATTTGATCCTCAAATAGTCAATCATTCACATGTATTTATTCTACATGCTGAAGAATGTTATGGAGAGAGCATAAAGCGTATTTGCTTTGAAGCAGAAATTTCATATAGCTGAACAGATAATAAAAAGCAGACGAAAAAGTCTAGCAATACCAGAATGTTTGCACAAGTTAAAATCTCATTATGAATGGGAATATGGACACCTATACCAGTGAAATTAATAGATGTGGGAAGATCTAGGACAAAATCATATAGTTGGTTTGGTTTGGGTTTTTTTTCCTTTTTAGAGCATTTTCATTTTGTTACTGAGACGAACATCCAAGTTTGCTTAAATACCTATTGAATAAAATAACATTCTTCTTTTTTATCTTCTAGCCCTTATCATTTTATGAATAAAATTCTTATGAAAATTAGATTCCTTGCCTCCAAATTTGTTTACTAATGTGCAACTTTTAATTGCTGTGAAAGTTCACAGTGCTACAATATTTTCTAAGCAAGCCTTCTTTTCATTACTTGAAAAGTGGATCCTGCTCCAGCTTAGGGAATATAAAATATCTAATTGTCTTCAAAAATTCAGACACACTTCCCTTTTATGACGTTTGTTTATAGGGTTTAGGGTTATAGCTATGTATGTTTATAAGGTTTATTCACAAGCCTGAGCCCTATTGTTCTGTGCAATATATTGTAATTCACTTTTTAAAGAAGATAATATCCCTAGGAAAATTTTCTTCTTATAGCAAGTATTTAATAAAATATTTATAAAAGGCCAAAGTAATATAGCCATATCTTTCTAGATAAAATATGCAAGGTTAGAAGCCCACCCCGTCTGTGTAGTTCAATGTTCACCAATTTTGTTTCAGTACTCTTTTAGGAATTTCACAGAGAACAAAGCTTCAAATGTAAAACAAAGCTCTCAAGACTATATTGTACAGCACCCACCCAAACTTGCCACCACAACATACATACTTCATCCCTCAAGTAAGGTAGTTCACAAGGAAATCCACTTCGACTTGCAATACTTTTTTATCTAAAACTTCAGCCCAGTATTAAAGGGTGGTATCTGCACTGTGCCTGATTCCCATTTAGTATTTTTTATGCCTAGCAGGACTTTTGAGCGTGGATCAAAACTAAGGGAACTTTTCAACAGCTTGGCAGTGATAAGAAGCCTGAAAATGAATACAAATGTGATGTGCCCACTTCATGCTGTCAGAGAGATATAAAGTGGTCTCAGTATAAATAAGAAACTCTACAGAGTTTGAGCATATCAGAGGATAGTAGCTCAGACGCCAGTAGTTACGTATTTCTCTGCATATCAAAGCATTTATAAAGACGGGATCATTATAATACAAAAAACTGCAGTGTTTGAGTGAATGTATGATGAATAGAGGTATAACTACCTACAGTGAGTCTGAAGGACTAATTTTTTTCTTTTAGTACCTGCTAGATAAAGAGATAGCAATTGAATATATTTTGTAAGGGGTTTTGTCACACCAAACAATAAAAAAATTAATGAAATAGTAGACAAAATACTGTGTCCTTCATGATCTAAAAAACAAGCCATATGTTAAACAGTTTTTATTACAAAAATCTATTTATTTCTTACAAACTAGAACTTGAGTATTTATGATGCACACAACAAATCTGTCTTCGCAACATCCAAGTCCCTCAGAGACCTCATTTACAGAAAAACTACTTTAACTTCCCAGTATGCTATTTATAATCATCTCAATCACTGGTTCATTATAATCTATTTGAATGATCCTACTTTATTTTCAGATATTCTACTCTCATTAAACACACACTATCATAGAAATTACGATGACACAGTATTATCACAGAATCACAGACTGGCTGAAGTCAGGAGATCTGAGGAGTCCAGCTGGTCAAACCCCCTTGCTCAAGCACAACCACCTAGGTATGATTGCCCACATTCAGGTGGCTTTTGAAGCTCTCCAAGGGTAGAGACTCCACAACCTGCTGGGCAGTCTGTGCATGTGCTCAGTCAAGCTCAGAGTAAAAAAAGTGCTTCCTGATGTTTAATAGGAACATACTGTGTATTTGTAATTTGTGTCCATTGCCTGTTGTCCTGCCACTGGGCAACACTGAAAAGAGCTTAGCTGTGTCCTCTTTGCATCCTCCTATCAGGTTATCTATGTATAATACTAAGTTCCCCTCTGAGGCTTCTCCTCTCCGGTATCCCTCTCATCTTTCCTCAAAAGAAGGATGATGCAGCTTTTTCATGATTTTTGTGGTCTTTTGTTGGATTCTTTCTAACCCGTCCATGTCTCTCCTGTACTGGGGAGGCAAGAATTGAACACAGAATTCCAGGTGTGGCCTCACCAGTGCTCAGTAGAGGGGAAGGAAGGATCACCACTCTCAACCTGCTGACAACTCTTTTTTTAATGCAGCCCAAAATATCTTCCACCTTTTTTGTGGTAAGGGTACATTGCTGGATGGTGTGAAGCCTGCTGTCCACCAGGACCCCCAGTATATTTTCTGTGAAGCTGATTCCCATCTGTGTGACCTCTAGAATTTGTTGGTGCCTGGCATTGTTTCCTATCAGCTGCAGGACTTCACACTTCTGGTTGAAGCACAGGAGGTTCTTTTCAGCCCATTTCTCCCAGCCTGTAAGGGTCCCACTGGATGGCAGCATGACCCTCTGGCTTATCATCCTTTAATTCCAGCTCTGTGCCATCAGCAGGCCCATAATGAAGAATTTAAATAGGACTGAACCCAGCACTGACCCCTGGATACACCACAACCTGGCCTCCTGCTAGTCTTTGTGCCACCACTCTCTGGACTCAGATATTCAGGTAATTTTCAATCACCTCACTCTCCTTCTCCAGCCAATTCTTTAACAACTTGTCTGTGAGCAGCAGATTAGGTAATCAATATCCATTGCTCTCCCCTCATTTACCAGTTGAGCCATTTCATTGTAGGAGTTTATTGAATTCTAACACTCTGGTCATGGGAGTCATCCCACAACACCTTTGTGATCCCAAAAAATCCGTAGCCCTGAGACTGCAAACAGGTCTTTAACTCAGTGTGTTTATTCCCCATACTGCACGTATTAGGGTACAGGCACTTTAGAAATGCACCTCAGCACGTTGAGTCCCTGAAGAAGGTCTTGGTAATGTTTGTATAATTGCTCCATATAGGCACTTCCTTGCTCACATGTAAGCATTAGGGGTGACTCAATTTGAGAATTATTAAATTTTTACATTTCAAAAGTTATGTGATCTCCATGTAGCTTCATCTCACATTGTTTCATTCAAAATACCATAACATGCCTAATATTTTCTCTACTTATATGTAATATTAACAAATATAGTGCAAAATTGTGACATTAACATAAACTATATGTCCTTTGTTAACTTTACTAAGTTATAACTTTACTAAATTTAAAATCTACTTCCTATTTTAAATGCTCTTAAATCAGTCATAGATACTATGAAAGTTACCCAAGCTTGTCCAAACATTCTCATGCATTTCTAAACCTCCTTTTGTTTATAATACCAGTGTGAAGAAATATTGCCACAAGATAATTAAAAGCTTGTGTGTAATGTTTAGATACTACTAACTTAGGAAGCATTGAGCTAGATCATTGCTAAATCAAAGCAGATACCCAAAGCTGCTGCTAAACCATAGATGAAGGTTAAACATTTTCCTACCATCATTTTCATTTGGGCAAATTGCAGGTAGCTCCATGCTTAGTGAGAAATTAACTGTATTAATATCTTTGAAGTGTCTGTGCCATATATGCTGTGGCAGTTGGCAGATTTTCTGACTCAGACAGGAGGAGACTTATTTAGCAAACCTGTCCAATTTTCACAGCTTTCACCCTTTGGATGTTCCAGCATAGTTTTGCCAAATATTTCTGCTGTTTCTGTAGTGCTCCTTGCTTCACTAGAGCACAAAGTTATTCTCACACAAACTGCTGGATAGCAGCCCAAGGTGATGACATCCTTAGGAGAGCATGAATGTGTGCAAAGGTTGGTAAGAGCTCCCAGAGGCTGCTTGCAGCCCCATTGCATAAACACACTGTTTAGTATAATCTAGAGATTATTCGCTAGAGAAATTTCTTCATTACAGACAGTTTCCCCCACATTGCAATTCTGTATATGGGAACAAAATATTTACAGCTGAATAATCAGTATTACATGATTGATGTATGCTTTAAACTCTCTTGGCTGCCATCACCCATGTCTTTACCTCATTCTGTAATCAGTTTTTCTTTAAGTTAATAATTTTCAGTGAAAGTAGACCCACCTTTTCCTCCACATAAATTTTTAGAAGTTAACCCCACCATCATATTTGATCTCTATTCAGTGTAATTCTTCCCCCTCATGCAGTTACCTCAGGCTGACAACATCTGATGTAAAGGCAAAATTAGGAATATCTTGTTACTGGAAGCCACTATATCAGAAGGAGCTAGTTCTGCATTCAAAAGATGGATTAAGACACTACTGGTAAACTCTATCTTATGAAATCTCCCTTGAAGAATAATATAAGTTGTGGGGGGTTTTTTTCTCCATGTCTGAAGATGCTCACCAGGCCTTAGGAGGGAATTTGTGGTGCTCATACCATTTGAATCCTACCTGCTCCTTCCGGAATAACTATATTCTTGTAAGCTGGAAAGCTCCAGTGGCTTAATCAAAATCCCGTTCACCATTGTCTTCTATTTCCATTCCTCAAATCAGGAGCACTTAAACCAAAGTTAAAAGCATCAGACCAACACTGGCAAATTCTGCTTGAATTCCAGTTAAAATTTGAGTTGTTTCTGATTTTTAAAATAAATGTACTGATAAAAAATAGACATCTTCTAAACTGCTGGAAATTTCTGAGACATAATACTACATAAAAAAAGCTTGTAGACACTAGACTTTAATTTCTAAATAATTATCTTTATTATGTTCTTAATTTCTCACAACCTTCTGTCTCAGAGATGGGAGCTGCCCTTAAGTACTCATGTCTCCATTGTTTACTTCAAACTATTTTTCACTGTATAGAAGAAGAGTCACACAGAACCCTTTTTTAATAATTACTTCACATAAAATCACCAATGCTTCCAGTGCTGTATTGCAGAAACCATTCAAACTAGACAAAGAATCTGGAGAACTCTCAAAGGGGAAGGTTCAAACACATCACATTAAAAAAAAAAAAAAAAAACAGTGAAAATTTTTCACAAACTTTTTTTTTTTTTTTTTTTTTTTTTTCTGTGTAAAACACTGGTCGGCATCGGGCAATTGCAATAAAATTAGGTAAGGTGCCTCAAGACTAACCTTAATATCGAGAAGCACAGTTGTTCAATTTGCAACAAAAAATTCATATGCATCCTAAGAATTTAATCTAAGGATTGAATCAAACTTTCCTGCTTGATAGGACTGAAAATGTGTTACTGTTTGTTGAAAACTGGTGGAGTATTTAAATATAAATCTAGCTTCTAAATAGAAAGAATTAATGAAAGTTAGATTAAGAAATATTGATCAATAATTAGGCTTTCATTTGGAGACTATGCTGAGATATACCTAAACTATCTTAGTCTTTCTAGCATTTTATCTAGTCTTTGAAATTTCTCCAGCTTTCACCCTCAAATAATACAGTCTGCTACACAGACACACAGTGTTAATAATCTGTGCTTAGTCAGAATAAACAAACACCTCATGAATGTAATTCCAGTTACAATTCCTGCTAGAGAGACCCTGGTGTTTCCACAAGTCCAGGAAGAGCAATAACCTGATTGCTTCCCAGTCTTCCTCTTAGTGCTCCAACCTCACTTCCCCTCTCTGGTTGCATCCTATCAGCTCCTCAGCAGGCTGTGGGAGACATGAACTCCTGCAGAGATTACAGGCTCAGCCCAAGGTTTCTGCAGGAGGTCATACAGCCTGAATAATTTCCAGTTAGGCTGAACAGCCAGCTTGCTTCCTTCTACCTTTGTAGTATTATCTACACATACAATCCTATGCATAACAGAAAGGTGAATTTCCAGATGTCTTTACTAGTGTTACCATTTGTACCAATAGTGGATGTTTTGGAAAAAAAAAAAAAAAACTAACACATTTAGATCAGGAAACCATCTCATATAAAGAAAATTCCTTTTTTGACTGAAAAACAAGTTAAGACATACCATATGTGAGAGCAAAGAGTATGAAATATTTTAAGCTATCAGATATTGTAGTGCAGATACACTGCGTTGTCTGTGTATTTTTCACAGAAAATAAATGCAGTTTGTTTTGAAACATATAGATTTTTCTGACAAAGATCAAGAATTTTTATCGTTTTATTTAGAATATCCTCCTTGTTTGTTTTCTTTGTGTGTGCAGTTGCATCATACAGCTGTTTCATGATGCCTTGAGAAATTATTGTTCTTACCTCTGAACTGCAAAATCTGTCATAAGTGTATTTGATTCCCTTATCGAGAATGCATCACTTGAAATGACTCATCATTAGTGGGGAAATAAATTTCTAATGATAAAATTTGACTGCCATGACTAGAAAAGAAATATTCTTAGATTTTGTTGAACATATTCATATCTCTGTGGTGGATTTTACAAGATCAAAGAAGGAACAGAAAACAACAAACACAGTTGTTTACAAAATATTACAGGCACAAGACAGATATGGGCATATGTGTTAGTGCTTCAGAAGCTTGTTATGAGTTAGTTAGTTCCATACTGTGTTGCATAGAAGAGGTTTTTCATATACTGTTAAAAAGAAAAAAGAATCAATCTTTGGAGCCTGTGGTTCTGTGCATGTGATTTCAGAAACTGATTTTTTTTTCCCTAGTAACTTTCTTACTTTACATTTTTAGCAATGTTTTAAGCAAGCTTATTTAAATGGCCCATAGAATTCAGTGAATAATATCCATTCATAGTGGTTTTATGTAGGCTGATCCATTTTAAGATTTTATATTGTATATTAAAAAGAAACAAACAAAAAGGGAGAAAAAAAGGAAGTCCTTATCAAGAATAAAAAACCAAAGATCTAATCACAACAATTGTCAACACCTTCAAGGGGTCACAAACCCTCTTCACTTATTAAACCTAGTTAGGGAAGGATCTGATCATGTATGCCTCCATTTTTAGTCAAGTATTGTTTAGATTAGATTGACTCAGGTGTCAGAAGTGGAAGACAGAGAAAGCAGAGGTAGTGACTGCAACGGGCTCATAGGAGGAGAAGGATGTAGGTACAAAAACAAAGAACCTTTCTTGTTAGAGAAAAAGCCCTGGAAGGTGCTGCTGAGGCACTCTCACCTCCTGAATTTAGAAGGCAAGATGGTAACATAAACAAGCAATCTAAGAGCTAAACCAAACAGAAAAACCTGCCAACAATAACAGAGGACAAAAAATGCAACATTGCAGATAGGGGTATTTAGTGAACAAACTACAAAATACTTGATTTTACTCTACTGGGAGAAGAGAAAAAATATTCTAAAGCAAATATCCAAACATACTAAAGAGAATATGAGAGAAAAAGGCATTGCTTATCCTGAGTTTCAGATGCAGCATACCAGTTTGTTAGTTATTATTATAATGCAACGAAAACTACAAAATAACCTTGTCAACCTTGTCATTCCAATTTTTTATGCATTGGATTTCTTTTCCTGGATATGTCAGTGAATTCTTCTCTCCATAACATATTGCCATAGGCTAAAAGCACATAAAAGAGGTCTGTCAAAGACATGTCACATGTAATAACATTATACCATAAAGAACACTGTCCTTGGTTCCTTCTGGAGGTCTACATTTCAAAGGTATTGCTGCACCTGAAATACCCCATCTCACACTCAGCTGGAAGTACATGGTGTTTGTTGCCACCTTTAGACATTTAGTGAAAAACAGTGTATATAAAATGACCTTCAGAAGGTCTGGAAACATCCAAATTATGCTGGAAGAAAGGTGAAGGGCTTTTCTGGCCATCCCTGTTTGCTCAGGGATCTGTTCTTGATCTCTAGGTTTCAGAGGGGCCACTACTCCTTGGCAGTGCAGGCAGTCAATGTTGAGACCAGCCCAGTGTTGAAACTGGGAGGATGATAAGCAGCTAAAACACAGCCCAAAATATCTTTTGGAAGTGATCAGAATTTCCAGCAGTTTGGGTGGCATTGCCTCTACCTCAGTGCAGCTAGTTGCTCTTTTCCATGCTCCCCTACAGTTGTCTTTCTTCAGGTTTATTGCACATCTGACCATCTTACCTCCTCCTCCTCTGCTCTCTTCAATCCTTCTGTTTATCCTGTGTTATAAAAACTCACCAAAATTAGGCTGGTCTTTGCTGAAGAGTCATCTGCATTCTGCTTTTGGCTTAAGTACTGTTTTTCACTACATCTATTTAGCTCTAAATGTTAAAAGCTGACAAATACTGTGTGGTTTTAAAGCATCACACACAGCAATATACAAACATCTTGCTTGAACGGTAATTTCAATATGTCATACATGCATGCCAGCATAATTTGTGGAGTAAAAAGTATTTTTAACTTTATTAAAAATCTTAATTTTAAAATTTAAATAACATAAGGATGAAGACCAGTCACTAGTGGGGTTCAGCAAACCCTGTGCTCTTCAAGGTCTTTATAAACAACCTGGATAGAGGACTGGAAGGGATAATAGATCAAATGCAAAGATGATAAAAATTTGGGAGAGTTGTAGGTTCCCTTTGAAGAAAGAAAGTACCTGCAGAGAGACTTCAACAAATGAGAGGACTGACAAATTAGAATCACCAACCATATGAAGTTCAGCAAGGGAAGGTGCTGGGTTCTGTACCTGAGGTGGGGCAACGCTGGATCTACAGACAGACTGGGGAATGAGAGGTTGGAGAGCAGGGCTGTGGAAGGGGACCTGGGAGTCCTGGTGAATGGCAAGTTGAATGTGAGTCAGCAGTGTCCTGACAGCCAGGAGAGCCAACTGAGGCATCAGGCACAGCACTGCCATCCAGGCAAGGGAAAGCATTATCCCACTCTGCTCTGCAGTGGGGCAGCCTCAGCTTAGGTCCTCAGGGCAGTTTCGGGTGCCAGGGTATAAGAAAAGCATTAAACTATTAGAGAGCATCCAAAGGAGGGCAGCAAAGATGGAGAAGAACCTGAAGGGAAGCCACATGAGGAACAGCTGTGGTCACTTGGTCTATTCATGCTGTAGAAGAGGAGAGACCTCATTGCCGCTGCAACTTTCTCATGAGGTGAAAAGGAGGGGATGGCACTGATCCCTCTCTGTAGTGACCAGTGACAGGACTCAAGGGAATGGCCTGAATTTGTGTCAGGAGAGGTTTGGGTTGGATATTAAAAAAATATTTTCCTCCAGAGGGTGGTTGGGCACTGGATTCCCAGGGAAATGATCACAGCACCAAGACTGGACAGTTAAGAGGTATTTGGACAATATCCTCAGGCACTTGATGTGTCTCTTGGGGACAGTGCTGTGTAGTGCTAAGAGTTGGATTCAGTGTTTCTTGAGGGTCCCTTCCTAATCAGCTTGTGCTGTGATTCTGTGATAAAAGCTTCACCAAAACTGCCACAGACGGGAAAAAAAAAAGATCAGGAATGATAGAGGAAAAAAAGAAAATAAAATAAATATAAGATAAGAAAAGAAAATAAATCAACTATTCACAGCATCAGTGGAAGGAAGAAGTTCCAGTTCACTGGAACTTCATGTTCTTCATGCTTCAAGGGCTTTTGGAATAACAAAAAATTGTGCATCTTTCCTTTGCCAAAGCAAGTTGAAAAGACAGATGTTCTCCTAACTTAGAACCAGGGAGTCTGGCTGCCCATTCCAGTGGCATACTCTGGCCAATTAAGAGCTGACATCTTTAGAAGTGAGAAGCATTAACACAAGTATGAGTCCAATGCTGATTCTGACTGCAAATTTTGTATATTCTGAAAAGACATCCTATTTTGAGCACAAAGAACGCTTCATTGGTGACATTCTGCAGACTGCTTTTAGAATAAATCATAATTTTAAAGACTGACGTATCATTGCTTACCCTAGAGAGTAGAAGGCTAGATCCAATTCCTACTGAAATTAACGGAAAGGCTCATATTGAGGCAAACGTTTTGGGGACAGTACTAGGTCTGAAATTTTTATATTCTTTGTAATGGAAAACCAAATTCAGCAGTCGCCCTTAGCACATTCCTATTGAGCTATAATACAGGCACATTTTACCTTTTTCTGGTGCTTAACTTTAACTGTTAAATAGTTCTTATAATTTTGGCCTTGCCATTAACAGAGACATGTTCACAGACACTTTAGAAATGTTTTTTCAGCTCACTTATAATTTTTGAAAAGACAGACAGCAAAAAAGGTGCACTTCTAAGGTGCACTTCTACTAATGAGGTAGAAGAATGTTTTCTGCTTCATCTTCCCACTTGTGTACTACTTTGTTAAGCAGCAGTTAATATTTGTCTGACACTTCTAAAGTTTAAAAGGGAAGTTTCTTGCAAATGCTTCTAATAGGAATCCTTTTAGTAAATATTTTTCTGTTACAACAGTTCAGTAGCCAAATCCTAAAATTACTTTTCAATCAGCTAGTTTGAACATTGTAAGGAGTACAGCCTATTTAAACCCAGAACTGAAAAAAACCAAGCAAGACATCTCCAGAAAGCTGGATTAGACTACCATTAAACACTGCTGTCTGAAGTGTTTCATCCAAGGGTGCACGTGTATTGAAGTCACATTGGTAGACAGAGCACAGAAGAGCTCCTGTATTACTTGCAGATGTAAAGATTTATTCTCTGTATTTTTTTTTTAAACTTGATTGAGTTTCTTCTACCTCCACTGCTACACCCATCTCAATTGTTCTTATTTGTCATGGACTGAGCAGGTTAACAAGCTTGTCACTTGTACTGGCATTTAAATTGCTGTTTTCATCTCCTTCCTCCTGTTTAATTATCTTCTCTCTTTTTTTGATAGGACCTGACATTTTTCTGACTTCTCCTTCCTACCGTTTACAGAGATGTTTCCGGAATAAAAGTAAATAAATCAAAATTAATGATGGCATGAATGTGACAGCTTCCAAAATTTGCAGCTATTTTTTTCCATTTCCTCTTATTACTCTAATAACAGATAACAGTTTGACACGGAAACAATGTGCTTCAGAACAACAGTGGACTTATCTAGGGAGTCAGCATATTTGTTTTAAATCTTTTAGGCAGCAGCAGTAACCATTTCAAAGCTGTAAGCCAATGTCTGAAGCTGAAAAGAAAATTAAAGGTTGCACCTTCAGGCCTCTCTAAAGATCTATAAATCAGCTACAATTCACTTGTCTTCTTGCTAGAAACATGAGAATTGATGAGCAATAAGATAAGTGAAAACAAACTGCCACTACACTGCCTACCAGGAAAAATGCCCAGAAAATGCACTTGCACAAAATCTTTAGTTTAATTCACCTTCTACTGTGGCTTTTCTGATGAATCTGTGTTTCAGCTATTTGCACTTTCACTCACTGCAGTAATTTAAAACACAATGCCAGACATTCTGAGTGTGTCAGAAAAAACAATAACAACAACAAAAAAACCCCAAACACACAAACTACAAACCACAAAGCTAGTATTCACTTATGGGGAAACCCTCCTGATGCCCCTATTAATTTTTAGTCAGCTGCCATTCATATCAATAATGACCTAACACAGTAATCTGACCTTACTGATTTCTTTGGAGTTTTTCTGGTTTGGCTTTTTGGTTTTGTTTGCTTCGTTTTGTTTTTTCTTTTTGTTTTGTTGGGGTATTCTTGTTTTAATTCGGGTGTACTGATGTGCTACAGCACAGGGAGCAACAAGAGGCAGCTGCTTCCTCCAGGCTGGGATCTGGGACCTGAGGTCAAGCTGCACTGAGACAGCAGAGCTGACTGTGAGTGAGAGGCTCTCTCTCTAGTCCTAGATGTGGCAGAATATTGGGCCAGCATACAAACAGGGAGCCCAAGCAGGAGCAAACTGTCGAATTGCCAAACCTTGAGATCACAGAGTAAGCTGAGTTAGAAGGGACACACAAGGATCTTCAAGTCCAGCGCCTGGCCCTGCACAGGACCATCTCCAAGAATCACACTGTGTGCCTGAGAGAACTGTCCAAACACTTCTTGAACTCAGACAGGCTTGGTGCTTTGGCCACTTCCTTGGGGAGCCTGTTCCAGTGCCCAACACCCCCTGGGGCAAGAACCTTTATGTAATATCTGACCTAAACCTCCCCTGACACAAAGTGAAACCATTATCTCAGGTACCATGACTGGTCACCACAGAGAAGACATCAGTGCCTGCCTTCCTCTTTGCCTCATGTGGAAGCTGTAACTTCAGGGAGGTCTCCCCTCCATCTCCTCTTCTCCAGGCTAAACAGACCAAGTGGCCTCAGCTGCTCCTCATACAGTTTCCCCTCAAGGCCCTTCACCATTTTTATTGGTCTCCTTTGGACATTCTCTAATAGTTTAGTATCTTTCTGTGCTCAAATCAGTGATCTCTCTGTAGGCTAAGTAATGGACTGCACTTCTGAAAATTTGGAATATGTACCTTCTACCACAGTGGGTTATGATATGAGGCTATTAAGATTTTAGTCTTTTTTTGACAAGTCAAATCCTTGTCAAATGCTGACCTTTGTGAAATAACTTACACTGAAAGAAAGCCATCTTTACCAGACTTTACTTAGAGGTGTCTCTATTTTTATTACTTGGTGAACTTTTCCTGAATTATCCAAGCATTCTCAATAGCTCAATTACTAATTTTTTCAAGGTAAGTTGTAGTTTTTTCAATTCAACTGGACTGTGAATTATACGTGATTTTAATAAAAGCCTGACCTTTGTTGCTGAAACATCTAATCTTTCAAGAAGATTGAGGATTTTTTATGCAGTTGAAACACCATGGAGACAGATAAAATCAGCTGCCATTCCGTAGGCTCAATTCCTCATTTCTCCATTGTTTATTACATCCTGAGCATCCTTACAAGTCTAAGCTTACCTACAGATGTTGATGGGAGTTCATCTGTAATAAGAAGGCTTCAGGCTAGGCAGAGCTGGGGTTTTTTGTTATAGGAATCTTTCTTCATATACTACAGCAGAAATAGACCATGCCCTAGGAAAAGTTTCAAAAATAATTGAAATATGTTGCAATATGTACCCAAGGTTTCTGTTTTCTCATTTTGGATAAGAAGGCATGTGAGTTGTCTTTGATTCATTCTCATTCTTAAAATATTCACAATATTCTCCAGGTGCAGTGGGCATATTGCTGAATAAAGATGCAGACATCTTTGACATACAAGAATATATTTTCCAGCTTCCTCAAAATAAAAATGTGTGATTGGAAGGGGTATACTTAGTCCTCATATATAGTAATTTGTTTCTCCAGAATGTTGCTCTATAAAATTATTAATTTTCAAAGCCTATCTTTTAAGAAAATTTTATTGTTTGGTTCATTTTTTTCAATCTTATTGCTTTCTACTCCTTCAATAGAAGAAGGTGAAACCATATAACTGTCTTAAGAACCTGCTGTGTCTTTTTTGCTTATCTTTGTTCCTGGCTAGTTTATCTCCATTTCTATATCATTTATACTTCTCTGTTCACACTGTATGTCACTGGATTTCCATGATTACATTTTTCCTTTTCTGGTCTTCATTGTACCAGTAGTTTCAACTTTGTCACTAGTCACATTAAATTCCCTCTTTTATGTGATATTGTTACGAAGAGGCTTTCCTATGATGAGTTTTGTATCAGAAATTCTTGTTGGCACAAAAATCTTCATGCAAAAGACACCGCATTTTTATTATTACTCTATTCAAATTTCCTAGTGTTACTAATCCTTTTAAAAACTTATCCACTTTCAGTTATTCCATTTCTTAATGTCATGTGATTTATTCTGCATGACATTCTGTACAAGAATCTTTCAGCACAAAGTTTCCTTGGTTAATATAATGCATATTACTTCCTACTTCTGGTATAATTTTGCCATTCTCCCCTTATATTTTTATCTTTCTTCTTCTTCTTTGTTTTTTTGTTGGGTTTTTTTTTTTTTTTGTTTTTTTTCCCTGAAAGATTCAAAAATGCTGGCATGATGCCCTGCTGGTACATTACTGAGACTCTTGGCTTTGTTTTTTTCCCAGCTAGGAAACCCTGTCTTGTGGAACAACTTATCTGTTAAAAGTATTTCATACCCCAATAACATTAAAAGCAAAGTACACTACTAGATAGAGAATAATGGAGTCATTAAATCTGCAGGAACCTTGGCATTGTCATTGTTTTCTGTATTTAAAATTCACAGACTTTAGTCTTGATGGGTTAAAAATGGTTTTGAATTCTGGAATTTCATTGCAGCGGATGGTGTGGTAGAGCTAGGACTTACCTCTGTGCAGGCTGCAAGGTGAATGCTGTTTGCAATGCATATTTAACAAAAAGTACTGATTGGTGATTGACACATATATGACTGGAATTCTTCTGCAAACAAGCCCTATCAAGTGCTGTTTTCCCTTTATTATCACCAGAATTCCCCTATAGAATTCTGGTGATAATAAACTGACCGTGTTAGCCAAGAGGAAAAGAACCTTTATGCCATACCATTATGAAATTGCTTGTATCATAGTTTTGTGCACAGGTATCATCTCTGGCTGGCAATATTTTTATTGTCAAAATAGAGGCAGAGCTGTAAGAATTGCTCCTTGCACTGTGACCTCCTTCCCCCAGCATTAGGTGAAAACATAAACTTCAGATATATGTTGTCATTCCAACTGGGGCAACTCCTTCCAACAACAGTTCTTCCAACAGCATGTTCCACAGATGCACGTGGTACCCTTCATGTCACAAGAGGCTCGACTCGTCAAAGCAGGTGGTCAGCTGCCTGCTGACCTGGGTGAAGCTGTTTAGGGATTTATGCATCTTCATTAGCAGGAAGTTTTCAGCTGATCCCTGGATGTTGCCAACCTGCTGCCTGCACCAAGTAGTGCGGAGTTGTAGGTCAGTCCCCTCATTATCCCATACAGCTGGAATCTCTAATTCTCTACAGATATTTTCTTTCATCTGGTTCACTGTGCCCCACAGCATATTAACTAAACACCTAGTAGAGTAACCGTTACTAAAAATAAACTATTGCCACTAAATTCTGTGTAGGATTTGCAAAAATTCCTTTTACATCTTCCGAAGGGAAATTGCAGATTTATGACAGTAATTAAAATTACAAGCTTAATTTAAGCCAGCCAACTAAGGCAGTGGTTATGATAAAGAGAAAATAATTAACCTCACTATAAAATAGCTGTATAAGGTAGGTGGCATGTATATGCTGCCAGGGCTGACTGCACAGATCTCAAAGAGAGCCATGACTTAGCTTGGATACCTAATTTTTGAACAGCTAAAGCTGGGGTAAGCCCCAGCCAATATTTATGTATTTAATATTAGTACATATTAATCTCATGGTGTTCATGTGACTTTACAAGACAGAATTTATATTTCTAGGTATCCTGCTCAGTTTATATATTTCTGATGCTTAGGCAGCAGCATAGGGAGCAGATATTGCAGACTTTGTGTGTGCATTTATACAGATTGCATTTCTTACACAACTGGTATTGATCACCCATCAATTTTCTGGCACACCTTCCAATCAGATTCTTATATTAAATAAGAATAAAAAGCTGCAAGTGATTTCACAGATCAAAGAGCATTTCTTTCATATGTACACAATCCAGGTAAGAAAAATATCAAAGATACACTGTAAAAATCATAATCTATTTTCTCCCACTATCATTGTAGGAAAGCTAGCTTAGAAATTTTTTTCTTTCATAATTGGAACACCCTTCTGATTTACAGCTTAAGATCTTTTTAAATCAACAGTTCCTTCCTATCTTTATGTCGCCATTGACCTAGAGAATATTTATTCTCCTTCTTTGCCATTTATCTCTCACTCTCAGTTTTTATATAAAGAATATATATCCTTGGAGCACTGTTTTTTTATCAGCTAACAAAAACAATTTTTCTATATATATTAGTAAAAGTTTTCATACCTCTTGAACTGGACTTAGCAGATACATGGTATTTATGATGCTATTTTATCAGTACCAAACAGAGTGGCAGTAGTTTCTTTCCTCTGTCTCATAGAAAAGCTGTATACAGGTGCAATTGTATATGGCTAATATGAAATTTATAGATCTGTCTTGTAGGTTCATGGCTTTGTTGTTTATATTATACTTTTAGAAAATGATAGCTGTTCCAGATGACAAAAAGAAATTAATCAGATATTAACAAGTCATTTATTTGGACTTTTCAGGAGGTTATAATAATTGAAAGAATATAAAGGAATTATACATATATATATATACACATAATGATTTATCCTTACCATGGGGGCATATCAATAACATTCTTGTGCTTTTGGAGTATGTGTAAATGAAGTAGTAAATGTTGTTAATAGTGTTTTCATGGAAAGTTAAGGAATTTAAGCAGTATTGGGGCTGACATTAAGCTATCTGTAAGGTCAGACTGTGATAATAATACCTACAATGATCCCATTCCTGGTGGTGTTGAAGGGATGAAATGCACTACTTAACCAAAAGTCTACAGTCCACTAAACAAACACAGGCAATGTGGTGTTTATTTAGCAGAATGTACTTAACGAAGTGATAAGTGTTTAAGTGTCCTGTCTTTACACAATGTCCAACAAATAACCAGGAAGCTGGAAAGTGAAGAGAGCACATGACAACAAAAAGCCAACCACTTACAGTGAGCCATTGGTGAGCAAGGGCTCTCCACTCCCACCGCTTCTTGCTGGTATCTTTAGCCGAATTCACAGCTATAGTGCTTGGTTCTTATTTGTGTCTCCTCTGTGGATGCATGCCCTGTCTCCCAGATTTCTGTAGCTGATGGTCTCAGGGTATGTCATTTACAGCCTCATTGTTTCCACTCTCTCCCTTGCAATTTGTTTCCATGTTCTTTCTCTTACTTTCCTTTTTCCTCACACATTCCCCAAAAGTACTTTCCAGCTTTGTTGTTCTCTTCCCCTTTTCCCTTATCATGAATCCAGCTGTTTCCATTGAGAGCAACATAGTCAAGTGAAAAGATTCTGTCTCAATGGAATGTCAAAGTGTAATTCTAATCATTCACATTTTCCTTAATTTCTATTGACTATATTTCCAGTGACAAAGTTTTGCTTTAACATATTTGTATAGGTACTTCTTTCTAGCTCCTGGAGAGAATAATTTTGAAAAGCATTAAACAGCTATCTGTCTTTGTCTGGGATTTATTATTATTGTATTTAACTTCTGAATGACAGATAAGCAGGACTTGACCTTCCATATTCACAGAGATGGGGTTTTATATTACAAATGAGACTTATTTTTTCCCCTATAGTTATTTTCTACTATTTTTGTGACTTAGTCAGTAATTTCATCCCCTAAGCAGAAATGCCTGTGGGGCCATTTCACACAAAGGGATTTGGTTTGTTCTCTGAATTCACAGTGTAGCCCTGAACAGCAGGAGTTATTCATTGGGGGTCTCCCCCACCACCATGTTCCAATCATTTTATTGTTGTTGAGTTTCAAAAATAAACATGTTTTATCCCCTTGAGCAACTCACAATATGCAGCTGAATTGAATAATATATTTTCAACTTGTTATACTTGTGCCAATTTAAATTTCAAGAACAAAACTGCTGAGGAATATGCAGGGTTACATGTCTATGTATCTTTCAATAAAGTGTAATCAGATTTCTTTTGGTCCTGAATCATTGTCGAAAAAAAGATGTGTGCTTACTAGTGAGCATGCTTGCTTCAAGAATACTGCATTTCTACATGCTCAGAATAATTTTATATTCATTTTGATTAGAGCAAACTGCTTACTCTCAAGAGGCTGACAAACACTAAAGATTTCTACTTTAGTGGTTTACAATGACATCAAAGTGGCCTTATATCTTTGCAAAAATCTGTTTCCTTGGTAACGTGAAGCAAACTGTTCATTTCAGAGGTGCCTATAGAGAGAAACTGAGATTTTATTTTCATATTAAGTATCAAAACTTAATGTGGATAATGACATTGTACAACATATACTACTGAGTGTAAAAGATGTTCAATCTTCAAATAGATAATAAAAATGCTCACATTGTAATATCAATAATTTATAATTATATTTAGATAATATTATTTGTTGGAAGTCAAAGTACGATATATTTTCATGCTTTTTTTTTTAAAGGCAAACAACAAAACCAGAATAATGACTGTTGAAAAATCACACATATTAAGAAATACTTCATGGGAAAGGATTCCCCAACAAGCAAATTTTAAAGTTTGCAAGTACTGTTTAGTTAACAATGAATGATTTCTCTGTCAGGAGTATCATTCTCTGCTAAAGAAAAGCTTTATGCACACAGAATTGCAATGAAAAATAGCTCACTTCATACAATCAATAAACGATTAAAACTCCCCATCCTGGCTGCATTTATTTATTAGACTCTTTTGCTGTATCTTAACTAAGAATGTGAACAGGAAAAACATCTAAGCATGAGCTTAGCTTTGAAGTGGCAAACATTTGTATGGAAGCCATCTGAGTCTAGGAAGGATTTGAGGAACAGATGCAAAAGTTACAAATTCTCATGGACACTGTGAAGTTGTTACAGCTGAAATTATCACACCTCTACATGCAAAGGAATACTCTTTTTCTGACAAATCATCTAAACACCTGCCAGAACAACTCCACAAAACAAACAAACTGATACTCCAGTTATGATCAATAATCACTCTGCTCAGGGCTCCTTATTGATGGGAAAATAATTGTCTCCTTTTTGTCTTGATGGAAAGGGAGGGAATGTGAGGTAGAGATTGGACAGAACAACAGGAGGAGTGGTGAAATTCAACAGGACCCAGACAGAGAAACTTTACAGAGAAACAAAAGGATCTCTGTTGGGAGAAAGCAGACGTGTGCTTTTATAATCAAGGAGGCAGTATACTACAAATACAAACTTTAATTTATAGGTGCTGAATAAATCTCCTGCAAAGAATTCAACCCCTAGCATCTTCCTAGACACTACTCCCGTAAATTATTGCAAATTATGCAGGTGTAGATCTTCCAGAGAAACTGGCATTATCTGAATGAGCCCTTTTTGTAACAGCAACATATTGTCAGTCTTTTTTTTTCTGCCATTTCCTAGCAAGTCGAGCTGCGAGAACATACAGTAGTCTCATGCTTCAAATTATTTAAAGGTGCATTTAGTTTGCAGAAAATAGTGAGCTTCAAGAGTAGATTGGAAAGGCAGCCCAACAATCTGCCTAATAACCAAACAAAAGAATTGTAGCAGATCTCTGACAGGGAATCATGCTCAACACCAAAATTGCAAGAAGGTACTTGTTGTTCTAAGCAAGAACTGTGTTGAAAATACACTCATGCTCTTGGATACTTCTGGTCTGGATTCTTCTTCTGGGTCACAGGAACTGAGGGTAGTAGTATTTGCTTTTCTATACTATAGCTGAAAGATTTATAAATAAATAATCAGTGTGATCCAGTCTGGCATCATGATTATAACACAGAAGCTAATTAAGTTCCCATTCTATCATTATTACATTTGATAGGCTTTGTTAGATTATTTGTTTACTTATTTGCTTTTGTTGGAGAAATTTAATTTAGCTACAGGTTTGGCCATTAGTTGGCCAAAATTGCTATCAGACAATTTATTCCCTGTTGTTTTTAGCTTTGAACCTATAGCAGCACAGGCTGTAATTAAGCAATGCAGCTGTGAACAATCAGCACCAAAAGGTGACGGGTTATTTAACACACGGAGCATGAGCAGCATGGTGCACCAGAAAAGATGCAGCAGGAAAGATCAAACATGTTCAGGGAAGGTTTACATCACCAAAGAGTTAATGCATGTTGTCAGGAGGAATCACTGAGATGTAACCCGAGGTGCTATAGATAACATGGGCCTGAGGAGGAGTTACCTCATCTTACAGCTGGGAAAAATATTAAATGTAACAGAACGCTAGTCAAGGCAAAAAGTGGAAAAATAACAATAGTCAATCTTCACATTTTTTAAGAGCTCTTCTGATCCTTGAGACATTAATTTAAAGTGGGACTACTTTTTTTCCTTTTTTTACCATCCTCTATTTCTTACATTCAGAAGAAAACTCCAAATGACAACTTGCAAATTGTAAAACCAAGACTCCTGGAAATTTTGCCCATTCCAGAAGCTTCAGCAAGGAACAATCAACATAAGTTATTCACATGTGGTGCTAGTGCCATCAATATATTTAAATTCTTGTAAAGGAACAAGAGATGACAACAACTACTGTGATATGAACCTTGGTGCTCAGCACATGGTTTCCATGCAGTTCCTCTTGCTTTACAGTTCAAATAATTCCTTCAACAAGATTTTTATCTGGTAATGGACACATGAATGTTACTTTCCAGTAGTTTTGTACACTAGACAGGCACCAGAATTGTATAATGCATCCAAGCTATCTGGGTGTAAAAGGGGAGATTTTCACTCGGGTGATTGAGGTGAGAGGAGAGATTTTCCAGGTGAACTG
The DNA here is from genome assembly GCF_017590135.1 of Pyrgilauda ruficollis. Classification (NCBI taxonomy): domain Eukaryota; kingdom Metazoa; phylum Chordata; class Aves; order Passeriformes; family Passeridae; genus Pyrgilauda; species Pyrgilauda ruficollis. The sequence continues at coordinate 20,103,376 of NW_024508100.1, forward strand.
AACGAAGCCAGGATGGGACACCCTACAGTGGTATGGAGCAGTTTCCTGGTAGCACTTGAGAAAAGATGCAATTTGGCAACAGACTTTATCCCCACAGAGTTAACTGCCTCCAGCAAAGACCTGGATGACCAGACATAGTTATAAAAATGAATTTGTCTTCTTCTGAACTTACAACTTTGTATATCCAGGAGCAAAGGAGTATTTCATATGGCATGACCACAAGCAACAGTGATGGCAGCGAAAAAACCACCTTTCTTAGTAAGAAAGCTAAATTTCCAGAATAGTCTTTCAAAGATGTTTTTCTTCCACATTTACCAAGTAACAGGAAGTTACAATACTTTTTTATCTCCACAAGTAAACACAGCTTTTAATGAAAAGCACATTTTCTAATGGGAAAATAACAGGAAAATGATTGGAAGATGAAGAAATCTAAAAAATAATTTGGAGATGTACAAAATTTTGCAATTGTTTAACAAATTTGATTAAAACTGGTAAGGTCACAACTTTACAAAATTAGGATTTAAAGTTAATTTCTGTAGCTCAGACAAAACTTTTAGTGTTTTTGTGTGTAAACAAGAGTTAAACACAAGGAAGTTTTAAAAAAATAATAAAATCTATGAGTAATGCGGATACATTTTTATAGATCACTGGAGGAAAAATAATTCAGTATAAAAGAGACAACAAAATTAAATTATAATGAAACGTAATAGACCACTGAAAAGACAGAACTATTTAATTGTGGAATAACAGATTGCTATTCACAAACATTCCAGAAACAGAATACTGTGTGTAAGAACCTTGACTCATACTAATACTTCTATTTTTTGTTTGGTTGGTTGGTTTGAGTTTTTTACTCTGGCAATTATAGCTGAACAAAATTCAAGACAAAGGCTTAAATTATCATTTTTACAGATTATTTCATTTTATTAAAACAGATTATATTAACTTTCATTAATTTAATTCTATTAGCAAATCAAAATTTTTTTTAGTTTTAAAATTTAATTTTTCCTGGGTTTTTTCCTGTATTATCTGTTCATTTTTTATAGAGTAGGGATATTTTTTTCTTTAATAAAAATGTTTATTTATATCTAAACATCTTATTTAGTTATTCTCACTCTTCAAGCATGTTAAGAAAGTGACCACCTGGCAGAAAACAAAGCCACAGCAAGAAGCAAAATTATTTGCTAGAAATTGAATCCATAAAATATTAATATTAATCAGACTTTTGAGCCTAAATTTTTAGTGCCATAGAGACAATTCACATTCTGCATTGCCATGCAAATTTATTTTATTCTTCTTTGGCTGTTAGTATATTAGCAATATATTTCATTTTGTTATTGAGAAATGGCGCAATACAACTCCACATAAATCTTGAGATGTATGTTATCCTTTTAGCAGTACACACAGACATCTTTGGATAATATCCTCAACAGGAAGTTTCAGGGATCTCACAGTAACCCCGGGTCAGTCTTTGTCTTATGACTGTCTGCCAAGAAGGCTATCATCCAGCTTAAGTTCCTTCCCTCAGGAAAACATTCATGATAGGAATTGTATGAAAATAAAATGCTTTTATAACTTTCTGAGTGCTGTTATGAACATACCATTGCTGCTGGACATGTTGCCTTTTTCTTTCAGTGTATAGACAAATACTCATTTGAACTTGTGCAGCATTTTTTGAAGGTGAATTCCTTGAAGGGGAAGACAGTGCATCTTCACAAGCATACAGTTCAGCAGCAGAAAAGAAAGTTGTACCACCAGCACAAATCCTTTATTCTCTGATCCTTCAGGGGGTTTTTTCTTCTTTCTTTTTCCCTTTTTTTTTTTTAAACCAAGGTTTTCTTGTTTTGATACATTTGCCTGCTTGTGCTACATTTTTGATGCTACTTTTGAGGAAGTTTTCAATCTACAGTGACATTTCCTCTCACCTTCAATAACTCTTTTCCTGCCAGTTCCCAAAACACTTGAGGAAGCTCAAACTGTAATTTCCTGTCTTATACCTGAGAGAATTCAAAATCTGGTAGAAAACAGAATACAGAATGCTCTTTTACTCTCCCTTCTCAATTCTTCTGTTCCAACTTCAATTCCTCGCTACACTGTAAGGACCATTCTCCTTGTCTGTTCCTGCCGTGTCCTACATAGCTCAAGGCTGCATCCTAAGGAAGCTGGTAGCTGCTATGTTTGTGGTCCAAAAGAACTGTTGAACAAGTAACAGTTTCACTGATTTGCAGTTTCCAACTACAAATTCAGAAAAATCCTTTGTCCTAGTCTCTGGGATTCCTCTGCTTTAAAACTTTATGTTAATAGTGGTAAAAACTGTGCCTCTCAGCTTGCACATCTCTGTGTGTGAATGCATATGCCATCCAAATACACAACAAATACACAGAGAGGCAAATGAAATACAGCAGAGTTACCGATTTCAGTTTTCAAGTATGAAGAATGTCTAGACAAAGTATATATTTGTCTTCCTTGGAGTTTCAATTTGTCTAGGCATTTAGAATTTGAGAGTATACTGGTGTAACTCAGCAATACACAATATTGCTAAAGCAATTTATGTAGAAAATTGTCTATGTGTTGAATGCATACATTGCTGCTGAGAAAGTGAAAACCAATTAGCCCTTAGATAAACAGATTATGGTTATGATGTGGGATAAAAAGCAGTCATGAAGAAAATTAAGAAGTCTCCCAGCTCCAGCAACTGTATCAAAGTTTGGTATTTTCAAGTGGAAAGAATAACCTTGGCTACACGCATTTCACAACAGAACCCTTGGACAAAGCCCTTGCTCAAAGGGAGAGGCCTTTTCCCCAAAATAGAAGGAGGTTCCTTTCCCCTAAAATAGCCCATTTCTCCAGATCTCCAGGTATCTCTTATTTAGGGTTTTTTTTCTGTAGAATTCCAGATATTCTTTTCACAAGCACAGAACTAGTCAGTGTAAGTGGAAAGAGGGAATGGCACAAAGAGATTAAAGGCTTCTTATAGTAGTTTTAGAAGAAAATTTTCCAGATTAATCACCTCAAGCCATTCTGAAAAGGCTACCTACCATAATGCCCGTTTTTTAATTAAAATTGATTGATGAGCTACATCCATTCACCCATTTAGATTTCTATGTCAAGTATTTTCATTAAAGTACAGATTACTATAGAATATAAGATTCAGCAGAAAAGACATTTCACACTGAAAGATACATCTTGAGTTATCAAAGAAGGGAATTGATCCCTTCTGAGACAAAAGGTTGCTAATTCATCAGTCACACACAGGAAATGATATCTGGCTTTTAAAAATACTGAAGCCTATGAGAATAAGAACTGACACTAATTGGGAGGAACGACAAAACGTTCTTGTGAAGAAGAAAGAAATTTAAAAGTTTCATAGAGAAAGATTAAACGTATCTGAATGGATTTCAAGAATGAGGTCTTGTTGTTGTGCAAATACAAAGGTTTTTTTTTTTTAAATTTAGGGTTGCCCTACTTCAAGTTGTTGTGCAAATACAAAGTTTTTTTTTTTTTTTTAATTTAGGGTTGCCCTACTTCAAAAAGTAGGACATTGGACACAAGAATTGGACACAATCAGAGATCTAAGGCCTGCAGAAGAAAAGAATCCTTGATGAAATGGAAGTAAAAAGAATTTTTGAAGTCACATAGATAAAGGAGTGAGAATTTTCATTCCACTTCCTCTGACTTTCATAAATGTTTGTAGCAAGTCTATCTATTCAGCTATTGCAATCTTGATATTTTTGTGACGCATATTACCTTGAAGGCAGTTTGAATTAAGAGTGATTTCAAGATAACTGAATAAGAGAAAAGCATTTCTCTCCTGGGAGTGTGATAGGTTAGCTAGCCCTAGAAATGTCTTTTAAAAATATCAGAAATAATGTATTTGCATACAGCGCCATTCTGGAGAGTGTGTTCATGCCCACAATGTCCAGGAAACATCCATGCAAAGCTGAGGCATTTTCTTTCTGTAGTGAGGTGCTGGAGTACCTGGGCAAGTTGCCAAGAGAATCTCAGTTCCATAGAGAATAATTCCTTGCACGTTAGCTCTTAATAATTGTAAAATACAGTATTCCAACACTGAACTCATTCCAACTGGTTAACTGCTCTAGATACATTGTCATTAATGGGGTTTAACCTAATTCTGGCTCTGCAAAACTGCTTTGTACAAAACAAAGATAAAAGCTAACCAAGAAAAAGACAAAAATAATACTGTATGGAAGCAAGAGCTGAAGCAAAGACTTTACAACTGACTACAGCTGTAGTGATTTTAATCTGAGAGACCCTTCATAATTTCCTGAGCAATCTATCTTTAGAAAGAAAGGGGACTTAGGTACTGAAGTTGTAACCTATTTTAATTAATGGAGTGATTCCAAACAGATATAGAATTTGGTTTCCTTGGATTTCCTCAGAGTTTCACTAATATATGATGGCCTTATAAAGCAGGCTTGAGTTTCTGGTGTTTCAGCTCCATTTAGACTTGGGTATTTGTTTTTGACTACTCTGGGTAGTGCCTCGGAGATAAATCATCTAGCATATGATTTAGCACACAACATATTTTTGGAGAAAATTAATTCCCTGGTTTCACTGAGACCCTTTTGAATATCTTCGACTTGCAGAGAGACATTCACAGTTATGTTACTTTGAATGATTGATCCCAAAGAAAGTTTGACTTTGTGAGGACATGGAGGGCTTGGACATGAATCTTAAGAAAATGTGGTTAATTGTACTGTCTGAAACATTCCTCTATAAATCACCTGACAATACAGTTCATTCTGACATTTACATTCAAACAGAGTGTTAAAGCACTTTTTAAAATTCCCATATATCATCTCAATTAAAATAAAGAGAAGAAACTCACAGACTTTAATACTTTAAAATTTTACATTTGTCCGTAAGTTTAGCTTGAGTTTTACAGGACAAATGAAATCAAGAGTCAAAAAAATGAAATTACAAGAACAGTGATGTTTTTCCCTTTTTTTTTTTTTTTATCATCCTTACTTGAACATTACTTTTCCCATTCCTGTCTTGGATCTCAGCTTAATTACTGAACAATACTTAAAGCAACTCATATATAACTTTGAGACAGCAGGACTTGTAAGAATAGAAGTAAGAACAAACTAAACTTCTATTTGTGATTATTTTGTGTGTGGGGTTTTTTTTGTTTGTTTGTTTTTTGTTTCCCAAGAAAGTTGTCAACGCTGCACTAATTTTGCTTACACTGAGTACACAGCACAATTAGGGAAAGTGCTAATTGTGCTTTAGGAATCAACAATAGTGTTTAAATAAGAGCATAAAGGTTGGGTGAATTCTTTGCCCTTTTTTCTCCTAAAATTTCATCCTTGCCATACAGTTGACATAATTAACATATTAATGACATAATTAATAGATCCACTCACCAACAAAATAAAAAACACAAATCAGAGTATTCAATGATCTGTGCCCATGACATCTAAAGGATGACTTACAAATCCAAGATAGTTTAAAGTTATGAGATAACTAATAGTCATGGGTTGTCAGATAAATTGAAACAATACCATACTTCTGTAAATAAGGAGACTCCTTCCTCAGAATACTTTCTAACACTGTAGAAAATCTCCTATATCAAACAAAAACATACCACCACTTTTTAATCTTACATGCAACAATACTTTTGTCCTTGCCTCCAATAATGTAGAAACATGAAACAGAATACAAATACTTTAGACTAACAGCAAAAAAAGTCAGCCTCCCAGAAGCAGTCCACTGACCACACTTTTCCCTTTCTCCTAGAGAAGAGACGTAAGGAAGAAATGTTGAGACAGATGTTAGTCATAGAGAAAAATACACCACTGGAAAATTTTCAGATTTGTGAAGTGATGTAAAGAGCGTATATAGAACAGTTTCTGTCTTCTGGGAAAAGCAAGTGAGCTCCAGAAAATTGCTTTGACATTTTTGCAGGTATTGCAGTGAGTCATAGTCTAGCTTCCGTAGGACATATGGCAACACTGTCCATGAATTTCATTATGTTATTGAGCCTGTTAAAAAAAAAAAAATGGCCCTGGTTCTGCCCTGATGCCAAAAGTCTGAGCAGATAGCACTGGAGAATATTTTGCTTTGCACAACTAAAATCAATTAACAAAATATACTGCTAGTGGGACTCATGGTCTTGTGCAGAGCAGTTCCTGATGTAGCAAATAAAGTATGATGATCATTGGGCCACTTTCTGTGTCAAACATAAGATCAAATAGCACTAGTAATTGATGAGCCACAATACCGTTTTTTATTTTTTAAAAAAGTATTGATGGCAATAGTGATTTATGGAGAAATCTCTTCCCTCCTCCTCCTTATTAAGAGGAGAGTTACTTTATGAACACACCATTCTCTGGCAGAAACCACCAATGGGCTTAGTTGGAAAATTTTTCTTAGTACAAAACTTTAAAAAAATGTATTTTCAATTAAGTTAGGGATCTGGAAATACCAATGAAGATACTAAAGTGAAAAGATTTTTTTCTGTTGAAACCATGCCTCTTGCATGAACAGCTAAATAGAATTTGAAGAGCTTGAGCCTGGCCTCCTCTCCTCTGAGGGAAGGGCCTTAGCCAGGAACAAGTGCCATTGGTTTATTCTTTAGTATTTCCCCTGAGCAGCATTTGTACATGGCGAGCAAGTATACAGCCTTATCTGAAGTATCACTCTTTATAGTTTAAATTAAGAAGGATCCAGACTGCTTGTGAATCACAGCCCTAGTACTGTTGTAGAGCTCAGAAAAGCCAAACCCTGTGTGTTAATGTTATCCCAGGTCTTCTTAGGCACAGGACAGAGGATTAGATTTTTTTTCTCTTTACCTTTGGAAGTACCATTATTTTAGCAGTATATTCTGAAATGGCCCTTATCCTACCAGGGGAAAAACCAAAAATTTTTAAGAAATTACTTCCCATAATTGCTGTTGTCCTAGTACATAAATATGAAAATATTTCCAGCATATTTTATTTAAGTACAGCTGAATACATAATAATATTACTCACTGTGACTTGTTGATTACTTTAAAAGTAGCAACACAGTAATTATATTAGGAGAAGGTGTGTTAAAAATAAATGGCTTGAAATTTGGCAGAATGTCATTGGTTGCAAATGAGGTGAGCAGGTTGTTCTATCCACAAATCAATGCCAAAGGAGAATTACTTTGCTTCTAGTTAATTGTCCAAGTAATGATCTGCTTAAGACAGCAAAGTACATTGTACATAAGTTAAAATTTGCTCTTGAAAACTGGATCTTCTGTTACACAATAATTTCTCTCAGTTGTCAGAAAACCTTCAAAATTACAGAACATATTTAAGTTCTGCTAGAATGGGCAGGCTATATGGCCAGCACTTTGTAATTAAATAACATTAAAAGTTTTTCCTGTTATTAGAAATTACTTTGAATATCAAGTGAGTCCAAGTAGGATTTCCTAATTTTTTAAAATTAAAGATAACTATGAAGGATGGAGGCTTTCAGGTTCTGAAAATAAGTAGCTGTAATGCCATAATCTCATAACTCTGATAATCTGATTTTGCGGAGTATGAAATTTGGGACAAGAATGCTTTCATAAAATGACAAATTACAGCTCAGAAATGAAGAGATATATTGTGGTCATAAATATATCACCTAAAACGAATTGTGAAAAAGTGGAAAAAATCAGAAGAGATTTTTTTGAGATATACAAGAGCTCTGAGATACCTGACTTACTATCTCAATATAAGGAAAAAAAAATACTTTAATCAAATTCAGCTACAGTCTTTGACAAAAAAAAAAAAAAAAATTTAAATCAGCTTTACAAGACATTTCCAATCTTGACTCCAGACCAAAGGCTGAATATGGACTGGTTTTAAGAATTACACACTGAGAGTTTTAACACAATGATGGTGCATAGTTGAAGAATTTTGCATTAGTGATATAATACTGATTTTAACCTGGCTTTCTTTAATGTCCTTAATTGTCTGGAGCATATTATTCCCAATACTGCCTTAAATGCAGTATCAGAATATTTATTTTTTTACAAAAGGGACAGAGAATTTTCTAGACATTGATTTTCCTAAAGCAAAGCTTCAGATTAAGAGTATTTTCTTTCATATTGTATGAGTTTTTACTTTTTTGGTGCTAGACATATTAGATATAATCATAAATGAGTTCATAACAACTGAATTTAACATTTGAAGGAAAATCTATTCTTCTCAGAAAATTTAATAATATTCTAGGCATTTATCTAAAGTGTGATTCAGAAGAGAGACCACATTGCAAACTCTCACCTTGGCCTTTTTCCAGCAGGAAAAAACATGTCACTTACTACTTAAAGAAATACTACTGGCCTTAGGATTGAGAGATGAAAATATCATTGATGTCAAAATGGACTAGCTCTCTGAGTGAACAGAAATATTCTCAGATACCAAAATAAACTTGATGAGGAAAAAGGTATTGAAAGGCACATCTAAGGTTTTGTGGCACGTCTGAGATGTCAAGATTGTAAGTTTAAACAAAAGCACAGAAATTAAATCTGTGTTTCATATTAAGCCTAATATCTTTGAATATATGTACTGTTTTTATCCATGCTGGTCTGAAGAACACAATATTTGGCTTTAATTTAATTTTTGCACATGAGACCCAGTGACTCAAATATGGGCAACTGGAATTCAGTTCAAATGCATTACACATCCAAATAGCAAAATTACTGGTGTTGCTCCTGCCTGGCACAAGGAATCTTTATTTACTCCAGAAAAGGACCCTCTAACATTATAGATTGAAAAATAATACAAAAGAAAAAAGAAACTTTATTTCCACAACAGTATTTTGAATGATATGTTTGTTAATTAAATTAAAGTTAAGTAGGTTCATGGTATCCCGGGGTAAGGTCACAAAGAACCCACATGAAATATAATGCTGTCAAAACAGTCATATCACATCAAACACACAAAGTAAAATTTCCCAAAATAATTATGTTTCAGTAGCAACTGCAGATTTTTCCAGGATTACAGAAATTCAGAGGAAGTTCTTCTAACTAGTTTAGCAGAAAATCAGAAGTTGTACAGTATAAAAGTCTAATTCTCATGTCAGTCACCCAAAGTTTCCCCTAATTTAATACCATGAAATGCAATTTTTGTTTAGCTCAGTTTAACCAAGATCCAAATCAAATTTTGTAGTGAGTTTAGGAAGTCACTGACTGCCCCAAGTAAAGGAAATTTCAGAAGGAAATAGGGCCAAATATGCGCAAACTCAGAAAACTCCTTAATGTGCTCTTGCATTTTCTGATCCAGAGTTTACTAAGCAGTCTGTTCCCTCCATTTTTTCCCACTCTAGCCTTCCTGAGGTGAAAGAAGAAAAGAATTAGCTGAAGGTATTAGCAGTGAAGAAAGAAGGAGCAAGAACAAAGGAGACATATTAGTCATCTGCTTCAGCAGATAATAAAAATACATTCTTCTTCTTCTGGAGCCTTCCTGGATCACTATAATAAACTAATTAATCTCAGATGGGTAAGAAAAAGCATTAAAGTGACTTTGAGCTTGGTAATAATTACCTGCTGAATGCAGTGGTCACAAATTTCTCCCATCTGCAGGGCTGTCTCCCATCTCCTCAATCCCACCAAAAGGAAATTGTGATTTATTAGTAGAAGTTGATGGGAGTAGGGCATTACTCATTGTAGGGCTTTTCGTTTTTTACTTTCCTAGATGAGAAATCAAGAAGGACTCATTGTTTGGAAAAGTAAATGTATGGACACAGGGGGGACCATCTACTGCAAATCCTGCTGAAGGAAGCATTTGTGTCTAGCCTACTGAGAAATCTAAGGAAATAGAAAAAGGGATAATGGGAGACACTGAAAGAAGGAAGATAATGAGAATGTTGTGAAAGGAGAAAATTGAGAAGCTAGACAAAATATTTTAATGTGAAAGAGAAGCAGCCTTTGAAGCTCATTAGGAGGACAGAAGTTGTTGGGGACTGCCTAGGGACAAAGAGAAGCAGAGGGCCCACCTTCTTTCATCTGGTTTTACAGGAAAGCAAGCATGATTAGTACAAGCTTACTAAAGGAAAGGAGGGATTATTTTCTTTGCAACATTAGATATATTAAAAAAAAAATCAGACTAACAGAAGGGAGGAGCACTTGTGTCTGACAGAGGTGGAATGGCTCTTACCATCATTAACCTGGTACCTATGTGAGTTTCTGCTGCCCGAATCAGCCAAAAGAGGTACAAGAAGCAACAGAGGAAGAAAGAGATGGCTCAGAGAGTTATGCCAATGGGGAAAGAGGAAAGACAAAAGTCTTGAAAACACAAACTCTTCCAAACAAATTATTTTGTCTATTGTGAGTGCTTCACCTTGTTTAAATATGAAGCTAATCATTCAGTGTTTCAACTAAAATGTTAGTGCTGCACAGCACTGTGAGAGCATTTTGATGATTAGGAAATGTGTACCTGACAGCTGTGGATAAATAGTAATTAAAAGTGAGGCAGAAGAGCACCATGCAGAGGTATTCTACTGCATTTGAAGTACACTTAGTGAATTAACAGAACAGTTATTACATATAAACTGTGCAAGAAACACAAAGGGTGGTCACATCATAAGTAGTGGTAGGGACAAAGTACAAAGGACAGGACAATATTCCTACAATGATAAACAAGGTTCAATCATGCTGAATGCAATTTTTTCAGCTACCAACAAAACTACATAAAGAATACGAAATCCTGAATAGGTACTGAAAAAAAATGTGAAAAACATATGCTTTAGACACATCCTTAAATGGTTTTAAGAGAAGAAATATAACTGGGATTACAAAGCAACAACAGCAAAGTGATTTTCACTTCTCCTTAAGTAATGAAAAGATCAACACAAGCATAATGAGTAGCAATAGGGGTTCATGCTACACAAAAACATTACTGGGAAATCACAATGGGTGCAGAAAAGTAGTCAAAGGCTAAAGAAAATGTCATCATGAGGGAGATAGAAAGAATTCAATCACTAGGGTTTATGCAAAAGAAAGTAAATGACAGTTAATGTGAGTGGCTTCACAACGTCCTACAGAGAAAATCTCTGTTAAGGCACTTGGTGAGCTATTAAACAAAGAAAGGCAAAACCCAGTGTCTGGAAGCTAAAGCCAGACAAATCCACTATGCAAACACACAGAGTTTTAATACTGATTAATGAGTGGAAAAACAATTATCAGAGGAAGTGATAGATTTCCTATTTCTGTCTTGATTGTTTCCCATTAAGTCTGGCTTTCTGGAAGTTAAAGAGCAGCCAAACCAGTTAATGGGCACAGGAAAGGGATACCTGGAGATCAGCAGCATAACAATCCCCTGATTCTTCTAGATTTAGGTATTCTAAGTCCCTGTGCATCTCAAATTGGGGAGATTAGTAGAGCACGCTTGGAAGGCACTCACTAGTTCTTTGGGGGAGGGTGATGAGGGGTTAATTTTTCCCAAAAATAGACACAAGCCTTTCTTCCATTTGTATTTCAAATGTCATCAATCTGTAATGCTCTTGTGCTTGACAAGAAGATCAGATCCACTTTGAAAATAATGACAGTTTGGGGAAAGTTATTCTGCTTAGGTAGCTTACCACTGCTTTAAATGTAGAAATCGCCATACGACTTGACAGTGATGGGAGAAGCCCATTTCTTACTGACCTGTACTTTACATTACTGCAAAAAAAAGCAAAAGGTGTCCCTACATATCTGTCTTCTAGAATTAGCTCAAACTGGAATATCCTTTAGTTTGTACAAAGGTAGGGAACAATGAATTTTAAATGTATTCTTCTGAGTAATATGCCTATCTGACATGACCCATCTTCAGATCCTTGTCCCTCAGGACATCTAGCAGACAGGCAGCTAGAGGGTAATTAAGGACAACAGTTGCTTTAATTATGAATGCCTTTACCTTTGTCCATCTTAGCAAAGCCGCTTTAATAAGATGTTTGTTAAATGTCTCTTAATGTCAAATGTCCACAGATATTTGTTGTTGCAAACTCTAATCACATAGCTGTAGCTTTTTCATACAGATGGCAGATAATAAAGATGTCTCTGTTATTTCTTTATGGTTTTTTAATTAATAATTGCCACCCAGCTTGGGCTTACTTGGGATATGATGTTCTGGGCTTGTTTCTCAAGATAAGCTTCATTTGAGAAGAAGGGATATGTAAGTAGTGGTTTTGCTACCATTTTTGTTCTTGTTGTCTCTAATTGTAACTGCTACCATTTATGTTGTCAGAAAGAGCAGAATACATTAAGGTTTCAAAAGTATTTTTTGTGCTGATTAAGCTAGTGATTGCTCACTGCAGAACTGGATGGATAGCCACTTTCAAATGAAGAAAAAAGAAACTTTCATAGCAGAATTAATGATAGAAGGCACCTGTCCTTCTAAAGGGACAGAAACATTGATTTTTAACAATGTACTTAACATAAAATGTTGAAAATTAAGCATTTTAACTGTTGCTGCATATTTTATAACTGATTTAATTGACAGTGCCATTTGAGACATGAATGACATTTTGGCTGACAAAGTTCACAATAAATTCAGCTGCTGGCAATGTAAGTCATTTATTCATCTGTGTGTTTCCAAGCAGCAAGGTTTCTGCTTTTACAGATGTGATGGGTAACTGTGCCTTCTTTTTACAGAATGATATCTATGTTTCTTTTTATCTGTTTATTTCTGACCATTACAGAAGTGCACCTGAAGGCCAGAGTGACTCAGGTTCTTGTAAATAGTTCCCTTGGAGCAGATTAGAGGGAAACAACAGTAAATAATCAGTGTTTATAAATATGTACACATGTAGGGTTAATTTTAGAACAATTTGGTAGCAATGGAAAGGAGGTACGTAGTCATTATAGTTACTATTATTTATAGTAATATAATAATATAAAAGCCTGCTTAAGAAAATGAATAAGGAAGACAAACAAACAAAAAAAAAATAGAAAGAAAAGGGTAAGAGTAGAAAGATATCACCACTCAGGGATCCAGTGACAAGACTTGATTGGTGCAATTTCCATGTCTGTTGGTCAGAAGTGGTGGTTGCAGTCTTGATCCATCAGCCGTGGGGAAGGCCTGTGAAAACAAGGCCTTTCAATGGGTTAATATATCCTCAGGCTATGTGAAAACACACTCAGGCCATGTGAAAACACACAGGTACCTCCCCTGGGGGGAAGTTTTACACTGTCTTTTGCAACACCCTGGCTGTGTGGATCATGGACAGTCCCCCAGAATTTAGTCTGAGCTCTCTTTGGGGGATCTTTGATGGTGTATGACAGATCTAAAATGTGATAGCTACAGCTGCCTTTCATAGCTGAACCAGTTATGCCCCATCAGAAGGGATGAATAATGTCAATGCTCTAATACCTTCCCCAGCTGACAGTGCGGGGCCATGGGAAGAGTTTCACAGGTGGGCCACTCGTGTGAGGGACACTGGCATGGTGAAAAGCATTATCCCACCCTGCAGGATCTGCTTCTCATGAGCCTTTTCCCTTACCTACCTCAAAACCTAGCTTCTTCTAAACAAATGTTGTTTTGCCACGGTAAATCCATAGAGCTCACACCCTCTGCACCTGGGCTATTACTGCGCTCATCCTCAGCAAAACACCTGCTGCTTTTGCAAATGGCTGATCGAGTCACTGACCATTAACATTTCAGTTCTTATAGTGCAAAAGTAATGATTGAACTTGGTATAATAGGAATAGTACATTCTTCCTAGAAGAAGTGAAGAGTAGAAACTGGAGCATCTACATTTTACAAATAATCCCAATAGTAAAGGAGAAATTTGAGTATTACCTGTCAGAGCTTCTCAACGAAAACAACATATAAAATCTCCTGCATAATCAGTGAAAAATATACCAACTTTAATTTCAAGAGATAGTTTAAAATAAGATTTAGTCTTTTTGGTGAAAATAAATCAGAGATTTGTAAATACTTGTGTTCATGGCCCACTTAGTGCATCATGATTACACCACAGTAATTTCTTCAGTCTAACTCCAAGACTGGAAAATGTCATTTTGTGATGAGGGGTCCCATGCTGAGTCCCATTTTAAATGAAGTTATCTCCTTCCTCTGAGTTTAGAGAAGCCTTGGGAAATTAACCTTGCTAGGCTAAAGCTAACCTTTGTGAGTGCAATCTACAAGTGCTTTTCTGATGTGCCCAGAAAGAGAGTGGTGCTATAAATTATTTCCCTCCTTTTCTGTGGATTAACTGTCTGTGAACATAACTGTAAGTCACCTGGGTACCTCTGAAATTTATACTCATATTTATCTTCCAAGAATCACCACTTTCTTATACTCAGGCATAAAGCCTTGACCTTGGCCAACATAGAAAAAGCAGCAGTTACTCAAAATCAATTGATAGAAATACTTAAAGTCAGAAAATCTCAGTTAGAGGAGTTTATTTTTTGAGAAAACCTTGAATATTCCTGTTGTTCTCTAGTGCTAGCCACAGAGGCAGTGATCACCAAAAGACACCTGTAATTCATGACAAGTATTTACACTCGGCAATCCTGCACTTTGTAAGATATTTTACTGGTCATCTGAATTTAATATGACATTGTACTAACAAATAAGGACTAATTGTGGATGTGAAGGTTGAAGGCAGTCTTGGTCCCAGTGACATTTGGTGTTCAGGATCGTGCATGCAAGAAGGAAGACAGTAAGTAGGACTATAACCCCAGACTTCAAGAGAGCTAACTTTGCGTTCTTGATGGTCCTACTTGGAGGAATTCCACAGGTAAGGACTCTGGAAGAGAGCTAGTTAATATTCAGGCTTTACTTCCTCCAATCTCAGTATCTGTGTATTTCTGTAAGTAAGAACTCAGGGGTCAGGAGACCTGCATAGATGAGCAAGAAGCTTCTGGCAAAACTCCAACAGAAGAAAGCGTAGAGAATGTGGAAAAAAGGACAGCCACTTTGAAAAACTATAGGCATGTTTTTAGAGTATGCAGGGATGTGACAAATAAGGCTATGATACATTTGGAATGAAAGCTGGCAAGGGACATCAAGGTCAACCAGAAGGACTTATTCAATTATATCAGTAAGAAAGGGAACACTAGAGAAAATGTCAGCCCACTGCTGAATGAGCTTGGTGTCCTGGTGATGATGGATAGAGAGAAGGCGGTTACTGAATGCCTTCCTAGTCTGAGCCTTTACCACTAAGTCTGGACCTCAAGAATCCCTGGATTGAAACCAGGAGTCTCTGGAGGAAGGAAGAGTTTCCCTTTGTAGCATAGGATAGGGCTAGAGATCAATTAGGCAAACTTGATAATGGCAAATCCATGGGCCCTGGTGGAACACATGCATGGGTGCTATTGATAAGCCACTTTCCATCATGTTTGAAAGGTCAAGTAAAGCTGCAAAGGTGCCTGAGAACTGTAGGAAAGTCAACGTCACTTCAGTCTTCAAAAGGGCAGAAAGGAGGATCCTAGAAACCACAGGACAGTGAGCCTCACCTCAATCCCTGGTGAAGGGGTGGAACAGCTGCTCATTCTGGTTAACAGGAGTAGTCAACACGGATTCAGCAAGGGGAAATATTGTTTGACCTATGCAATCTCCTGGAATGGCTGCCTGGTAGATGGGGAGAATGTTAACCTTGATTTCAACAAGGCTTTTGATGCTCTTTCCCACAACATATTCATGAGCATATTTAGGAAGTGCAGACTGAATGAGTGGACAGTGCAGTGGACTGGGAAATAGCTGAATGGCAGGTTCCAGAGGGTGCTGTTCAGCCACAGAGTTTCTAGCTGGAGGCCTGTGACTCCTGGTGTGTCTCAGGGGTCAGTACTGCCAGCTGTAGATGTGATTTTAGATTTTTAGTTCTCCATAAGTGTGAAGAATGTTTGACAAATTTGATCAGAACATTTCAAAGTTTGTGCAGGAAGTTTTATGTCTTAGATTGAAGATCACTATATCTTATTTGAATTACTATTTAACTTTAGCAATATTCATTTGCAAGAAATTATATGTATAATCAGATGGATTACCAAAACAAATAAATTCCAGTAGTCTATTTTTAATACTCTTTTAACATTGCTTTCCATGCTAAGGAAACTGAATGCAATTCTAATTCATTATATATACGACTTCTGATCAAAATAGAGAATTTTCTTTAAATTATATAACGGCTATTCAGGCTAATTTATACATGACAGATTTGTTAGATGATAACTCTAAGTGTACTAGCCTTACAAGGCTAAGATGGTGTGAAACTTTTCATGAATTCTCTAAAGAGATGAAGGAAAGAGAATGCAGAAGAAATTAAGGTGACCCATTATAGTTGTTATTGACAGGTGCTTTAATTCAAACTTATAGATCCAGGTCTGATCTTTAGAAAACTTCATAAGCTTAGAGAGATCCCCGCTGACTTCTGAATTAGAATGTGCAAGATAAAAGCAAATGCAATCTTTAAGCAGTACCATGGCAACATTATTAAAGTTATGTTAGTTAAGACTGCAACAATGTTTCTGTTTTTAAAAAACACCAAACAACTGTGCTTTCTCCTCTTTAATAAAATGAACCATTGCAGAAATATTTACTTCAAGTCTGCCTCAAAATTAGAGATTATTATCTCAAGTAATGTTCAATCACCACTGAAATAGCATAAAATCTTTGGTAACTGATACATTGTATTAAAAATTTAACACCCTAAAATAACAGATCTAAATATTTCACATACAACTGATCCACAAGCAGTACTTAAAATTCCAATAAATAATCTCATTTGGAATGTAAAGCTAATATACTTTCCACCCATTCCAGCAGCTGCTACAGAAGGATACCTTTATGTGTATATGCACACTGGGTTTCCTAGGTAAAACTTTCAGTATCATTTGCAATTTGCAGGTACTCAAAAGTACCCAGTGCAATTCTATTTCTGTATGTAGCAATGCATGACAGGTATGTTTTCTTTTTATTCTAGATTATCATAACTTTTATTTTTCACTTTGCCTAAATGTCTCCTAATATTAACATCTCTTTCTTTCCCCAGGAGATAATACCCTGAAATATAAATAAATATTTGTTAATCATGAAAGGAGAAAGAATGGAAAAGTTCTAATCAGAAGGTAATTGAGTGAAAACAAGATAGATATGTTCTCTGAATTGTCATCCTTTCAATATTACACCAACATTTTGGTGGGTGAAAAATTAATTTACATCAGGTTAGTTAGGCAGTTACTTGGGAGTAGAAATGCACACAAAACTCACAGTGAACTGGAATCACAGATATCCCCAGTGTTGTCATTTGCACAATGCTTGGATATCTTTCATCTGCCTTTTCAGATTCCTATAATGGAAAATGCAGTGGGAGAAGTGGCCATAAAGTTGCCATGTCAGCCAGAATGATTGGCACATGATGCCCCCTGCCTTTCTTCTTGCATATACTTGCTTCATCCTGGAAGGCATTCTAGGCTGCAAGAGAATCTGAAACAAGGTATTACTTGTAATCAGTCACGAATCCTTGGCAAAAAAAAAAAAAAAAAAAAATAAGAACAGTGAGTTTCTTGCTTTAACTTTTTTTTTTTTTTTTGGTGCTCTGTCTTCAGGAGGGGAGAAGCATTCATTCAGGCCTTGCATAAATACAATGTGCTTCCTATTCCCAGAAGTAATAAATGCTCATTCTGAACCAATTTATTGTAGTCAGCCTGAAATGAATAGCTTCTTCTTAATGCCAAAATCTTCATTTCTGAAATCAACTCCACATCCTAAAGAAGAGATCTTTTTGTTGCAGTGAGATGTTGATCTGCATGCTCTCATTTGAAATGACATTGTTGCTAAATGTGTCCAAATTTTCAGAATTTAGAATCACATCCAAAGATGATTTTTTTTGCTTGTTGCTTTGAGTTAATGTCCTGGTTTCACCTGGAATAAAGTTAGTTTTTGCTCTAGTAGCTGGTACAGGGCTATGTTTTGGGTTTATTATGAGATTCATGATGACACATTTATGCTTTGTTGTTGCTAAGTAGTGCATACTCTAAGTCAAGGAATTTCTGTTTCCCGTGTTCTGCCCGTGAGCAGGTGGGCAAGAAGCTGAGAGGGAACATGGACAGGACAGATGACCCAAAGTGGCCAAAGAGATATTCCATGCCAGAGAATGTCATGTTTAGTACATAAACTGTGAAGAATGGCAGGAGCTACTGATTGGTCAGTGCTTGGGGAAGGACCTGGCATCAGTCTCCAGTGCTGGGTGATTGTATGTGCATGGCTTGTGTATCTTGGACTTTATTTATCTCTTGTTGTTGTTGTTGTTGTCTCCCCTCTTATTATAATTGTTGCTGGGGTTTTTTTGTTTGTTTGTTTGTTTTGTTGTTGTTTTTTCTTTAAATTTTATCTGAATTATTAAACTGTTCTTAACCTATAATTTGTACCTTCTTTCTGATTCTACTCCCCATCCCACTCAGGAAGGAGGCTGTGGAGAGCAGCTCTGGTGCCTAGCTGGGTATTACATCATGGCAGTTAACCAGATGTGAAACACAGAAGGATTATAATGAGATTTCCATGAATGCAAGGCATCAGCAAGGATGAATTGTAGCAGGAGGAGTAAAACTCATCATTAGATAGCAAGGGTCTGTCTAATTAAAATTTGCAAAGGGAAGAATGAATCATACTCTATGTTCTGGAATGCTGTGAAGCTTTCAAGGTAAAAAAAAAAACCACACTTCTTTCAGCATGTTACCCAGGCTGGTTGTGTGACTTAGCAGGCACTCTCTGAATCAGAGAACATTCTGAAAAGAAAATTGGTCCTTTTAAGGCTCAAAGACAGCACATGGTAGAAGTGGGGAAGAAGGTATCAGGTGGATATATGAAATGGAGGTTTTGATTCTTCATTAATAATGAGTGGACAACTTCTCTCATCAATTCTTTTTCCAGTGATGTCCTAAGCTGTCTCAGAAAACAATGCCGTATTTAAGTCTTATATATTTGATTTAAACATGCTCCTCTTTACTAATAAAGCATAAAAAATTGTGTGACACTGACTCAGTTCACAGTCCTTTAATTTACCTGAAGTATTAAATTATTAATAATTGCTACTCAATTGTAATTATGAACTTTGGAAAGCTGTTGGATTAGCATTTCAAGTCTGATGACCTATTTTCCCCTCTCTTGCAGAAGTGCAAGTGTTTCTGTAGGCAGATAATGAAGTACACAGTAACCTGGCAACCTTATAGGAATACTGAGGCAGTGTTCCCAGAGCTTGGTTTTTCCTAGTCTTGGGAAGGGACCTGGGTGTCCTGGTCAATGGCAAGTTGAACACGAGCCAGTAGTGCCCTGGCAGCCATGAAGGCCAACCCTGTCCTGGGGAGAGGATTCTGCTCTGCTCTGCACTGGGGCAGCCTCCCCTTGAATATTGTGTGCAGTTGTGGTCACCAAAATATCAGAAAGGTATTAAACTATTAGAGAGCATCCTAAGGAGGAAAACAAACGTGGTGAAAGCCTTGAGTGGAAGCTGAGGTCACTTGGCCTGCTCATCCTGAGGTGAGATCTCATTGCTGTCTACAACATCCTCATGAGGGCAAAGGAGGGGCAGACACTGCTCTCTCTCTCTCTCTCTGTAGTGACCTGAAGGATTGACCTGAATTTGTGTCAGGGGAGGTTTAGGTTGGATATTAGGAAATGGTTCTTGGCCCAGGGGGGTTGGGAAGTGGAACAGGCTCCCCGGGGAAGTGGTCAAAGCACCAAGCCTGTCTGAGTGCAAGTGTTTTGACAATTCTCCCAGGCACACGGCATGATTCTAGGCAAAGTCCTGTGCAGGACCAGGAGCTGGACTCTCACGACCCTTTTGGGATCTTTCAGCTCTGGATATTCTATGATTGTAGTGTTTTTTTATCGTTTTCTAGCCCCAACTTATTGCAAAAGGATTAACATTTTGAAATGGGAAATTACTTGCTGCATCCAAGCAAAGTCCATCTGCTTAATATTTCTTATCCAACATGGTGGTCAAGAGCAGATGTCAGGGGAAAATACTAGGAACAACCAAGTGGGCAGCAATGCTTTCCCAGAACTCTTTCACAAGCTCCAATATTTTCAGCTCAGGCACTTACTGTGAAAATATATATGCTTGAATTTTATAGTCTTTTGGATTTCATTGATTTGCCTAGTATCTTTTTAACCCATTTAACAGTCACCTCATGTCATGTCATGGAGCTCTGTAGCTCACCTACCTATCATGGACAGAATCACTTCCTTTAGTTCCTTTTGCATAACACTCTCAACAGTTTCAACTGGCTCCTTGCTCTTTTACCAGAAGAAATTTTGAGCTGTATCTTTGCCATGATGTGGATGTTTTTACAGGTTGTTTTGTAGTTTCTTAGATTATTTCTTTTCTAAACAAGGGGTCCTACATTTCCAACCTATTCCTTGTAGAAAGGTATTCATTGTATTTGGTCATTCTCTGAACTTTTTCTAGCTTTATCATTGTCTTTTTGTAAAGGGAGGAGTGTGGGAGAGGCACATGTTCAGAACAATGCACATTATCAAAGATGAAGGAGCACCTTGGATTAGAAGAGTGGGATAAAATATTTTAATTAAATTAATACCAAGATTTCACTTTAGATTACTAATAGCCTTCTTACAGCCTAGTAGTTTCTAAATTTCCAGCTAATTCCCTTGCCAACAATGAAATCTAAATTATGTTTGCTTATTGCAGTAGAAGACTATGGCAATGAAGTCCTCCCACATGTTTCTGGAATCATATGTAGAGTATATAATCAATACTGCTTGGAGTTCTTAGTAACACCTCCCTTCAGTTTGTGCTACCCACTGATCAGCCAAAAAGAAGGAATAATTGTCCCAGATGTTCACAAGCTAATGCTAGGGCTGTAACTAAGCTACAACTAAAAGTGATCTGATAAGGTTAATTACACTTAAGGGAAATGATGGCTTTTCATGGGGAAAATAAAGCTCCTGCTCAGAATCTAAAGACTTTGAGATTATTTCAAGTTTATTAATTTTATCATGTCAACATGGCCCAAATTATCAGCAGCATTTTCTGCTTAATTTAACTTGCTTTTATCACTCAGTTCTATGAGTTTAAAAATTCTAAGTTCTGAACTGGCTTGTTCCTAACAATGTACTGTTTGCTTGTACTTATTTTATGCAAAAAAAAACTTTAAAAAAAAGGATTATAAATTATGTTTTCTGGGAGGCATAAGAATTCTGCCTCAAATGTTAAGTGGCTAGAAACCAGAGCTTACACACTGACTCACTGTCATTCCTAATGATGTACCATGTCTACGAATTTTTATCTTCCTCAGATCAGTCAGCAGCCACATGTGAGCTCCATGACAGCTGCCAAGCTTAAAAAAATGTTTCCTTTCTCTCAAAAATATGTTCAAAATCAAGCCAGATGAAACTGCAGCCCAAAACTACTTTTGAGCACAGCTCTTCCAGTATCCTATTAAAATGCCTGCTTTCAGTTGTTTCCCATGGTGGCTGACAGTGTCCACAGTCTGTCCTATTTGGATGAGGACAGTTCCTGGAGGTTTTGAGCGGTTATTTTCTTTTTGGTTTTTAATGTGAATGTAACAAGGCTTAGAATAACATTCAAAATTAAATTGTGCTGTGCCATATTCATTGTGCCACAGTGCTTTTTAGCTCAATTTCCCCAAGTGCAATGTAAAGATAACTTTCCCTGACTGAAAGCCCTGTGAACACGTGCAAGGATATGTGGGTCACTGTACAGCCATGTACCTGAAAATGCACTCACAGTAGCACAGAGCAGGACAAGTGGCAGCCCTTTTTAAGAACTCAGTCTTTATAATGATTTATCCCTCTAGTATAATTAAATATAATGCATTATGTTTGAATATTAACGTTACTTATAATAGTGTGACACACCAAAGGAAGACATTTGAATAAAAATAACTCCACTATTAGTTTGAACTATCATTTAAAAATACCATTGTACAGAATCATAAATCTATACAGTGGTACCTTGCTCATAATTATGTCTTTCAGCCATGTTTGTGTTGTGGACAGAAACAATTAAAACTTTACAGAAGGAAAGATGTTTTTAAAAACTTCTCTAACTCTGGCAAAAAGTTTCCATTAGGTTCAATAAGTGAAAGAATCTTCTATTCCTCTTTGCAGACTCCTATAAGTCATTGCTACTAAAACCCTGAGGTAGACTCTGACGTGTGACTGAAAAAGAAAAGGCACTGGCCAAAAGTGTATCCACGGGGAAAGCTGTGATATGTTTTGCATTCCTTTCTTTTTTTTTTTTTTCAAACAAAGGGTAATTCCATCCAACAAATTCAAGTAGCAGTAGGAAACTTTTATTCTATTTATTCTGTATATTCTGTTGCAATTTATATTGCAATCTCTTATAGGTTTTGTTAAAATTGAAAAACTAGAAAGTTGTTTTATTACAGGTTTTGTCTAAGAACAACATTATTGATCCTTACCCAAGGTGTGAATAACTGTGAAAGCTGAATTAATGTGCAATTTACCAACCTTACTTATCACAAACCAAAAATTCAGACTTCAGAGTTTGATAGTCAAATTTCAAAATGAAGTTACATTTAACAACTCTGAATGCTTCTCTCCAGAATGAAAAAACTAACTGGAATAATTATTTTCTTTAAGCATTGTCAACGCTCTCGGCAGATAAGCAAGTCTTATACCAAAGCCTGGGAACAAAATCCTATGGGTTTTTTTTTCCCAATGTCAGGTTTTCTACAGCCCAAAGTTTTGTTTTGGGTTAACTAATAGCACAAACATTTTAACTGACAATCTCTGTTAAGAGCACCATAACAATAAAATTTCCCTGTGATAATACTTTCTTGTACACTAATGTCCAGTCCTGTCTTTGTGATACCCAGGGAGTCCTGGAATCCTGCAGAGTACCAGGTTCCTTCGGGATCACCAACATCCTACCTGCCCCAGGCAGAATAGCAGTAGATCTATCAAATCACCTTAAAATAAAGTGAGCTAATAGACCTGAGAAGACATAAACACACCTCATTTATTCCAGAAGAGCCATAGTGGGAGAGAAGCTGAATGGTTGAATGTTTCAGAGACATGCATCCTGAAGGTTGCACCGTCTACCAACTTACCTTCTAGGATTTAAAGATACAGAGAAATTAAATAAAAATAAGTAGGACAAAGAAAAAGTGATAGCAGTAAAATCAGTACTGTTGCTGCATTATTGAAGTTCTTTAGTATCTTTAATATCCATTAGAGATTTACAAATTCCAGGAGATTCTACACTTTTTTCAACTCATTTGACAAAAAACACATTAACAAATGAATTTGTGTGAATTCAGATGAAAATATTTTTCCATGAAAGAGTAAAATAATGTGATATTTAATGAACTGAGCAAAAATACAGATGTCTGATGAGAAAAAGTTTATGAAGTGACCCTACTAAAATGCTTTAACTGCCCAAATGCATATCATGACAGTGTAATTGCAGCTAGTTAAATTTACTGATTCGTCCTTCAGCTGTCTAATAGAAGAGATAATGCATTGTACCAGGGGTTAATCACAGAATGGTTGAATGTGCTGTGTTGGAAGGGACCCACGAGGATCATTGAATCCAGCTCTTGGACTGCACAGGATACTCTCTGCAGGGCCTCCCTGCCTTCAAGGGAGTCAACATAACATGTACCTTTCTGTGGCATCTTTAAGCCTTAAAAATAAAGGTCAAAGTAAAAAAATTTATCTAAGTTGTTTCTGTTTTCCTGTAAGAAAGAACACAAAAAAAAAATCTCAACTGACAATAATAAAGTTATTAAAGTTTAAAACAATAACAAAAAATTTAAAAGCCCTTTTCTCAATTTTTAACTTCTTTGAGAACTAGACAAAATATTAATCAGAGAATTATAAGAAGAAAGTCCTCTGTAAAACAATGAGATACACACCTCGTAAGGAAACCAAAGCTTGAAAGTTCTGACAGCCCTAACAGTGACTTTCTCCTGGAGAAACTTGCCATTTAGGCTGGAAATAATCTTGCTGTTCCTTTTAGAGCTGCACAGTTTGTTAGCATCCTGGCAAACTTTCAGGTACCAAGACCGAGGATGGTAAGTAAGAGACAATGGGGAAAGAGGGCAGTTTTTGCATTGTATATGAGTCAAGTCAGTGCTAAGGTTTGAAATCCTGTGAGAGGAGGAGAAATCGAAGTCCTATGTTCTGCAAACCTGCAAAGCTGAAAACCTCTTTGAAACTATTTGATTCTAATTAAATACGCATATGATTAAGAGTCTTTTTCTGTGGATCAGATATAGTAAATGAGGTGAAATTTGGATGTGCCAGTTCTGAGAAGTCGGTGAAGCAATAGACCCAGTTTTTCTCTCTTACCACAGGTTAGTTTTATTCAGTACTTGCTCTTCTCTTACTAGTGTTGGTCTTAGATTATTAATTAGTTGTCTGATATTTAACACATCAGATCCCATCTAAAATTCAATTATTCTTTCTTTTTCATTAGATCAACCTCTTCAGTATTTTAATCTATTGTAACAACAAAAATTACCACTCATAATCAGAGAGGAAGGAGGCATAACTTCCATAAAATTATTAAAATTACCCACATCAAGGTATTTTTCAGATTCTTATGAAAGGGTTTTTTTATTAAATATGTAATTATTTTTTTATATATATATATAATATATATATCATGATATGTTCATCTCTACATTTATTGAATGAATGAGAAGGAAAGCAAAGTGAGGCATGAGTCTCTGAGGGAAACATTGACACATTACCAGAGCAAAGTAGGTTGCTTTAAAAACATTGCAATCTTTGTTCTTGAAAGAAGAGTCTTTAAAGACTAGCTTACATTTTCCCTGGGGCCATTTCCAAACATGGTTAACCAACAATTATCTTTTTTTTTTTTAATATTATAGGGCAACTATACTGGAATTGGGCTAAAAAATTACTATTTTTATTCTCAGATATCATTATTTCTAGGCAGCAAACAGTCCAAAATGGCTGTCTCTTCCTACCACATCCTGATAAATGAGCAAGATATTCAGCCACCAGTGATTAATTTTCTGTTGCTGCAGAGTTAGTCACGAGCAAATCAGGTCAGTATGTCAGACAGCACACTGGAGGAGACAGTATCACCTCTTCTTTATCTTTCAGTGGGAAAGAGTTTTTGATCATTCATTGCTAGCACTGACAACCACCTCTCATCTCTTCACATGTCCACCCACCTCCCCTCAAAAATACTTTTAAGTTTACAAAAGCAATTATGGAGTCAGCATGGGATTCATTTCTTCACATAAAAAGATTTAAGAAGGTGTTATACGTACTATATTGTATATTTCTGAGACAAGTGTTATACTGAAGTCTGTGTGCAGCTCAGAAAGTCTCAAAACTTTTGCATACCTAAGTAAAGATATCTTAGGGAAAAAAAGTCAAAATACCACAAACTAAAACAAACAAACAAACCACCAACCAACCACAAAAAAATCCAAAATTAATTTTGAGCGTTTGCAGCATACCAAGAGCAAAACTGTCATGACATTAATAATGTAGTGCTTAGGAATATGATTTAGTGGGGGACCTGGCAGCATGAGGTTAATGGTTGCACTAAATGATCTTAGAGGTCTTTACCAAACTTAGCAATTTTCTGATTCTACGATTGGACACTTTATTTTGCTTGACAGTTTCTGGCAAAGAGTAAGAATTGTAAAAGAAAGAAATGCAAAAGGAGGAATTTAAAGATAATGACATACCGAGACACCTGTCAGGAATCTAAAGGTTGCTGGAAGAGAAGTGAACGACTGAGACTGAGTAGGCTGGGGCACTGGGGGGAAGACATTCAAAGCAGTATTTCTCCAGCTACAGAAAAGAGTGGTGGTAAAGTGTTGACAATGTAGTCACCACAGGTTTAAGAAGGCTTGATAGCTTGGATCAAGCATAGAAATGAAAGAATGCAAAGTGAAATTCCTCATTT
The DNA here is from genome assembly GCF_017590135.1 of Pyrgilauda ruficollis. NCBI lineage: Eukaryota > Metazoa > Chordata > Aves > Passeriformes > Passeridae > Pyrgilauda > Pyrgilauda ruficollis. The sequence continues at coordinate 20,129,235 of NW_024508100.1, forward strand.
AACTTCTCTCTGAGACTGAAGTGAAAAATTTTTAAAAATGGTGTGTATTGATTTTAATGGTTTTAAATACTTGCTTAAACTTTTGCATACATGATCTTCACTGAGTTCCAAAATGTTTCTGGAGGAACAAAGTAATTCATTATTTCATTATTAATTCATTCAGTAATTCAGAATTAATAATTAATATTTGAAAAAGTTTTAAATTTAAAGGGAAACAAATGGGAATATAATTGCAGAGCAGTATATATTCTACACTATTCTAATAGCTAGGAACTTCAACAACCTAGCAATCGATCTGGACTAGCATTTCCCCAGGGATTACTGAAAAAAAAAAAAAAGAAATGTAATAGTATCTTTCCCAGACATCTGAGAAGATATTTAAGATTTTTAATCAAGAATACTTTCATATTCCTGAAATGGATTTTTCTTTCCACAAAGGTTGGAATCTGAAAGCTCATACAAGAGTCTTTTAAATTATGTAAAATTCCTTCAGTGATACTTAAAAAAAACTCAAAGAAACAAAACACTTTTAAAAAGATACATTAAAATGTAGTTTTGTAAAAATTTTAAAGGTCCTGGTAATAGAATAAAAGATAGCGCCAGTCCACAGCAAACAGCATTCATACACTCCTTGGACCCCTATCTGTCACAAAAAAAAATGCAATCCTGCTACAGTGGGAAAAACCTGGAACTAACATATGTGTATCTTACATGAATAGAATATCCTGAGTTGGAAGGAACTCAAAAGAATCATCACAATTCAAATCCTGGCCCTGCAAAAGACAACCCCAAGGGTCACGCCACGTACCTGGGAACATTGTCCAAATCCTTCTCAAGTCTGGTGGGCTTGGTGCTGTGACCAATTCGCTGGGGAGTCTGTCCCAGTGCTCAACTGAGAGAACTTCACCCTTTGGGTGAAGAAGCTTTTTCTTCCTATCCAACTTAAATGACCTCTGACTCAGCTTCATGTTGTTCCCTCAGATCCTGAGGGATCCTGGTCACCAGACAGAAGAAATCAGTGCCTTTGCTTCCCCTAATGAGGAAGCTGTAAAGCTAATTCTCAGTCTCCTCTTTTCCAGACTGAAAAATCCAAGTGACCTCAGCCACTCCTCATACAGCTTCCCCTTCAGACTCTTGACCATCTTTGTTGCTCTCCTATGGGTTCTCCCTAATAACATTTTGACTACTTTATACTCTGGTGCCCAAAACTGCCCCCAGCACTCGAGGTGAGGCTGCCCCAGTGCAGAGCAGAGCAGGACAATCCCCTCCCTTGCCTGGCTGGTGATGCTGTGCCTGATGCACCCCAGGACAGGGTTGGCCCTCCTGGCTGCCAGGGCACTGCTGGCTCATGTTCTGCTTGCCATCAACCAGGACCACCAGGTCCCTTCCTGAAGTGCTGCTTTCCAGCACCCCATTCCCCAGTCTGTTTGCACATCCAGGGCTGCCCCATGCCAGGTGCAGAATCTGACACTTGCCCTTGTTAAACACACTGATGAATTTCCAGCCTTCTAATTTGTCAAGATTAGAGTTTTTGCCCAGGCATCAATTAATAGGAGAATTCGATTTGTTAACATTAAGAGGAAAAAATCCTAATTTTTCATCAGTATTTCTATTTCTTAAAAGGAAAAATAAAATAAAAGCATTTGCTTCCCCATAGTTTCCTCTGCACCGTAGTTAAAATAACAAAATTGGTTTTTAATTATACCAACAATGTGAATGTATCACATTTAAATATAAAAAGCTATAAATAAGCCCAAACATCTAGTATGAGTGTTAAACACAGTGAATTTTTAATGAAGCAGCGAGAAACACACCCGCAAGGCTGAGTTCTTAGGTGACAAAGGAGAGAAGGTTCTTTGCACTAAAGGTTGTAGAAGGGCAAGTTGCCAAGCTGAAAATAGGGTAGGTTCTCTCTTTTTAACTTCACTTTTGCTGCCTTCTTGGCTTAGTTTTTGCTGCCTACTTGGACTTTTTGTTCTTACTGATGGTGGTAAATTTCACATCACCTCTCTTCTGGGAAGTGCCAGAAATGATCTCCAGGAAGATCCATAAAGTGCTCTGCAAGTAGCGGAAAGTCAAGACATAACTTTTCTCATCTGAACTTCTGTCTTCCATCAGTCATCAGTTGTACTTGCCATACCTTGCTGCGAGGCTCAGACTGCTCTTTTGGAAAGATCTCCAGGCACTTTATAAATGAAAAAAAAAATGAACTTAAGTTAATTAAATCTAAGGTCTTAATTAAAAACAGGTTCATTTCAGTAGTGTGATAGTAATGGCCCAGAAGAAGAGCATTACCAAAATTCAATACTGATTCTCAAAAGCATAGTCATATTTACAGTTCTAATCAAAAGGAAATAATAGCATTCATTTCTAAAAGGGTGAACAAATGCCTGGTAAGTACTGGTAACAGCAGTTATATTCGCTACCTCAATTATTTTTAGCTAAAATATGTCAGATTGATCACTGGCTCAAAGATATTCTACCTACTTTAATTAATACTGTGCTAGCATCTAAAAAGCCAATCCACAATTGGATTTCTGTCATATCTGGTTTCACACATACAAAAAACCCACAAAGACCAGAAAGAACTCTTGTAGGTTCTGCAGTTCTCAGGAAAATGTTTAGGCAGGGTGTACCAGTAAACAAGCTATTCCCACTTTCATTATGCCAGACTATTTTCCCCTTCTTTTATCTACAGAGTTTGGTGCAATATAAACACAGAAAAGTCACATGGTTTTGCAAAGTTACCATCTACTGTTGTTGATTAATTTTCTTCTATTCATTTTCATAATGTACTCAGCAGTTTCAAATGCACCAGAAACAGTATTTCTATTGTTTGTCTAAAGGACTCACATTACCACAAATGGTTCTAAAAGTGAAAAGATTTAACTTCGTCATTATCTTTTACAGTGCACCATAGAAAATGTCATTACCTACAAATGATAGCCATTCAAAGTTTACACACTGTTGGACCCTTAAGACAAGGCAGCTTCATTATGCACATGGTGTGCAACCATCTCTGGAACCAGTATGAAACAGTGGCTTCTGTGCCATAAGTAATACCTTCTGCCTCAGCTGCTGTCCTTAGACAGTGATGTTTAAAAATTGACCAGCACTGCTAGACCCCAGCACCCACTATATATATGTATATGTATATATACTATACATATATACTATACATATATACTATAAATGTATAGTATACATATATAGAGGTATACTACTGTAGATATGTGTATACACACACACACATATATGTGTGTGTGTGTGCATCTGTGCATATGTATGTATATGTAAATATTTACAGATTTGCATTCTTTCCATTATATGGAACTCTGAGCAAGCAGGAACCAGATCAATAGACGATACAACCTGTGGTGCCAGATGGATGACATTCAAATAAATGTGCATTGAAATAGCTGTAGACTTTTCCATAAACTAAATAGTATAATTTTTTTAATATTGGTAATGTTGACAATACAAACATCTACATACTTTTTTTTTTTTTCCCAGCCATAAACTAGCAATGTACAGAGAACTAGAATAAAAGGAGGAAAAATATGGCAAATTCATGGAAGGATGCTTAGAAGGATCAGATGAACATGTCTTCTCCAGAATTAAAAATATATTAAGTTCTATACGTAAAAAAGCCATGTTCTAACATACAAATATACATATATTATATAAATTTGTAAGTATATGTATATATTCATATAGAAATACAAGAGACTAGCACTTACTGTTTTCATCTGCTATAAATATACTACCTTTAAACACACAAATTGAGTTGTCAGGCCTGCCTTCATATTCAGAGATGTACAAATACTAATTTTGAATTCAAAGCTAATAAACTATTTGCAAAGGCTTAATCTATAAACAATATATGACATCTTTAAATACTTCCCAATATCAGCTCATAGTTTTTACAAATAACTTATATTAATATTATTAATTTCCACTACTTTCTGGAAAGGCATCCCCTTGTTTTTCCTACATATCAAGATGAATTAAAAATAGAGTTAAATTCCACTTTAAACTGAGTGTGGAAAAGCAACAACCAAATAAAAGAAAACTGATCATTATGATGGCACAGATAAAATAGTAATAATAATAGTAATAATAAAAATCCTGCTACTCACCACATTGGAGTCAGGACTGATCTCCTTCTCCACCTTGAATAGTACATCATCTGTATCATGTTCAACATCTTCTCGAGGTGCATTTGAGTTGGCAATTGTATTACAGATACCACATTCAATCTTTTCTGGTTCCCTGAACTTAACAGTCCTCGTTTGCCCATGAGCAGGTTTGGTGTCAAAAAGCACAATGCAGAACAAAGCAATCAGGCCACAAATGATGATCATTCCAGGCAACGAGGCAACCAGGGAAAGAAGGCAATTGCTCATGATTCTAAGTGCCCTGATGTAGTACCAGCAAAGCAAACCCCTTCAGAGAGTGCTGTGTATCCATGCCGGCATTCCTGTGATCTGCTCTTGAGCCACAGGCAGCAGTCTCTGCTGGAGCGTGCAGTAAGTTCTACTGTGTCACAATTGGTGACACGGGGCAGCAAACAAACCTTGCATGTTGACTCTGTCCTTGGCTAGTTCCAGCTCTTACACATCATAGAATCATAGAACCAGAGATTCACAGTCTAGAGCTGGAAGTTACCCTAAATGTATTCTAGTTCCAACCACTCTATTGTGGCTAAACAGTCCCAGCTCTCTCAGCCTCTCCTCAAGGGAGAGGTGTTCCAGTCCCTAATGATATCATCATACTCCAAAGTTATGGTAAACCTCACAATTTCCACATCTCCCAGAGGATACCAGCCGGCTTAGCCAGCTTGCTGGAATTTAATGTAAACTGGAAATACACCAAATTTAGCTTTCTTTTGAAGAAACACCTAGTTCATCAAAACAACATTATGCCTTATTTTTAGTATACTTAGTAGTCTTGTTTCTAATACAGTCATTGAAAACAATAGAATGTATACTAATGTTGCCAATTAAATGGTAACATTGAACCAAGAATCCATATAAATATTAATGAAGCTTTGATTTGTTATTTGTTGAGAATGTTTTGCTAAGTTTTCAAAAAGAAAACCCTATCAGTTTTGTAGATACAACACCATATACCTTTTGTCTTGTGCTTGAAAACATAATTCTTTAACATATCTTTTACTGAGTCTACTTGCCAAGACAGCCTCTGTGAAAAAATGAAGTTTGAAACAGTTTTCAACAAAAGTTATGTATAACATTTTTCATACTCTGGGTATGAAATGTACTCTTGGTTTAGGCAGTTTTGTTTGTTTGCTTTTAATTGCCAGCTGATCTTTCTGGGTACAGACAAGGCCTCTGGAGGCATCACAGTGAATGGGACTGGCTCTGACTCAAGCATGCTGAGCCCAAGGTTTGTATTCAGCTTGGGAAGATGTTGCTTTTTCCAAGAAATCAGAAGACTTTCTTTTTCAGAGCTTCTTTTAGTCATAATCTCACATCTAAAAATCAGCTTTTGGCATTTGCCTGTGGCTGTAGAAGGCATGCTACTTTGCCTAGAGTGAAGTAAAAAGTTCAAGACACAAGCTTTTGGGGGCTTTCTAGTAGGAGGAGAAAGGAGAAAAAATCAGCCTTTAAAACATGTATGTCTTGTCTGTAGAAGACCTTTAACAGTTTCATGACATCCTAAGAGTCCAGATGATCCAGCATACTGTTTTGTTTAGGGTACAGAAATTTGGCAGAAAATAAACCATCTTACTTTCCAGCCAGTCCTCAGAGATCTGAGGGGCTGGGTGCAGCTAGGCTTAATTTCTGATTAGAAAAATTCAGCCCCACCACTTTTGCTCACATTCAATAGGATCTCAGATGCACAAATAGTGTGGGTTACTCTGTAAGTCTGGTGTCATTCAGAAATAGCACAGTTCTCTATTTCAACACTTAAAATATGAGTTCAATAGGAAACACAGATCACAAATCGTGTGGTTTACTGGAGCAACAGACTATAGATTTCTTTGACTGCCACTGAAAATTTCATTAAATCTTTAAAATATAAGGATAGATTTCAAAGCACTTTATTTTTATCTTTGGAAGATGCACGATAAATTAACCTTTTATAGAGAAAAACTGAACCTTTAATTTTATGGGGTTTTTCCTTGCCTTCTCATAAAATTATGAAAGTATTAGCAGATTTTTTTTTTCTGGTAAATTAACACCCACATGTCCCAGTTTTACAGAGCATTATTAACAAGGCCTAGTCAGCACACACTAAAAGATGAAACAATATGCATCTGTATTAGCATTTTAGAGAATTTGAGGACAGCACTTTAGAATTGAACCTTGTGCTTACTACCACCTACTGCACCTTAGTGAGCATTGTGGAGAGGCATGAAGTGGCTTCAGTGCTCTTCTTTTATATAAAACCAAACTGGAAAATAAAGTCCAGGAGCATATGAGACAAGAGCTATTTTGTATCACCTCCAAGATGATTAGAATATGGCAGACAGGTCCTCAGGGACAAATGCTTCTCAGATCACTTCTATTAACCTAAACTACTTGTTAATGCAGACACAGCCTTACAAAACCTATCTCTTCCCCTGCATCCATTATTTTATCTCCAGTGAGATCTTTTAACCCCAGAATTTCCTTGAACTGAGCTGGCAGCTGTTCTGCCAGACATGAAAAACTACAGCTGCTAATAAAGCCAAGTAAAAATATTTCTGCTACTATGGTACCTTGTAAAAACCTGTAGACAAAAATATCACTGCAATGGAATCTTGGCTATCTGGGGTTTGAAACCATTTGGGTTTTTTATTAATTACAAATTTAGGCAAAGATGCATCGAAAATCTTTCCAAGCTCAATTCCAATCATCTGTTCTTAGGTACAAAGCTATTCTCTTCTGCTGTAGTGTTTCATTTCACTTTTTCAGCTTAAAGGGGTAAATAGGGTATATCAACCTTCAGCAGGGTTCATACAGCAAAAATAAAATAGAAAAAAAAATCTTAAAGGGAAAAACACTAATGCATTTTGTTTCAACTCATGAGGGAAAACAATTTTATCATTTTCTTTCCTGTATGGCTTATTGATATAAATATGTATATAGACACATTTACTTTAAAAAATCAAATTCTCTGCATATTTAATTTTTGTAGTGTTTTAGACAATACATAATGCATAGTCTGATGAAATTCAAGTACTGCATCTATCATGATGAAATTAATTATTGCAATCAGATTGGGTGATTTAACTTTCTAAGGACAGCCATCTTCTAGCAAAGCAGGTAAGTAATATTATCATTCATTTCCCCTTCATAATTAATAAAAAAAAGCATATGTTTTTACCTAGAGTAACTCCTGTCATGATTGCTTGTGAGAAAAATATTGTTTAAGAAAAATCTGCATTTCTAGAATGGAGTAAGTGGATGCTGTTAAGTGAATGCAGTATTTTATTTTTCTAAGGCACTATACAGCTTCTACCTCAGAAGTAAAAAGTAAACTATATCTCTGTGAAGATTACCTCTAACATGAAGAATCTGAATGTAACATTTTTATCTTAGGTTTCAAATCCCCCTTACAGAAGTTCATAAAAGAAAGGTCATTTCGTATTCACCAGCCCTGTGTCTTTCAACAAGAGAAGAACACTTCTAAAGTATCAGGAAGAAAAATTTGCGTTTGCTTTTATAAAAAGTTTTGATTTATCTATGATTTCTTTTCTTTTCAAGACAACATCTAAAGACATCTTGTGAATGCATTACGCTTAGATATATATATATATATATATATGTCCATAGATTTGTGAAGGGAGAAGATAAGGATACAAAAGTGGTTCATATTTTGTACATAATGACAATCTATGTCCTTGCTACAATAACAGGAGAGTTTGGTGTCTTTGCAGGTACCAAAGAGCAAGAATTCAGAAATTCTTGGTTTCTCCCTATAGAAAGATAAAAAGAAGTCCAATTTATTGTTGGAAAAGTTCCCCTCCTTTATAAGTCTCAAGCAGTTGGAAACAATTCCTCCACGGCCCATTTTTATGCCACATAAAAAATGAATCCTGGCTCTCTTTCCCTTTTAAAATTAACATACTGCAAAAAATTACCACCCTGCTTACAAGTCAGGCAGGTCTAAACACAATTGTAACTGATGAAACTGATGGCCATTCCTTGGAAATTCAATTCTGTTTATTTCCAACTTCTGATTTCTATAGATTTTCAATGCCTGAATGTCATGGTTTTGTAAAAGTATTCTCCAATTTAGTACTCACACTATAACCTCCACCCACTTCCCTTTCCTCCTCCAACTGGAAGCACAAAAGACAAAGATCATGGATTCAAATAAGAACAAGTTATTGGAAAAAGCAATGAGATAGGAAAATGAACAGTAACAGTAAAAATATTAATAACAAAATGTGTAAGACAAAGAAACAAATTATACAAAAAGCGCCCCAAAATAAACAAACACCCATTTTTACAAGCTCAGTTCCAATCTTCTGCTGTTAGGTACAAACTTACTCTCTTGCGCTGTGGTGTTTCATCTCCCTTATTCAACTTAAAGGGGTAAATCAGGGGTAAACATGGTGGGGGCTCTCTCAAACCATGTTTTCTCCACCTGAAATAATGATCCTCCCCCCTGAAGTGAGAGTCCCTTCCCCCCATCCTGGAAATGATGTGAGGTTGTATCCAAAAACATCAGGATCCTGGCCACACCCCTTCACATCTGTTGCAAAAACTTCATCCAGTCCTGGCTGAAAACATGGACCATGAAACATCACTCCAGTTATTTCTTTACTTTGTGATCCAAGGAATGTCATGCAAATAACCTAGGAGAACTTCTATTCAAGACCTCACCATAAAGGACAATGAACCTCTGGCTCCCAGTGTGGTTTTCAGTTTTTTTTCTAGTTCCTTCAGCTTCGTGCTTTTTTTTTTCCTTGTATTTATAAGGTATTAATGAAAACATTAAAAAGTTGCCCATAATCTTCACACATGATGCAGACAGGTGTGCCTTTTTGTCAGGATGGTAATGAAATGCAAAGAAAAGCCAAGTTTCCCTCTTTTCAGCTTCTCAGTAAGAAGCATAGAAAACCTGTGAACATCTTCTCCATACCTGCAGCCTCCCAGAAATGACCATAATCTACTCATTGCAGCATATTCTAGTTATCTTAATGAGATGCAGCTTTATTCCTGAAAAGGCCATGAAAAAGGATGTTGAAATGCCATCCCTCATAAGCTCCAGGCAGTGAAACTGAAATGGAGTATGAGCTTTAGGAAAGCCACTTTTGCTGACTATTATTAGATCTATCTCCATTTAAATGACTTGTGAGTTGGAAAATTGTTATTACTACACTAAATGTGTCATTTTCTTTCCACAAACCACATAATATAGTTCAATATAATAAAATAGTTTAAATCTACAGAGTTTAATTGTCCCTCCTTGTATTACATAATTGTTGGTGCGTAATCAATGGGATATGCTCACTTAACAAAGGTAAATTATTTCAGCTGATGTTCTTCTGGCCTTACCAGGATGAACTATATCTCTAGCTATATAACCTATATTTAAAGGTGTAATATTTAAGTCTAAAACAATATGAAGTTTAAAAAAAATAGCTCTTTATCCCTTATAAAATACAGAAAAATAAAAAAATTTCTCAATATTTCACGTATTGCCACCTTAATGATATGTATCTCAACTAGCTCACCTTCAGAAATGCTGTCTAGAGCACAGGGGTCACTCCTGTACTTTTCATAGGCATGAGAACAAACATGTTTATCTTTATATTGATCATAATTGTAATGTAACTGAATGCAAATTGCCAATTGTATTTATATCAGCCAAGTCACAATATTTACAATAAAACATGAAATTGTTAAATTACAGGGAAATCTAGGAGAACTAGCAATAAAACCCAAGATAGCAAGAGATTATGCTGTGCCACCTAAAAGTACTTTAAAATTTGTTTTTCTACACATGAATGATTTTAGACCTACCTTTTCTCTTTGAATTTGTGGCTTACAGAGTGGCTTCATGTAAACTGAATCAGAGAAAAATATGTTTCAGACATCACCTGGGACTTACATAGGCCTTGGCACACCTCTGACTAAGTGTCACCCAGCAGGTTGACTTCCATAAGGCTAATATTAATACAGAAAACTTTAATTAGGCATTTCATGCAATGGGCAGCATGTAATTGGCATGAATGTACCTTCTGCAGAACAGTCTGATTGGTTATAAACAAGCATTGCAGTATTGCAGAGGGGAATAGATGAACACTGTGTTTTACTGGTACCGAGGCTTATTGACTCAAACAGATCACAATGAAAACATTGTTTTAATGAATTGGAGCTGCCAAGGCAAAGTAGAGGACACATCATGAAGTTTTAGCAATTTCCTTTCTATTCCACCTCTTCTGAGAAGTCTCCCTCCACTGTAAGAAGCCTAGATTTGATACTAACCTTTATGCCTGAGAAAATGTTTTGTCAATAGATGGAGAAACAGAGGAAATATTGTGAAAAAATAGTCTAAGTCTTTTGTTTCTGAGAATATTCATTCCAGTGCTCTGCACTAGAATTTTGAAAGCACACAAGACTTCAGACACAGCTTATTGTTGCAGTCCAACCAGCAGCAGTTTCATGTATAAACAGCTGAGGATTGCTTTCCTCATAAGAACGAGAAGAACTGAGCATTACTCTGGTATCTACGGGGGAAATCTTAGTATTGAAGAATGATCAATCCAAGATGAAGAATCCAAGTAGAAAACAAAACTAGGGCATGAATTCAAAACAAATATCAACTCATCTGGGTTCAGCTTTATCCAGCTGTCATTCATCCATGAGTTGGCCTTTTACATGCTCTAGGCCATTTTGCTAGTAAGCCTGGATTTACAGATGATCCAGGAGAAGATATGCCACCCAGCATGCACAATCTGCCCATCTCAACTAATGGCTGTATATAAATTCTGAAAAGGAACAAAGAAAACCAACATGGACCTCACATCTTGGTGGCCACAACACTGGGAGTACAGAACCTGGCCACTGCTCTTCTTACAAAGAACCTAAGCAATATACTTTTTACCCCTCTACCCCAAGACACAGCACTTTCCTCAAGCAATGCATCAGTAATTTCATGGTCAATACTGAACTGAAATGACATAAAAGATTAAAATTTAGTTTTAAAAATGCTGTTAATAGCATCTAAAGAGAGCTTTCAGTTTCACCGTTCTTTCAGTAATACGACTAGAGCTTTAAAGGCATCCTACCCAGAACTCTTTCTGCAAATTGTGTTTTTATTTTATAGTTAACTCAGCTGTCCAGTAACCACTACTTGTGGAACAAGCGTAGAATTACAGGCACAAATCTGTGCTACTCTTTTTCTCCTGACCGTCTTTCTAAGCATCTGAATTTCAAGTAAGTTCTGCAGGAGAATAAGAGCTGATTCAATTTCAAAGTGTAAGTATCATAGCATAATACTTGCCACATACCAAATGAATTTTGCTCATTCTGAGCAGCACTGAAAGGGGTTTTGTTCCCTTTTTTTTTTACTAGATTTCCTGGTGCTGAGGTGTTAAATAATGTAATTTCAACCATGATGAATTATTAGAGCTTATTACCAAGTCTACCATTTGCTCTTTACAAATGTCATGGAGCAAAGAAATTAAGGTACTGAATTTAGAAACTTAGGAACTTTTGTCTGTTTTGCAGACAAAATATTTGCCCTTCTAAAATTAAAGGGCCTGTTTCAAAGTAAATTTAGAACACACATTTTTATACCAAATAGTAGATAGTAAAAGACAAATTATTCTTACTCTTTTATTTCTTTATTCTGCAACCACCAATGAAGCATACACAATTTTCTAGGACTTCTTATTCTTTCTTTCCTTCACATACCTTGGTGCTTTGTTACACATATACAAACTGCAGAGAAGTTTTAAATAGGTACCAATATGAAAGTACTCACTAAGAACTCAAAGATATAGTGTAAAAGTTTCATACTTATCTGATGAAGGCATTACAAGAAGTGCTGATAGTCACAGGAAAGAATGAAAAATCCCATTAGGATGGAGTCAAATCTCCAATCAGTTTTGAACAGTCTGGTCCTCCATCACCGATTCAGTGAAGAGATGATATTTACTCTATACTGAATTTAACACCATCAATGGTCAAAGTAGTGACCATTTTACCAGAAGCCTGGAATACTGATTCTATTGGTGAAAAGGTGCTTTCACATATGACAAAATTTCCACAAAGCTTGAGTTTCTTTGCAGGAAACATTGGTCTAGTAAAAAGAAAACAAAACAAAACAAGCCCCACCCACCAAAAAAATCCACAGTCCCTTTACGCCCCCCCCCCCCCCCCCCGAACACACAATAATCATTTTCCTTCATTTTCCTTTAGCCTGAACTTTAATACAAGATTTAAAACTTTTCTCTACTGCTCTTCCAAATTTTCTAATGAATAGGGTGGGTGTTTTACAAATTTTTCTTAGCACTTTACCATTAACCGTGAACTGGCTCAAAATAATTTGCCAGAAAATTTGAAACCAAGGTCCAAGTCTTAACTGCAGTCTTTTCTTTAATGAGAATTCATTATTATCTACTGTCATTTTCCAAATAAATACAGTTTTTCCTTTTTCAGTCAGGTTTTAATTTGAGCGAACAATGTCTAAGAAGGTATTATTTTTTTTTTTTTTAACTTGTATCACATTGTTAAACATTCTTCTTCTCTATTTTTTTCCATGGTACCTAATTGACATGAAAGGAAATGTCCTGGTATAAGACCACTGGGAATATTAAATAACAATACCATTGTCATTTCAGCAGTTACAATAATCTAATTATTGTTTTTAATAATTAAGAATAAACAAGTACACAGAAATATTCATTTAAATAGCGTCTCTTGTCTTTTTTTTCTATCAGTTGTCTTTATCTGTATGCCTGTACATAGACACTTACAAATGAATCTCTGTGGAACCAATTGGTCTTTGCAGCTCAGCTGCAGCAAAGATGTTTCTGCATAATCAGAGACAGAGAGTAGTTTTGCCCTCCTAAACTTGTGATAGGCAAAGGGAAATCACAGATGAGGGGAGTTAAATACAGCTGTATTTTATCTCAGTCAGAAACACTCTCTTCTAAACAGTCTGTCTGAACTTCACCATGCCAACAAATTTCAGGTAACTGTATTCCAAAATTAAAGTTATTGCAGAAGAAGTTTCAAGCTTTTGAAACAAGCTTTGCAGTCCCAAGCCCACAGCCAAGTTGTGGGCACTGTGGAGTGGCAAAAATAACTGAAATACAAAAACAGTTAAGAGCAGACTAGGTTTTAAGCCCAGTATCCTGACCTAGCCCACATCACTTGAAATGGCTGAAGAGAACACTTTCATCACTATTTTTTAGAGTTCTTACTCTGCTCTTGTTACCTTTAATCTCTAGGACTCTCAAATCAACATAAATTACACCTTCTGAAATAGAAATATAGTTTTAGGGTTCTCCAGTATCATCAAGTCTCCCCTGATGCTCCTTTCCTAAATAGAATTAGGCAGTATTATCTGATGGCATTTCATATTCAGGTCAGAGCTATAGAACCAGAGGTGAAAATCAGAAAAAGTACCTTTTTGCTGTGCTGAAATACTGTGGTCCTCTGACATTCTGTTTTTTGAAAATGTATCTGGGAACAAAATTTGTGGAGCTGCACACATATATCAACAGTCTAAGAATAGATTTTGTACTGACAGAAATTAAGTCTTAGTGATTTCAGACAGCTTCAAGATTAAGGAGATACAATTTGAGATCACAATTTTGGATTTCATCACTAAATGTCTGCATGAATCCTGCTTTAGGAATTTTAATCCTTTGAAGCGTCTGGTTGGTCCCTGATTCTGTAAGCCTTGCCAAGAATTGGCAAACTTGTGCCAGTGAAAGATAGTTCTTTTTGCTGCCTTTTCAATCAGAAGAGTAAAGCATTTTGTTAAAGAAACTCAGTCTTCCAGTCAGCAGAATGCAAATGGAGATGGAGACAGAAAATAAATGTGTCTGGGGAAGGAAAAGGAGAAACTAGAGAGGAAGGAACCTCTATTTCACATTCAAATCTTCTGTTGCGAAGTTCAGCTGTAGAAATACCATTCTGACTTATTTTTGTCAGGTCATCATCAGAATGAGGTTGAGAAAGATCTACTAGTCATGATGATCAGAGATGGTGACAGTAGTAGCTAGAAAGGCAAAACACACTGCCTTCAGCTCACCCATCTCTGCAGCAGGGTCATCAGCTGAAGATGTACAAGAGGTAAAAAGCCTATTCCATGTTCCTCAGTTTGTCACACAAGTTTTGATATGTGCACGTGTAGTTCTTGCTTATCTGACATGACCCTAAATACAAAGTTCTGAAGGAGCAGATTAAGCCCATGCCTAAATTGTTGCTGAATATTAACTTTTGTCCATTGAACTGAGTTGGATCTTTTTTTTTTTTCCTACAAAAAATCACTAAACTTACACATTTCTGAGCATCTAAGCACATTTCTACCATTGAGTAACATTACCTGGCACACAGCACTACTTTGGGGTTCCCACAGCTCATGCTAGAGCTTCTTAAATAACTTTCCAAGGGTAAACATGGGGGAAAATAATAAAAACAAGACCTGTTCCGTATAAAGCCAGCTGGAAGATGGTAAGCTTCCATAGAAAGAAAGGAGCAAGGCACGGAAGGAAGAAGAGATTTTCACCTTCTGCTAGACTGTTGAGACCAATGCAAAGCAGAATATGGAAGTCTGGTTAGAGTTCAACTAGAAGTTCAGTGGTTAGTATTTAAAAAAAGGTGCTGGTTAATTTGAGACCATTTTCAAAACCACACTAGCAGCGATTTCAGGAAATAACCATTTTGCATGCATGTAAAAAACTCTCAGGCAGATTTAATCAACTTGAGCACCTCAGAAAGTAGCTCTGGGCTCTAGTTGACTTGATGAGACCACTTATCTTTCTGAAATGGCATCTTCCAGTCTTTCTAGACAAAATTCCACTCAGCTTTCCTCCAACAGCTTTGCTAAACCTCAAGGGCCTTTTGTTTGCCATGTCTTTCATTTGGAGCTGCTGTTTTAAACTGTGTGCTCTACCTACATAGCTTAGTGTTTCTCCAAACCATAACACTGATTAATGTAATGCAATGCGATGCAAATGCCAGCTGGAATCACTGCTAAAAACAAATGACACTTTTTGGGGCAGACTCAGAATTAGAAATGGTAAATAAATATTCTGCTGTCAGCATGTCTCTGCATCAGGCTGATCAACAGTCTGGCCTTTTCCTGATGGTGTACTCTGAACAGCAGCAATTTTGCATTTATGTTTTAATAATACTAGCAAATATTGTCAAGGGGGCTAGAACTCCAAAGAGTAAATATTCAGTCTCATGAAAGATGTTATTCTTGGATAAAACAGAGTAAGTACCGTGCATCTACAGTACTTAGGGAGAAATCAAAACAATGTAGTCTGAAAAACTATTTAGGTGGTATAAATTATATTCTCCTTGCCAAAGGAAAATTTAGTTAGTTAGCAGACTTCATTGCAAAGTTTTGCTAGCAGTAGATTCTAACTGCTTGAACAATGTTAAAAACAACCATTAATATGATAATGGGTGTTTTTAACATTGTTCAAGCAGTTAGAATGATCTAATAGTATGAAAAGCTTATATAAGTTGGGCACAAGATTACAGCTTACTGACTGTCATAATTTACCTCTAAACTCTGAGTTATACTTGCAGAATTTGTAATTCATCACTGATTTAAATAAATAGTTTAAATCACTGAGACTCGGTGAAAATATTCTGTATTGTGATTAAAAACTACATTTTCAGACTGTAACTGTCATTCATTAAAATAAATGACTGATTTTTAACCTCCTGTGATGACAAACATATGGTTTCTACAGCTATCCTTGGGTCCTGGAGGACTTCAAGAGGGAGAGTGGTCTTCTCAGTACAGTCGTGACTGTTTCACAATACAAAATAAAATGTTTCAAAATACCTTCACAAAGTTTACTTCTTAAAGTAATTTTCAGGCGTGGCTAGGAATTTGTGAAAGATTGCCCACTGGGAAGAGAAGAGGTTCAACAGACCCACCACAGGACAGAGCTGAGCCTACAAGACAAGCTGATGGCGTTTCTGTGAAAACATATTTTTAAAAAGGCAGAATACACCACACAGGCAGTGGAGTGCAGATAGGAGTGAAACACAGCAGTGGGAACACCAAGACCAGAAAAGAAGGAGAAGGTGCTCCATGCTGAAGTAGATACTCCTAAAGAACTGCAGCCGTTGAAGAGACAAAGCCAGAGCAGAGGAAAAATGGAGTGAGGGGGGGGCCTGGAAAAGGGGGAAGGACAGGTATTAGTTTAATGTTTGTTGCTTCATTTCATCCTACCCAAATCAGTAATTTGATATCTCTTTTAATTTGCAATAAGTTAAATTTCCCCAGGTCTAGTCGGTTTTGTTTGTGATGGTAACTGGCAAGGGACCTTGGCCCAGGAGTTTTCTCATCCCTTTCCTTCCTATTTTCTCTCTCCTCCAGTGGCTGAGGAGGAGAGACTGAAAAGCAGCTGGGTGGAAGTTTAGCTGCTGGCCAAAGCTAACCCACCACAGACAAAATATTTTTTTCCAGAAGCACTAGAAACAGAGGGGATCATTTTACCTGTCATCTAAGAATAACCAGGTAGTTCAGCACAACAAAAGAAAAATATTTCAAAGGGGCTTGCTAGAATTTCCACTATACAAGTAACAGAAATAGCATGTCAGGAAGGCTGTTCTGCAGATCAATAACAAAGGCTGGCCATGCTGCAATGACAAGAGCCATTGTTTTCCAAAACTATATCCTCACAGCTTGATTCATTTGTGTAAATGTACCAATGCCTAAATTTCTGTGTTTTGTTTTGTTTCCAGCTTCAGTCTCATAAAAAGTCCTAACATAAATGTGGGAATAATCTGCTAAAGTCCTATGCCTTCATAATGAGATTGCAACAATTCTCTTAAGTTCCTGTTTCTAGATGTACAGGATGTTCTTCTTTCTACCTCAGAAAGAACAAGATTTTTATTCTAGCACAGCCCAAAGAAAAGCAAGAACGCATAACAAATTCTCTCTGAATGGCACTCAGGTTTAGAAGCATCTTTTGCTGGCCAGGGGCTAATTCAGTAAAAGTATGACTCAGCCTTCCTGTCTACTACGTAGAGGCAGTCCCAAGCAGCTGTAACTTACTTGACAAACAGGTCATCTACTGTTGGAATTAAAAATTTAATTGTTAAGGCATTTTCCATAGAATTTCATATACTATCTTGCCAAAGAGAAGCATCATCAGCAGTTGAGATTCTTTCCCTTCAGGTCTCCGTTTAATGAACTTCTTTACACTTCCAAAGGTTGTAACAATCTATAATTATATGATCAAGACTCAGAGTAAACAAGCTTGGTAATCTTCAGCAGGACTGTACACAAGATTATCCAAACAGCACAGTTTCAATTGTAAAGGAAGTCTTCCTTAATAATTATATTTCCATATTTTTATTTTTCTGTTTGTGAACCACAGAATTTTTTAAAGAAATCATCTAGCACCTACAAAGAGACTGCAATTCAATTTAAGTTCAAAGTAAACTCTATAAGGTCCAATATAGTTCTTCATGACTCCATTATTTCTTAACTTCTGTTCAAACCATAGACTTTGTAGCAATGTGGAACAAGATTTAACCCAGCTGAGAGTTTCATTCAGGTCATACAGAATGGATTGCTCTTTCTAATTAGTTCTACAGATGTTCTTGCTCCAGGCTTAGGCTAAATTCGTGTCTAGACGTGCAGCTCCAAAAAAACCTGTTAATTTTGAGTGAGCTTAGTTCCCCACAGAGGCATAAGGCATTTCATCCAGCCAAGATCAACCCACTACATTCACCATTAAACCATGTCCTCAAGTGTCACTTCTACACATTTTTAAATACTTTCAGGAATGGTGACTCGAGCTCTTCCCTGGACAGACTGTTCCAATGCTTGACAAACATCTCTATCAAGAAGTTTTTCCTAATATCCAATCTAAACCTCCAGTGGTGGAGGTCTAAGACAATTTTGCCCTGTCCTCTTACTTGTTATGTGGAAGAACCAACTGCCCTCCAGACTGGCTATAATCTCCTTTCAGGGAGTTGCAGAAAATGATAAGGTTCCCCCCCGAGCCTCCCTTTCTCCAGGCTAAATACCCCTAGTTCCCTCTGCCTTCCTCACAAGACTTGTGCTCCAACCCCTCCACCAGCCTTGTTGCCCTTCTCTGGACATGATCCATCACCAAAACATCTTTTTTGTACTGACAGGCTCAGAATTGGACACAGGGTTTGAGACGTGGCCTCACCAGTGCTGAATACAGAATCCCTGCCCTGCTCCTGCTGGCCACACTATTGCTGACACAGGCCAGGATGCCATCGGCCTTCTTGGCCACCTGGGCACAGCTGGCTCATGTTCAACTGCTGTCACCAGCACCCCCAGGTCCTTTTCCACTGGGCAGCTTTCCAACCACTCTTCCCACCAGTCCACTGGTGACCCACTGGATTTAACTTTATTCACCATCACTCTGGGTGATACATCATCTGAGGGTGCACTAAAAGGTATAGTGTCTTCCTCTGATATTTGTTTATCTCCTTCAGTGCTTGGATCTCAATCTTCCTGCATTCTGTTGCTTCCTCTTTCTAGGAAATTCCCCTGTAGAAGGAAACTGTGAAGAGACTATTCTTGGAAAGCTTTGTCTGGGTAGAAAAAGGAGCAAGGAGGAGCCCTCAGCTTCCATTTTCCAATGAAGGTGTCTCCAGGTAAAACCTGGCCTTCATACAGCTTTTCCCAAGGGGATATTGGCTATTAGAATGCAGTTTTGGATTACCTCACAGGCAACTATAATTTCCCTGCTGTATTATGAATTATGAACTAGTGGTTTATTTATTTTCAGGCTAAATGATCAGCTAATTATTATTTCTCGGGCAAGCAATAATCCGTTTCATGAGGGAAAGCCTTCAAAGGGAATATTTTTAATTGAGAACACAGAAAGTTTAGAAATACAAAGCAAATAAAGGTTAATCTCTGCTTGGTGCAAGCTTTCTGCCTTCTCTATGAGTTCCAGGGGCTCTGAGGGTGGGAAAGGCCTCGAATACAGAAATTTTCATTTAGTGTTCTGCTGTAATCCATTTAAGATGTGCAGTTGTGAACCTGTCTGATTGGTATTTCAAGAGCAGCAGTCTGAAAGTGAAATGGTGACAAGCAAGATAAAACACTAAGAGAAGAAACACCAGTACTGGTAAAACTGGGGCAAACTCGTAATTAAAAACACAACTTGCCCTGCAGAAAGGTAAAATACATGATTTTGTGTTCTCCGATAGCACTGGCCAGGAGGTATTCTGCCAAATTAACTGTTCAAACTTTTCATCAAGAAAGAAGAATATAGATATTCTCTCAGATACTCATTTCTGGTTTCATTCTAAAGTACTGCACCACTAGCACCGAAAAAAAAAGCTGATATGGACTGTGTGGTTTGCGTGGGGGAAGAAAGATAATACTCTTCTTCCTGCCTGTGAGCCATTAGTCTCTCAGTAGACAGCACCACTGCCTTTCTTACAGAAGAAAGGAGACTGGAACAATAATGGGAAGTCTGCCTGTTGGGTTTTAAAGCCTCTTCTTTCCCTGCTGCATTAGCAGAGATGCTGGAAAGACTCACAGTAGGCAGGGCAGTCATCACTGAGGCTGTGTGTGCAATATGGAGCAGACATGCCTGCAGCACACCACCAGCCTTGGTCTGGACCTCTGGGACCGGGTCAATGGTTCACCTGGGCCTCCTGCCCACAGAAATCACCAGATAAGCAGAAGAGTTTATTTAGGTCCTGTCCCAGTCTCCCTTCTCTCTCTGATCACAGAACTGAGCCAGGAACTGAGCAACTCCACCCAGCTCTGGGAAAGAAGTATAAGCATAGCTTTATCAAGGATCATGATACTCAGGAAAGCACATCTCAGCGGAGCATGGCATAGCACTCCTAATAATGCCTATGGGTCCTGAGGAACTCACATCTGTTCCTCTAACCACTCCAAATTTTATGCTGAACTCGTCCATTTTGTCCCTCATTGTCATGATCTGAGAAGCAAGGATCAAATGAGATTGTGCAGGTACCTTTTTTGTTATAAAACAAGAATTCTGGGGTTTAAATTTTATTTTAGTTGTAGGCTGTAATTTCTTGGTCCAGTCCTGCCTGTTTATCTATCTTTGAACTTTATTTGTGTGCTCAAAATGTTGAGCTATTTGTCTACCTGGCTGATAGCTCAAAATGCAATGCAAGCATCACTGTATAGGTTGATAGAGTTTTTGAGTACTAGTTCAGCTGCTGCACTTGAGTTTCCCAAAGGGAAAACTTGTATTAGAGAGAGGAAGAGGAGATGAGAAAGAACAAAATTATGAAAATCTCTTAATGCAAGAGAGAGATGGGAAGCAATGGTATCACCAGATACTAGACCCTGCAGGAATAAGGGACTGAAGGTAAGAGAAATATTTACAAATTCAAATATTTACAAATGTTATATTTGCCCAATTATCCAATCACAAATAAAAGGCCAAACAAAATTAAATGTAACAATAATTTTAATAAAATTTAAATGAAATAGTTTAAAATATATATAATTGAATACATTCAATAAATTGGCAGTATAATTTGGTTATAATAAAATATAGTTTGGTTTGGGTAATGACGCATACCCAAAATTACCGCGGGGTACGGAGTGCGAGGGCCGTGGGACCCCTGCCACCTCACGTACAAGCTTGCCAAGCCCAAAATTCCCCCCTTTATACTGTCTATTATCAGCATCCCCTCCTATTTTCGATTCATCACACTGGTGTCTCCACCCTCATCTTCATCTTCACCACGCATGCGCCACCATCTTTTAGGGGGTCGCACCACTCTTTGGGGGTCGTCCAGATGAAGGCCGCTCCTCTTCCTCAGGTGTCCTTTATTTCACCTTTGGGTCACACATGTGCACCAAGCTAATATCATATATGCCAAAACCAAAATTATATAAGCCAATATAATAAATCTCGTAAATTAACATATTTCTGATTTCCACCCAAGTTTTCCCTCTTTCAGTTAATTTTAGCAAGCTTTATCTGACTCCTTTTCCTGCCTCGAACATCTGCAGAAAATAATGGGGGGGTGGACCCTTCCCCTCCGCTTTCTTAGCTTTTTACCTTTTTAACCATTTTGTTATCTCTAAATATTAATTACTATATCCATATTGATTACTGTTTCAATTTTATCAGCACGAATCACACCTATTTATCACAAAACCAATGAAGGGAAAAATCTATTAAAATAATGTGAAAACTCATAAACATTTGCTAAATTTTCACTAAGTATCAGAAATTGAATTGTAGAAAGCGAAGGATCACTCAGGTATATGCAGCAGAGAACAGTGATTTGCCCAGGAGAGTTGGGCAGGGGAAGCCTCTGTGGGTGCCCAGAGTCACCTTCCCCTCACAGGGGTCCTCCTCTAAGGGACATGACAGCACGTGGGCTTGAGGTGGGACCTGCAGCCATACATGGCAATGGCCCAGAAACACAACTTTTAACATCTGCACAACTTCCAAGTTTTTGCAAGTTTCTAACTGCTGCCTTTGTTACAGGGCACTGCTCCTGACAGCAAGGGCACCTGCCATGGCTGCCTGCACTCTTCTGGCCCTGCTGCCCAGTTATTGACCACTAATCCCTGGCAGTCTGTAGGACACGTCAGCTTTGATGTATCACTTCCCTTAATGTGTTTTTTGGAATGCTGTGGCGACAACACACTCACATTTATCTTCATTGTTGCTGCTGGGAAATGTGAAGGTTGTCTCTAACAGGATTTTCCCATTTAGTTAAATAATTATGTTAGAATTTTAAAGCATTCTGGATTATCAGAAGTCAGCAAAAAATCTCTAGTCCAACAAATGCTACATGGTGAAAATATTTTAGTAAATTATATTTCCAAGCCCTTTTGCATGTTGCTGTAGAAATTCCAAATATAGGGAATCAAACTCATTTCTCAGCAGAGATGACTCTGTTGTTAAGCCACAAATGTATGTACTCAGTGCAACTGACTGCATGGAATAAGTAGCAGCTTCTGATGGGAACAGTGCTGGATGCTCACTGACAGTCTGAATGATGACCATGTGATCTCCCTGTGACTTTACTATGTGCTGAGAAGGCTGTGATTCCAGATCAAACACTTTGATGAAAAACACTGGTTATACTTCTCAGTCACATCAGAACATACAGCTCTTAGTTATAAAATAATTTTTGTCCTGCAGCTGCAGCTGTAAATCAGTTCTATTGATTGCAGAGGAGCAATGCTGCCTTACACTGAGACTCTGATCCTGTCAACTTTTAAATAAAATCAGATCAGCAACCTCACTACAGCAACTAAACTTTGCTATTAACTTTATTTATTGGCTGACAGATTTTTTTTTCCCACTCATTCAAACCTAGGCAGTGATGAGCTGTACTTGTGACTACAGCTTATGTAGGTCTTAGAGTCTTCCAGTACTGCCTATAGGACAAACCACAAATAAGCCCATTATTAAGATAGCATGCTTTGTTATCAGCAACAGACCCAAAACAGGAAACAGATAAGCAGGATAAAATTGCTCTTGTGTATTTCATTAATAGCAGAAAGATATCAGAGTTCTTAGTTTCACACCTCTTTCCAAAGAGTTTTCAGATTCGGAATTTAATAGCCAGATAGCTCTGTTCCTTATTACTTCCTGAGGGGAACCCTGATTGCTAAATTCTGAGGATTTGTCTTCATTAATTACTTATTTGTTTACCTTAGGAAAGTTCCAGGCACAGAAATATCACCCATCTGCTTAATCAGTATACTTCTGACTAAGGGGATGCATATGTTTCTTTCTCAGAATTGAAGTTCACAAATGTAATTTGTTCTACTTTTCTGACAAGTTCTTTACAAAAAAAAAGCTGAGTGCTTTGCATTCATTAAGTCAATGTTAATTCTAACAGCTTTATGAGTAACATTATTGATATCCCATAGATATAAACTGAGACACACAAAATTATTTCTCTCAAATAAAAGAGAAAATATTTGAGTCTTGCAGATTCATTGTCAGTATAGGAAAAGGACACCTTAAATTCCAAGTTTTAAGGCTCATGATTCATGCTCTGAGCACAGCCCCCAGGTCTTCTAGCAGGGATTTCTATGGAAATAATGTTAGAAGGGAAATAATGTCACTGCTGAGGTGACATGGTTGGTGCACCCTTTTCTTTAGGTACTGCTGGCAGGAAAAGTATCTGAACTTTTGCCAGGTTATCCCTCCAAACACTTTGTAAGGAATCCCCAGCATTCAGGATCCCAAGCACCTTTTTGGAGGCTCTGTTGCTCAGAGCCCCCTGACCTCAACAGCAGGACCATGTAATCAACAACCTAAACAGAAATCATTCTCAAGGATTTTTGGTCCTTTTTGTCTTATGACATCCTTAGGAGAGTTTTAACAAAGATCTACTGCTTATTTTCTATTTCTTATCTGATGACTTATACCAGACAAAAACCTCTGAGGTGTTCTTCACTCAGCAGGATGCTGATATACTGCACTGCCTGATGCTGGTGGTGTGTGAGGAAATGTCCCATTTCTTATGCCAGCATCACTTCCACAGTGATCATCTCTCACCCTCTGCAATTCTAGCTGTGAAAGTGTGAATTAACCCAGCAATAACAGAAAATGAGAAAACAAAGGTGCAGAAAATGAGAAAAGGATGGACAGTACAGTGGAAGTTTAGGAAACACGAGTGATTTATAATATGAGGGAAATAACTGAGAACCAGATTTGCTGAGGAAAGTTATGAGAAGATGGTAGCCAAAGCTCAAAAAAAATGAGAAGGGATGAAGAAACCTGAAGTGTTTCTGGTGGGATGGAACACAGGAGAAAAGAGAAGAGTAGCTCCTGAACTGACACAATCCATGAGGAACTGGCAGTGACCATGAAAATATTCAGTTGCCAGTATGTACCTAACATTATCTGAGAAAGGTTACCGTGTGCTGCCTGCTCACTGGCCTGTGTGGAATGACTTCTGTGCTCACAGTCCCCTTCCCAAAAGAGAAGTGAGAGCACCACAGATGTCCCTTACCAAGAGAAGCTCTGTTGGCTGTCTCAGGGATTGTGGACCAGGACACTCCCTCACAAAAAAACACTGTGCAGGACCTTAGGGCATAAGAGGGAATGCAGAGACAGCTTCACCTACTACTTTGAAAAGTTCTGTCATTCTGAAAAGCAGTCATTTCTTCTGACTAGGATTTTTAATATCCACAGGTTTCATTTATACATTTTGAGTTCCTTATACACTCAGAAGACCTCTAATACACTTTAGAAGACCTCTTTAATTTCTACTGCAGATATTATTGGCAAATAATAAAATTGGGTATTACTAAGAAATATTCATTTATTATGATATTTATTTACTAATTCTTACAAACTAAAAGGTTATCTTAGATAGTAAGATAAAGTAGTTGGCAACTCTTAAAATTAACTTTCTTGTTCCGGCTCTCCTCTGATATTTAGTGATTTTAGTCAGCAAGGCTTGTGTCACTCCAAGTAGTTAATAGTCTCAGTTTGGTAGAAAATAATAAACTTTGGCTTTTCCATGAGAAATGAAGTCATTTTAGCTCCTTACAGGCACATATATCTGAAATTCACCCCACTGACAATAATACTGAAAAATGTTTACCTTAAAACTACAGATGACAGATTTTGATTTGAAGTCTGTACATAAAGGCTTTGCCTAATTCCTTCATTCATCAACAGTACTGTGGAAGCTAGAGGTTTGATTCTTTTGGCCTAAAAAGCCATTCAAAACATTTTGAACTCCAAGGTTTGTTGTTATGAAATACCACAGCTCTTTTCACTGTATGTACAATGGACAAGACATCAACAATCTTAGAGGAAAAGATATTAATAATTTAAGTAAGCTGTCAAGACATGATACTGGAGGTAGTTACCAGGGGAAAAAAAAACATATGCTGCTAAAGGAAATGTAGGGATCCTTAAATTTAATCTGAAAACGATATCTAAGAGACTGCAGATATCTGTGGCATTTTCCAGAACTACCAGAGACTTTAAACATCTTTGACTATTTCCCAGGGTTTTCACGTTGACTAAATCCCTCTTTCATCACCTTTCCACATTCAGTTTAGAATGCACTAAAAACATTTCCTGGGACTGACTGTATGACAAAGATGACACTTACAGGCAGATTCTCTGGTGGGACAGTCAGGCTGAGAACAGAATGTACTTGAGGAAAATAACGAGGAGTGATTTTCCCCTGGATATTTGCTTCAGCATGAGCCCTGCTCCTTGACCTGAAGCACATCTAATAGGGCATTACAACTTTTCCTAAAATGACAGAACAAAGAAGATGGAGCCACATATCATGGCCATGAGGGATTTTGGAATGGGAAAGAGAGTGGTATTAGCCAAGCACCAGTGCTGGCCAAAGTGAAAGAGCTGAATGGGAAAGCAAGACCCCTCTTCTTGGCAGTTACAAGCAGGACATACTTATTAGCTATAAAACTGGTCCCAAACAAAATGACCGATACAAGTGGAATTTTAGTTCCAGAGCTTTATTTCTGTTGCATGACTGCTGTTGTCAAAGGAAGGAAAGAGGAGGGGAAAGGAGGGAGGGGAAGGGAAAAATTTAAAGCAAATAACGAATTGCTGTATATCAGAGCAGTGTATAAAACTATTTTCACCAGAATAACCATTGTCATCATTGTCTTAAAGAGAAAAGAATGTACTGCATATAGAAAATAAATAGCATAAGAAAGTAAGTAGCCAGGCACTATTTATTTTTTTCACAGTGTAACTAATCAACTTCACAGCAGATACAGTATAAACAATGCATTACAACTGCTTTACAAAATTCAGTGTTGAAACTCTCTTGATTCTTATCAATTTAAGAGACATCAGAGCACAAACATCTAATCTATTCATTCTGCACAGAACACATGTTATTCAATGGTGGGGTATAATTTTTATTATTTTTTTTTTAAAGACTATGGCTTTCAGAGTTTAACATTTAGAAGATTACAGATTACATCGCAGTAACATCTGTATGAACCATGCACCAGGGTGCAAAAACACTTCCTTTCAATGCACAAGGACTAGTGCAACATTTATATGAAAATTCAATAGATGTTAACATTCACAGGAGAGTTGTGAACTATAAAACCTATCCTTCAAACCACTGTTAGTCTTCTGGCAAAAGAAGATCTAAAAGATCTCTTCTGAGATTTTTTTTTTCTCCAGAGGTCTTTATAATCCAACTCTTTCTCATAACCTTACTTCAGAATTTCTGTTTCCAAAGGCTTGTGCCTCCAAGCTCCTTCTGATAATGAAGGCAACAAGCATCTCCTATTCTGAGCCTGTTACAACTGTTCTTGCTACCAGTCTCAAAGTCTCGCTTGCCCTTCCATAAAATCAGCTTTTAGCAGCTGATATACCATCCTGCATGAGCTGTGCTGCTGCAAACAAAAGAAAACCAAGCAACCAGAGGATGAAATCTGTCCCTTTGCTTTCACATCTCCCCACGTCAAGAAAACTATAAAAAAAAAAAAAAAGAAAGAAAATTCCCCCAAAGGCTACAAAATTCTAGCCTTGAACCATAATTGAACGATAATTCTGCACTATTCTATAGCAATCTAATTTATTTAAAACACTCAGTGATGCCTAGTTACTTTTTTTAAGTACTTGAAGCTGAATGCTCAAGGGATAATTTTTAAAAAGGGCTAAACTTCTGAAAAGCAGATTTTTTTCTTTCATGTCTTAAACTGCACATCAGAAAATAAGGCATCCAAAAATTAAGAGTATAATAAAAAATGCAAAACTATGACTTGATCTTTTACCATGATACCAACAGAGTTCTGAAAATGGAGCGCAGAATCCATCTACTCTGCAAATGCAGGTGAAAATGAGGAAATTTGCTCCTACCTACAGATATGTATGAAAATATACTATTCACATGGATGGTATTTTCATATTTACCTTTAGTGATATAATTGCCCATCTCTTCTTTCTTCTTCAGTAAAAAGGAGTAAAATTAAAAATTAATCCACAAAACCCATCAAATGAAGACCCACAGTTATTTTAAGCTTCTGAACCACTCCTACATGCCAAATGTACAAATTTTAAGTGTTTTTTTTAATGACCTTTTTGGTCACATTTAGAATATAAATTTTATTGGCAAGAGGAATCTCTTTAAAATGACAATCAGAAACTGATGTATACGTTCTCATACCTTGCTTTCCAGCATATATATATATATATACACACATGTTGTTGCCATTGCCATTATAATTTCTATAATGCCCATTGTAGCTGTACATGGGATTTAGCCAGGAGCATAATCTGTTTATCAACTCTGAAGTCTTCTGGTTCAGCCATGATCATTAATAATGTCGTCAAATAGAAAAATGATGTTATCAGTGTTTCATTATAACCCAGCAGACAGAATTTTTCAAAATTGAGAAGCAAGTAAAACTCAATTTAATACCTGAAAACGCTTTAGTTTTGGTATTGCACACAAAAGATTATGGCATTTTAAGAGAAGCTGAAGAAGTTATGGCTTAATCACATTGAAAGACTGTGAGGATACCTTGATGTTTCCAGGTAATTTAATTTAATAATGGATGAATACATTCCAAGACTATTGGAAAAGTACCAAATAACTAAGCAGAACTATAAATATCAGCATAATACTAATAATAGAAATGATAGTAATAATAATAGAAATAAAAATAATACTCCAACTGAGGATGTTTTTGAAAGGAAAACTGAAATGGAAGAATAAATTTGCTTCATCATCATGTACTTATATATATAAACCTTAGAAGCAGCACAGAGAGTTACAACATTTATCTTATATTCCATATTTCTTACAGTAAGTTATCCACAAGGGCATTAATAAATAACTTTAAAAGGAACACTGATGTATAATATTGCAACACTGTCCAATGCTGCCAAAACTCTATCAAATGAAATGCATAGTATAAATATTCACTTAGGTAGTTAAAAATATCAGTATTTTTTTAAAAGATTGAATAGAAAACAGGGATGTACTAGTAAGGAGCAAAGTCTGAGTAACTGAAACATTATGTGAACTATAGATACCAGACAGAGATTTGGATTAAGGGTGCATTTGAATACTGGACCCTCAAGATAATAAATACTGACATATATCATAAAACAACAAGTGTTATTTTTCAAAGATATTTCTGTAAATCTAGTGTTCAGATCATAAATTGCAATTGTTTATAAAACTTTAATGCAGGGAAATATAAATTACAGCAGTATTATGCTTAAGTAAATTAAGAAAAAAATATTCATTTTTTTAACATAGGAATCACTATGAGATGATCAGATTCCTAAGTATATTCTATAGCAATTTAAACGGTAATTAAAGTATCATAACACAACTCCTCATGTTCACACAAAGAGCCCAAGTGTTTGTAGTGGGCAACA
This sequence comes from Pyrgilauda ruficollis, assembly GCF_017590135.1. Lineage (NCBI taxonomy): Eukaryota > Metazoa > Chordata > Aves > Passeriformes > Passeridae > Pyrgilauda > Pyrgilauda ruficollis. The sequence goes on from NW_024508100.1 coordinate 20,157,754, forward strand.
GTGGGAAATACAAAAGACACTGTGGAGATGCACAAACCATTAAGATTTTTTTCAGTGACTAAAGTGTGAACATAGATTATATATTAATACTGGGCCTATGAATATGCAAATGTCCATAGTTATCCTTCCTGGAAAATCTGAACTATAAGGCAAGTGCTTTCATTTCTACTGCTCTTAGGCCATCATTGGGCAGATGGACTAACATGACTTTATTGTTTAAAGTGACTATCCCGTTTTTTCTGAATATTTCACAAGCCAAAAGACTCCTATATACCATCTTCCTAAGGAAGAAAAACAATTCAAAGGGAAATACATATCTGTAGTAAAATGATGACTCATCCTCATTTCCCACCCACGGTAACAGTTTTGGATTTTGTTTTTAAATATCAAATTGGCAAAAGTAATACTTCCTCTGTGGAGGCAGTACTGGTCATTGCTTTTAACAGCCTTCAACATTCTCATGTCTAAATGACATAGGAATCCTAATGCCACCCCTGAGAGTAGAGGTCTCCTTATCAGGATCAACTCAAAATCACTTTTCCAATGTTTGGCAGGAAGATATCTCCTACCTGCAATGCCTGTACAAGGAAACTTCAGGAGGAAACCTTTCCTTTTGAATTCAGCAATGCTCAAACCCTGATGATAAAGACCTTGTATGAAGCCAGAAACACACAAAAGAATTACTTCCAACCTGAAAAATATTTTGAATCTCAGGTAGGCCTGCACTGATGTATGGAAAAATAGCTACTACAAAGAATTACAAAAGAGAAGCCTTATGACTGTGAGCAGAGTCTCATCCCTCTTGATCCTGTCAGTGGGACTCAGGCCCTGATGTCAGTAGTAAAATTGTCCTCACTTGCACATGCCAAACGCCTACCCTTCTGAACCTCTTTTCTTGACTAAGAAAAGGAACTGAGAAAGAACAAGCCAGAACAGTTTACAGGTCCTCTGTCTTACATCCCCCATGGCTCTCCTCACACAGCTTAAGTGAGGCTGATGTACCATAAGCACAATCTGCAGGCAGAGCAAGGTTAGTCACGGAGAAGGGGAATAAGAATTTTACAGATATTTTTCTCCCTTAAAATACCATGAGGCTTTCCCAGTTTTTTCAGAATCAACATATTACTAGTGCAGGACCCATCTATGTTAAAAAGGGCTATATCATTAGGTCTGCTTCAGTTTTAGCCAATCTCCTGTCTCCTAGGGCTATCTGAGATTTCTGCTAAAGCTTTCATTACCCCTCTGGCTTTCTCAGTGAGGTTTACTAGTAAGTAAAATCATAAGTTTATTTACTGCCTTTTCACAGTCATCTTAACATCCAAAAGACAACCGTGACTGATCCCTGTGACAAGATTTAAACATTTTGCCCACGAGTGCCACCAAAACTCCTCTACACCACACGGGGAGTATCTCAGTGCCTCGTATCAGGACAGTCAATTCAGTGAACTGCTCTTGTGCAAAGATAAACATTAAATGCAGGGATGCTTTTCCATCATCATGGAAGTCAGAGCACAGATGCATCTTCTGAGGGAAGAATGTTTCAAATTACAGTCTCAGGCAGAAATGACCCTTCCTTTTAACCAGAAACCAACCTCCCTGGAGCACCCCAGCTATCCTAGTTCATGTCTGGTATAATCACAATTCAACTTTCTCACTTCCTGATGGAAACAGAGGATGATAACTGAGTGCAGTCTGAGTCAGGTTTCTATTCCCAAATATTTTAGCCCTTGAGGGGACTAAAAGCAGTTTAGACTGGATACTAGGTCTTTCCCAGTGCCTACTGCACTAATTAGTACTGCAGTAATTAGTACTCAGTAATTTTAAAACTGGTTTTATCTCTAATAATAAAAGGAGATTTAAAAAATACTTTTCTCATTTAACCTGATCTCTGTTTTCTGTTCAACATTTCACCAAAATGTTCATTCAAGATAACTTTCTATTGCTTGTTCAGTCTGTAGTTAATGTATAGGAAATACACAATATTTTCCTTTTTATTTAAAACATTAGACATATTTAATTATGTTGCAGAGAAATCAAGGACATTATCACAAATACAAGTGAGAAACCTATGAACTAAAAATAAGTCGCTCAGATCCATGTAACTTGATTCTGGGACCACTGCCACCATCAATCTTTCCCTCATACCATTGTTTCCTTTCCTCCCACCAGTTTTCAGTGCAGATTCTCAACTGAATGAAAAATGCCCATCACAACAAGACATCCTTCATCCTCCAGCTGCAAACTCCCACCACTCGCCTTGGAGAAAAACTTGGTCATAATCTTGTGTGTTCAGTCAGATGATCCCACCCATCTGTGTGAAATATTAACCAACTAAGAGTAAAATAAAGATATTTTTTCAGGTTTTGTTTCATCTGGCAACAAACAGAGCATTAGAACTGCTTTTGGTGACTGAAATGAAGCAGAAATAAGAGATCTCTGAAAAAAAGAGGACAGATCTATTCCTTTCCTCCATTCAAAAGCTTTTGTAGAAAATTCATGGCATGAACCAATGTAAAGGCCTTTTCTACAGTCTGGAGACTATTCTACCACTCCCTGTGAGTCAGTCTCTCCCTCCAGCACATTCATGAGGCATGTGGACATCCACTGAGCTTTTTTAGGAACAGAAGCACAGTAATTATGAATCCTGGCTTTGTATTTTTCAGCTGTGGAATTGCACATTAGTTTCTATCTTCTGTATCTATTATAATGACTAAAAAATACAGTATCATTTCATAAACATGAAAGATGACATTTAAGGTATAACTGAAACAACAATGGATTCTACAAAAATAATTATAGTAACAGAAAAATGTATTTGCACTAGTTCTCATCTATTTTGAAACAGCAGACAAAAATTATGAGTGATACAATCAAATTAAACATATCTTACTTTAGGCAGATAGACATTTAAATCCAGACTCCTCCTGTTCTCTTTTGATTGTAAGGTGTTCACAAATTACAAAGCACAGTTCATATATCAATTTTAAACAAATGTTTTACTACCATACCAAATAAAGAACAGAAAGTTATAAAAATACTGTTGGAGGTGATTCTCCTTCAAAGTCTAACACAATCCTATATCTCTGAATGCCAGAAAACTGGATAAGGTTAAAGTCTTTGAAGCATATCAACATGTGAATACAAAATACATTACCCAGAGTTCATGCTTTGGTTGCACTGTCACTACATAAAACAGATTTATTCAGACGCAAAAGACATGCACTAAAGTTCAGTGAGGTACAATCATAGACAGAACCTTACCAAAAAGTAACACACTGATCTGTACTCACTACTCAAACAGACAACTGGTAAACACTAATACAGAAATACCAAGGAAAAGTCTCTTTTTTTGAAAAATACATTTCAAGATATGCCAAAGATAGGTGCAGTATAAAACAGTTTTCCCAGATTTTTCCCCCTCTCTCTCTCTGCCTTTACAGCAATTTCTCCTCTTATGTCCCTCCCTTTCTATGAGAAAATCTTTTACTGAAAACGCTCTGGTTCACATCCTTAATATTCAATTATTTGAGCTACTGAACACTCATTATTGAAATCAGTGCAAATTAAGCATGTGTTAATGGCATCAATTCATGATAGCATCACTCTTTATGACAGTACAGAAGAACTCCCTTTTCTGAATTCTGGTACTAATTAGGAATATGTTTAAGTGTGTGCTTATGCAGTGATGGTCAGAATAATATGACTCCCAAAAAATATGATCCCAGGTAAGAGTAAACAAACTTTTTATCCAGTTAAGTTTGAAAAATTATTGCAGATCTAACTCCAATTAATTATACTGTTTGTTTCTTGCTGTTTTTTTAAAAGTATCACTTAGAGTTCTTGGAATCAAATGTTTACATGCAGATTAGAAAGAAAATGGATAGGACTAAAATAACAAATTTATTACATGCCATGTTACAGTTCACTGCATTCTCATTCCTATTTGTACTCACAGTACTATGAGAAACTAAAATTATTTCAGCAGAAACAAATGAAGTACACAGAAAAGTTTGTCAACAGACAGAAGCAAGTGTATCCAAAAGCCAAACAGCCATAACACTCAATAGGTTTAATACTCCATTACATTGTTCCACAGAAATTAGAGATGAAAGACTTCTTATCCATCCCTTGCCAATTCTGAATGTTTTCAGTTCTCCAATTCAGCCACTGGAGGCTGATTGGCAACTGACAACCACATGAATAGAAAAAGCTAACTAGATGAGCCAGAGGAGAGCCGGCTGTGAAATTTGTATTTCCTCTTGTGCAGTGCCAAGTTCCTTTAAGTTTCCTTTGTTTAAAGGTGAATTAATGAACCTCAGGAACTCACTGAATCTGGGCCTTGCATTGTACAGCAAGCTGACTGCTTTTCAAGCACACATCCAACATACTGCTGAAGCCACCTTCATCCCTCCTACAGAGGAAAGTGTTCAGCATGCTGTCAAAAAGCATCAACCTACATTATGGAATAAAAACTGACATGTTTCTTTTGGACTGAACATTTTATGAAAATGAGACTCTAAAAAACCAATAAATTATAGCAGATCAATGTTGTTAATGATACCGTATTTCTACACTCAGTCCAACAGTCAGAAGAGCTGGTACTCAGAAAGGTCATACCACAAATAATGCCAGGCAACCTCATAATCAGGGCTTTCAGATTCTCTCAACCACTCCTATATTTCATCACCTAAATACTAAAAAAAGTTTTCATTAAAATTGGATCTTTTGTCACATCTCTCACCTTCCATAACAACTGCACATAACCTCATCCTCTCTATTAAACTTTGGGACTCAACACTGGAATAACACTTCCTCTGAAATGTGTATTGTATATCATATCTAGCTATGCCTGGTACCAACTAGACTATAAATACAGTAATCCTTTCTGAGAAATTCAGAGGAGGGAGCATATTCAACAGAAATATTGGGGGAAGGGGGGAGCTCTTAATGTAACATTTTCTATTCTTAGCTATTAATCATGTCTATATCTTTGGTACTGAACATCCTTACCTACAGCCAAATACTAATCCCATTAATCCTCTTTAAAGATCTGTAAGGTCTTCTGTGTAATGCTGACTTTTACCTAATGCATATCTTAATTTTACAGTGATTTTTGCAAGCTCACTTGAGACCAATTTGTCTTTAAGAAAGGAGGAAAGACTGCACTTTTCCATAATGAAGACAATGGATTTAGAAATAGAAATTAGATATTAAATGCTTCTGGCAGCAATAGTCAACACCAAGAGGTCAGCACAGAAAAACTACTCCTGAAGGATTTCTACCAAAGCTCTTACCGCAGAAAGGATGGACAACTGGTCCTATGATTCGGGGGGGATGTATGCCATCTTGGAGAAGGTTCAGCAATGCATAAGGATTATTTTAACCCCCCCTCCATAACACATCTTTTCCATTAGAAGCAAACAAATGTCAAGAAGGTAATTACCCATCAATCCATACCACACATTCCATACATTAATACCATTTGGCTTCGGCTCAGTGAGTGGCATGTGCAGTAACAAACCGGATCTACAAAACCACGCTGTGTGCAAAGGGGACCAGATCCCACACTGCACTCTTAGCACTGGGGATTTAACACAGTGCCTTTGAGTACAACGACCACAGCACTGTTACAGGCCTTCCAAATTCTGCTGATACAAATTCTTCCAAATGTAGGGTTATAACTTTTTCTCCAACACTGAGTATGTGAAGAGCATTATGCTTAATGGCCACAATCTGGGCCAACACCAATCTGCTTTCCATGAATTGAGCAGGCAATGGCAGCTGGATAAGCATTTCTGAAAGTTGTAGACCTCTTGGACAATTTTGGGGAACTCATGACAATGAGCAGGAAACAGGAACAGGAAATGGAGCACAGATAAAAACGAAATCTAAGGTTGAAAGCCAAAAGTCTCTATCCATGGTCAGGATAAGACAAGCTCAGAATTATCCTTGGGTGTTTTGATGCATTCATTCCTAGCTGCTCTTATATCTGCATTTTGTATAAATCTGAATTGATTAATTATCATCTAATCACACTTTTTAACATACTGGATAGAACAAATGGCTGACTGAAAAGAGAAATGTTACATTTCAACTTTTTAAAACTAGCGATTAATAAAACCATCACCTTATGGATGAAATGGATGAGAGTAACTAATCCCATTTAATTAAGGCTTTCTTTGCAAAGGTGTAAGAGATGCTACAAAATCCTTCTGCATTGTCATTTAGGATTAAAATTGAGAGCTTATGTAGGTTGGTTCAGTTAAATAGCATAGCCTGTGATTCTGCATTTTCTTAGAGCTGGAAAAAATGTATGTATGTGTGTTCAGGAAAGATAAATCTCAGGGATATTTATTTTAAAATGTTCTCTTCAAAATACCAGTATCAGTTCTACAGCTGATCACAAGAGGGAGACTACATTATCATATTTCCTCTCATTGTTTCAAATTTTTAAAGCATACAAACAATTTGAGTCATTTTGGACCAGCTCTAATATTTGCTCAGTTAAAAGTATTAATGACTATTCAATTAATATTTTTTCTGAGTTTGTCAAACCTCTGAAATTTACAGATAAAGGTAGCCAATCCAGTAAACAAGGTTGAACAATGCAAAGGCAGTTGGAAAGAAGATTCGAGAATAGGAGTCAATTTTTGCTATACGGATGTGTATTCTTCCTTCTCGCCAAGATCCTGTGCGGCAGTCTTCAAAACAACAAAAGAAACTAGCACAGTCTTTTCCTTCTAGGCACTCATATCCATAATCATCATCACGTTCAGGGAGATGATGAATGTTATTCATTGGAATTAGTGTTGATCCAGGTCGAACAGCAATTGCAGGTGGTTTCTTAAGAAAAAAAAAAAAAAAAAAAAAAAAGGGAAATATAGTTTTGTGTGCTTTTATCCTCACATTAAATAATTCCATAGGCTTTCCCTGGCAACATAACCACCTTCAGTACAATATACAGAAATTCTTATGTTAAAGAAAACAGTTTGGGGAGCTTAGAAAATTATGAACTGCTATATGTAATTAGCACACGCAGGCAAAAGATCATGAACTACTTTCACCTGCCACAGTGAAAATTGGGTTGTGCTGGGATTTGGGAATAGCAGATAATTAGTTACACAGACAGGGTTAGGTGATCCCATCTACACAACACAGACAAACATTTTGAAGTCAGTCACTTCTTGACAACTGGGTCACAATCAAGTCCACAAGCAGGCTACAATCACCACTAAAAAAGTAATGGTGGTCCTCCCATCTTTTGGAGTCCTTAGGAGATGTGTTTCTGGAAGCTACATTTTCACAAAAATAAAAAAGCTAATGAGTTTAACACAGCATCACTGGGGAAGTTTAACAGACTGAGACAGGTAAGACCAGGCTATGCCATCTAACCCTCAAATGTTAAATCCCTAAACAATACAGCCCCCCTTTAGAATCCAAAACATGACTCCTTAGGAGAATGCCACTCAAGTCACCGATTAATTAAGTTCTTAATTCTTACTTTTACTTTCTGTGGTCATAACAATCTTCTTGTATCTGGTAAAAACTCAGTGTAATGCGTTATAACTCTCATCGAAAAAATCTGGGTGGATTATTGCCTAGTACATATAGTGTCTGCTATTCCCTTACTTGTGACTTTTGCCTTTCCACCCTCCTTTTACTTATACTAACACAACCCACCTTTTCCCCTTTTATTTCATTTCTCCACAGTTTTATATGCATCATCCTTGTTTTCCTGATTGTTTCAAAATATATTCTCTTTATCTGTCCTTTATCTTCTCTTTCTAAATCTCATGGCTGTTTTAAACTATTCCATAATCCTCCTTCAACTTACCCCACCCGACCCCACATTTGGCATCGCTTCTAAAATCTTCAGACCAAAGAGAAGGGTTACATTAACACTGCTCTTATATTGTGTTCTCTCTTTTCCACATTCTTCATATTTTGTCAAGTAAGGACATAAAACAGCAGGAAAGGAAGCAGTGAGAAAATATAACAGGATATTATTAACCAATTATACATCATAGACAATGAAATAACATGAAAAAAAATATGGAAAGTGGGAAGTCTTCATTTAGCTTCTTGTAATCCTTTAATGTCCTGTTGTCCCACATCCTGTGAAGTACTTTGGCCAGTACACAGACCTCTGTATATTGTTAAGGTGACATTCTTTTGCTTCAGGGGCATCTTACCCAATATCCCAAGGGATGGTGTTAATGCAGTGCAGTATCCACCATGTTTTCAAATAGCTTTATTTAATAAGTGTCTCTACTAGAGAAAGTTTCACATAGACTGCTGTTTCAAAACTGATTATACATGCTGACCTAGGGAGCTAATTATCATCCTGAAGGACCTCATTATTCTTTTCAGTTATGATAAATACTGACAATACTAAGAAACAGGAGTTACATGCTTCTGTCCTAATTTGAGGCATTGCAAAGAGAGGTTATTTTTATAAAAAACTAAAAATAGGTTCAATTTATTTTTGAAATTAAGAAGAAGTCTTTATTCTGCTGAAGATAAACAGGGAAAGATGCCTATTTCTGATCCACACCTAGTCTGTTCTGCTCAATGTTGGTTTTGCCCATGTAAAATTTATGGGATGAATTGTTTCTACTAGTGGGGTAAAACAGGAATCCTCAACACAGAAACATGATGGGAGAAGGAAAAAATTACAGTACTGCTTTCCACTGTTCACAACACCAGCAAAGACTGGAGGTGGCTACTGAATTACATGTTTGAAGAGGTGGCTTGACTGCAGACACAGTCATCCTGTAGGCTTAACTACCTACAGGAAGTACATAAAATGTGTGCAAGAGGCAATGAGAGGGAAAAGAGAAAAAAAGACCAATAGCTACCAAGAAAATGCCTTTATATAAATTGGAAGAAACTGAAAAAAAAAAAAAAAAAAAAAACCAACAAAAAACCCACAACATGTAGATATAGAAGTACATGTTGATTTTTTATGGATAAGCCTACTGAAACTGTAGATAAAACAGCATGTATTGTGATATCATTTATAATACAGTCTGATAGGATCAAACCCCAATTATTCTGCAATAACACTAATACAAGTACAAAAGGAAGCCACTGTCTGTGGAGATCATGGAAGAGGCAATACATTTATTTCAGGTGAAATGATGATCAGAACAAGATCCACAACTAATTAAGTTAAATCTTTCCTGCCTAAACTCATTATCCTTACTAATGTGGATTTGTATAAGCCAATTCATACTACCTTTCTTGGATGATGCCAGCACATATTTTCTAAGATAAAACTGCTGTAATCATTTGCAAAATCTCACCATTTTTTTCACAAGATCATTTATTGTGGCTTATTGGCATCAGTTCCTGGAATAGTAACCATTTATAGCATTTTGCAGTAGAAATAGAAGATCTATGCAAAGCAAGTTTCCCAAGGAAAAAATCACTTGTAAATGAGTTTTCAGAAGGAATTAAACTGACTTCAAAAATTAAATTGGTTTTTTGAGTTACATACCTGTAACTACAAGACAAAAAGAATTAATAGAAGTCTCTGACAAAAATAAAGGGGGAAAAATAAAAGGTAAAAAAAAAAAGAATAAAAAGAAAAGGATTTGTAATGGTATGACTTCCCATTAACTAATTAGATGCCTTCTTTATTTATTTGGAGCAAGAAAAGTCACAGCTTTTTATAAAACATCACCAGAAAAACTTTTACCAAATTAGAATCCATGCATCTACATATATTAAATTTAATTCTCCCTTTCTTTGTGTAATCTCTTTATTTTGTACGGTCTTATAGCCGTAACATGTTTAAAAAATTCTGTTCAAAATGATTTATTTTTTCAACTTCTTAGAAAGAAAAAGCATCATTTAAGAACCCAGTAAAACACGATTGAACAGTATTTTAGCATTATATTGCTAATTTTAATTTTAGTGCAAATTCCAGCTATTTATTCAGTAAGTTCATAGTTTCTATCTCATCATTATTCTGCATTTAAAGTTTTCATATGCCCTGAAAATCTCAAAGCACTTGGCAGATTATTGCACACATGGGTGATGTGTGAACAGATTCTGCAGAGTGGCATTATTTCATTCAATAGAACATACTTGCAAACTGCTTCAGTGTCTTTTGATTTGTCAGCAGCTGATCTTTAATAACTGCCTGGTTTGAATACAGCAGTACATCCTGATATCTTCACCTACTCTTCAGTGTGCATGCCAAGAGCAGATCTACTCATCTCCCCGCTCACCAAGCGCTGTTGAGACCTCATTGCAGCAGCAACCTGAAATTGAATCTGCTGTGCTGACACTGGGATGCCCCCACATCCTCTGTTACCTTTTACCCTCATAACTCAGCTATGCCCTTACCAAAGCCTGTGTTCTGCTCCTTCTGTTGTTCCCACATGTGTTTCTACCACTAACAGGAAGCAGATTTGAGGTTTCCATTTTCCAGTTTTCCTGACTGTGCTGGATTCCCTGAGGATCAGAGTGATGTCTGACCAAGGCAGCACAGGGAAGTATTAACTCTTCACCACTGGCCTTGTCCTAAATACAGAGCTGATCCCCTTGGAACTGCTCACCAAATGAAGCCTAAGGGGTCTCATTACCCTGGAATCAAGCCCCAACAGCCTTGCAGGGTCCCCATAAAAGAGAGGCCCCACAGCAGTGCTGCTCAGAATGGGTGCACCAGTTCTTTCTGACATAAGCTGCAGAATGGATATGGTTCATAACAGGATTTCTGCACTTCCATACCTGCAATTACTTCTTTAATTTCATATCAATTTCTGTTTCACCTCATACAGAGCTGGTATTCAGCCTTCATCCAGAAAAGGCAACTGGTATTATGGTTCAGGTATGCTCCTGCATTTTTTGATGAGATTTGGAAAGGGGCTTTATAACATTTTCCTTTCTCTTATTCTCTCCAATGTTTTCTTACTTTAAAGACTACCTTTAAATATTTGTACTGACTTCCAACAATAAATGTTTTGGAAAAAACAGTATTCTTACTACACAAACAGAAAGACTCTTAAAATTGAATAATACTTGATCCTGAGATATGTGGAGGTTTACAATAGAAACATCAACTTGTAAAAGCAGAAGGTTAATTTAACCAGAAAGAAACACGGAAGCCAATTTAGAAAAGAGTTAAGATAGAATTTCTGTAGTGGGATTCAGAATACTGGCCAATAATAAGCATTTATTTCCTTTTCAAAACTTTTCAAGACTTAGGTGATGCAGATCCAAAGAAATCCTCATACCTTCAGTCCATGCACATTATCTTTACTGCTACACTTTTAGCTGTTGTCTGCCAGGTGCTGTTTTCAGAAGCACTGTGCCCTACAGAACCATATCTGTGGGTACATACTTCATGGGCAGTTCTAGAAGCACCAAGGGTATGGAATAGTATATCAAACCACCTTAGGCTCATGTGTCCTCATTCACATCTGTGAAATCATCTAAACCCTTTGCTCACTAGCTGTATTTACATAAAATTAGTATAAGCACCCAACTGCAAAAAAAAAAAAAAAAAAAAAGAAAAAAAAAAAGAAATATTAGTGTCAATTATCTTTGAACATTAGCTTTTATACTTAAGGAGCATTCATTCAAAATGAATGCTACAATAAAAACCACTCTGTATATTTTTTTTCTTGTTTGACTAAACTTACTGATGGCTTAGATTTTGCCTTCTTTTCTTTCCCTTTGACTCCTTTTCTGTTGCTGGTAAAGTAATGTAAGGTGCCATATTCCATCAAGGCAGCAAACACAAAAATAAAGCAAACTGAAACAAAAAGGTCCATTGCTGTCACATAGGAAACCTTTGGGAGTGACTTCCTAGCAATTGTACTCAGCGTTGTCATAGTCAGCACTGTTGTGATCCCTGTAAAGAAAGAAAGAAAGACAGAAAGAGGGAAATGTATAGGTGATCAAATCATATTGTCACCAAAAAAAAGTAATCATATTAGCTCTTAATTAATTGTTGAGTCATATAAGGACTGACCCACAGGAGGGGTCAAGCAGGTTTATCACTGATTATGTTCACGTCCATTGGTGCTATGGCAAGAATCCATCCCTATGGATGCAGCATCCTCCATGGGATCATAGAGAAAGCAGCACATTTCCCCTTCCCTTTAAATCCCTCCTATTTTCAACACACACTGAACAAACAATGACACTAAGTTTGTGAAGTTTTATAAATCCGACGTGAAATGTACACATAAATACAGTAGAAAAATGGGTACAAATAAGCACACACATTTTATAAGCACAAGGAAGTCCCTTAGCTCAAACGATTAACATGCTAAAAATGATGCATTCAGAAATAAAAGGAGTATTATTTATCAATTTCAAGCTTTTGGTAAACAAAAGAAAAATGAATAATGTTTCCAATTGTCTGCTTCTGAAGAAGACATAGAAGATCAAATTTGATGGCATTCACAGCTTTCTGGTCTCATTGTCTAAGTTATCAGATATGCTTTCAACACTGTGTCTTAAGTGATAGAAAATGTTTCCCTTGATTCACTTACATACAAGCTAATTAAAAGAACAAATTGGCCTTAATAGCTATGTGTTCAAAATCTCAACTATACCACTCTTCATTGGTTTAGCATTTACAAGGTTTTAACACTTTCTTCTTCTATTTGATGCTTCAGGGAGATGCAAATCCATTTACATAGTAGTCCAAAATTAAGTGTGACCTTTCCTTTGAAAAGCAATACTTGAACACACAAACAATTTGGTATTTACATGCACAAGTTTATTAAAAACTGAAACAAAAACAACCAAACCAAAACAAATAAACAAACAAAACGCATTACACCAGGCTAAAACTGTCTATGGCTCACAAATCAAAGCATGGAATCACTGGTCACTATGGACTGTTCCTGCAGCAGGAAGGCAGTAGAGTTTTCCCAACAGATTTCCCAATGAAATTACATGCCTAAAGGGGCAAACAGATAACCAAAGTGTTCTTCAAAAGTGCTTCAGTCCCGCCAGATACTTTTGAAAACTGATTTGACATTCCTCTGTATAACCAAATATTTAAATGTCTGTCATCTCCTCAAATCTTTTCCTCTGGGAAACCACAATCTTCCAGAATCTTCCAATAGATATGAGAGGAAAAGGTCCAATCTTTTCAGGGTACCAGACCCCAGCACACCCTCCAGGTGGGAAGTGGCCACCATTCCCTGTAGTGACTTCCGTTCAGAGTGTACAAAAAGAGACACAAATTTTTCCAGCCTTGTCTGCTACGTTAAAGGCATTAGGGGGCTGTCACAGGGAGCAAACCTTCAACAGCAAAACAGCTACCTGCCCTCACAAACCTTGCTTAGTTTTGGCCTTCTTGTATTAATTTCTCTTTCCATAAAATTGTGTCTGTTTGACAGGTACTCTCTTTCTCCTCCTCCAGAATATTTGCATGTAAGAAAAGTCATCCTACAAGCTGTCAAGTGATGGCTTTTGCATGTTTACAAGAAAGGAGCTCAGAGTTACCTGCAGGGAGCTGTAAATAAGATATTACAAAAGTTTGTATTCCATCTCGAGTAGATGAAGGCTAGTACAGCTGAAGTGAGAGCTTGAAAACTTCAGCTTAACCATGACATCAAAGACAGATTTTTAGGTTCATGGCATACAAAAAGCACTTTGTAAAAGAAAAAACTGGATACAGAACTAGAAAGATACCAATAGAACACTTTTTTTCTGTTATAACTATTGTATTGAAACTAGTCAGAGTCCACAATGATGTTCAATGAGTCAAAGAAATCTGATTAAATTTCTACATCAAGATCTAAAATTATCAAAAGTAATTTTCACTTATTTATTTGAGACCTTAGACTCCACTAAATTTTGCAGCACTTTCAAATAACATAAAGTTAGGGTGCAAACTGAGATTTTCTTCCCTTACCTTTCCATTAGGCTACTGAGCCATGCTTGCTCTTGCTTACTTTCTCTCTTGACTCATTAATCCTGCAGGCTTGCTGGTGGTCCAGTTTCAGTGAGAAAGGCAGGGAGTTAAAGCGTGGCTCATGCTTCTGGTAGCAAATGATCTTGTAGGGTGGGAATGGAGTGTTCACAGCAATACAGCTGATGAGGAAAATTAACTCACGTCTCTAAATTCCTAAGACACAACTCTCAGCTCTTGACCTTTCCCCAAAAACAGGTTAGACTGCTGTCACTAGTTCTCCTACAAGCATCTCTTCCTGCTAAGCTCAAAGCTGTGTCCTGTGCACCCCGTGTACCCATTTATCAGGCCTTACCTGGGGACTACAACTTTCCTCCAAGGCAGCACAGGAATCCTAAACAGTCAAACTTAGCAGACTGACACCATGCTAAACAGGTCAACCAAGATGACACTAGCACAGAATTATCTTTGTATTAGAACTTGCAACACACTTCAGAACAGTCTTTAGTAAAAGCAGGAGTTTTTGTAAATTATAGGCTTAACTTCTTGAAGTGCAACTTCGGTTGCAAATTATCTGTCCTATCCTGGGTCTAAAAGAATAATTGAATCATTCTACTAAAAAAAAAAAGCCAAACAAACCCATCAAACACAAACAAACACAAACGGATCAAAAAACCAATGCCAAAACCACAAAAAAACAAAACAAAAAAACTAAACCAGATTTTCACCATTCTTGGTCATGTAGTAATGACTTCATTTGTTCCACGACGCTAAGTGTCAGACTAATAATTGCAACATGACTATCCCTGGCGATGATAAAAAAAAAAAAAAAAACATAAAGAAGAAAAAACATATTTATGTGAACAACAGCAGACCAACAAACTTGGATCAGGACTTCCATGCTCAGCTTTGCTTCCTTAAACTCTGTCATGCAACTACAGCAGGATTCTCCTACTCCCAGTGTGGCAGTTCAAAAGAGAGAATGACCAACGGTCACAATCCCTGATGCACATTTGTTTTCTTTGGGACTACCAGATCCTCCAAGGCTGAAAAAAGACATTCTTACCCAGAGAAGTCCTTGCAGGAACTGCATCCTTATTGATCCAAAATGACACCCATGAAAGAACAACTGTGAGTATACAAGGAATGTATGTCTGAATAGTAAAATATCCCATACGTCTGCTGAGATCAAAGAATATTGTCATAATAATATAATCACCTAAAATTAAAAAAAAAGAATAAGAAGTATTTATATGACATCTAATATGGTTTTCGGTTGTATCTTCATCTGTTGTGTGGATCTAAATAGATATTGCACAAAATGAAACTCAACACTTTGCCTTACCAGACAAGGTATGAGAAATTTCAGTTGTATTTCGTAGCCCCACAAATGCAAACTGATACAATCTCCAGTATTTTGGATCTGCCACTTCAACAGAGGTTTTCTTCCATTTGTATTCAATTTCATTTCTGGGATATCCATCTAGAATGAAACAAAAAAAAAAAAAAATCAAACATTTAGCCACAGAATGTACTAAAGCACGTTTTCTGATCTCTGAAGTTATTTATAAACTAAACCAGGTCTGTAAATAAAGTTGATTTGAGACCATCTATAGTCCTTCTGCTACACTTAAAATTCAACCACAAAACAAACAGCCTCAATTTTAAGCCTAGGTAAATGTAAGACCAATCAAAAACTGTACAAATACAAACATTTAGAAAATATCTATCTGGCATTCTCGAACTCCAGTAATAAAAACTGGCTCAGAATCATCACTATTAAAACACAAATGTCATTACATTATCATTAAATGATCAGAAAGAGCTTAAAAGTACACTTCTTAATACATAATTTGATGGTTTAGGGAAGACCTGAAAGGAGGCTGTAGCAAGACAGGAGCTGGCCTCTTGTCCCATGCAGTCAGCAACAGGGTGAGAGGACATCGCCTCATGTCTGCATCAGGGCAGGTTCAAGCTGGATATCAGGAACAATTTCTTCACTGAAAGGTTGCAAAGCATTGGAACAGGCTGCCCAAGGAGATGGTGGAGTCACCATCCCTGGAGGCGCTCAAGAAACGACTGGACATGGCACTTCATGCTATGGTTTACTTGAGAAGTTGGTGTTGTCATAGGTTGGACTTGATACTGGAGTTTTTCTCCAACATTAATGATTTATGATTACAATAGCACAATTCCCTAGGAATTTTTTTTAAACATAGTTTGCATCAAAAAATAGAGCCTGAAGATTGTGGTTTCGCTCATATAAACTAAGTCCCACTGAAAGGAAAAGGACTTCTACTGATTCAGCATTTACAGGAGCAAGTTGAAGAAGACATATCTTATTCTTCCTTTTAAGTATACCATTTGGAACAAATTCAAAGTTGTCAAGTCTTGCAGGCATAAGAAAAAAGTTTTTCCAGGACAGTGCATTTCCATTAACTGGAATAGGCACTGTATTAAGACTCCTAAGCAAAAAGACTATTTTTAAAGTTGCAAAAGATACATGTGATTCAACTCATTCATTAGTGTAGTAAACAATGCAATAAGTCTAGTCAAAACATGAATGGTCAGTTCTTTCTTTTGCTGCAAGGCTTTAAAAAGTAAACACTTGCTCTTCTGATGCCAAAATTTAAGTAAATTTAAAGCCTGAATGTAAAGAGGACAAAAAAGTATTTTACGACGTACAGCTTGAAAACTCCAGAGGACAGGAGTGTTCATCCATAGGAAAATTATGAAGCTGAAGATAACACTCAGCATTAATTGTCAACCTAATTAGAAAAAGAAGGGGAAAAAGAAAATAGGTTACATTCAAGAATTCAGACACTTCCTACTACATATTAAAGAACATGCACAGAAATAAATTTTGCCAATTAATAGATATTATGAATAGCCTCCTGTGTATCAGAAAAACAACATCAAGCATTAGCACCAAAGAACAAAACAGGAATTATTATTGCATGCAACCTGAGGATCTGTGTTGTTTCAATTGGCATTTCAAACCATTTCCAAAATTTCAATTGATCTGGGGGCACCTCTCAGCTCTACAAGAAATAGGGGATAAAAATCAGTGTCTCAAGACAGGGGAAGGAGAGGAGCTTATGATAGCACAAGAAGGAAGTTTTTGTAGAATCCATTTATCAAGTCAAATTGCATTTGGCATCGTTGTATCTGGTAGCTTTACATAAGAGAAAAATTGTGGGGTACATTGGACTTGCTCTACACCATGGAAACAGTTCTGATGAAAACAGTATTTGGATAGGAAAAACCAAACTATGTTTCTACCTGTTTAATGTCTATCTAAGGTATTCAAATAATTCACAACTTAGAAACATTTTAGAACTGGTTTAGGATTCATAATTGTCTGAACTAGATCACTTTCTGCTTTTGAAAATGCTATCACAGATTTCTACAGGACTTCCAAGCAGTAAGTGCAAAACCCATTTCTGCTACCCTTTGCTAGTAAGCCAGAGTAAGGGGCTAGACTTCAAACTGACTTCTTTGCATTTAAAATACCTCCTCCTTTATTGGCAACAATGTATAGAAAGGCAGAATGTCTTCTAAAATCAACTTCAAAAATTGCCATAATGCTCACACACTTGACTGTGTGCAATGCTTACATATTAGACAAGAGATAGGAAAAGACTCTGAGACATGCTGCCAGATAGCTTTGTAAGTGTCTGAACAAAGTATTTATTCTACACAAACTGCCACTCTGACCTGACCAAAGGTTTGTAAGTAAAAGTGTATTTCTTAGCATACACTATGGGAGAGCAGAAGAAAAAGCCTTCCCCACACTTTTAAGAAGAATGCTATGGAGATGCTTTTCAAATTTGTCAACTATGATGTATGCATTTATTGCCTTTATTTTCGGTTTTCAATTTTTGGATAGTTAAACACACAAAGAAAAAGAAAACTAGCTGAGCCTTATGTTCAAAGCACCACAACTAGATCTGGAATCACTGATGGTGCAATGGACAGACCACGGGCCACCCTCAGAGGAGATTTAGTAAGGCTGGTTAACATTTTCACCATGTCTGCCCTCTGAATTGCCAACAAGGAAAGAGTGGTGATACAGGGGAGCCCACGAACCTGGAGCACTGTCAGATCATATTATTGTTCCTTCAATAAGCCAGACATGAACCTCTCAATGTTGTTTTACCTTAAGTCAAATTCAGGCCAGATCTTTACTCATACAGATGTTTGTGTGTTGCAGTGCAGGGTGAAAGCCTGTTCTGCTGTTCTCTTACCAGTTCACTGCACTTTATTTCTCATATTCTGACACAGTAATCTTAACCTATTGCTCTGTGAGGGCTCCAATTATTTTTTTGCCCATATTTATTTCCTTTGGCTACTTTGCATATCTTTAGAAGAATTTTTTTCATTGAAAATGAATGGACACCAGAAGGGTAAAGTCCAAGTATGACTCTACAATTGCTAATTAGAAAAAGAAAAAAAAATTAGCATGTCAACAGAAGGGGATCTCTAGAGACTCTTATAAACACCAACTGGCATAATAAACCATTTAAAAAGTGCTCTTCAGAGATGTCTGTATGCTCTCAAATGATGCATACTAAGAAAAAATTCAATGAAGAGAATCCTTATAAAGCATTCTAATTCTTCTGACATTTGATACATGAGAAATTTATACATTGTTCATACAACATATGCTGCATATGAACACAGCATACACAGCATAAGTGATTGAGAAGAAAGTAATTAAAAGTGCCACTTTTTGTTTTAAATAGATAAATCAAATATACAAATAAGAGCAAAATCATATTTATGGTATCCTCTGCATAGACTACTTCTTGATCAGTTCTTACTACAAGATTTTTTTGCTATATTTAGAAAATATGACAGTGATGACCCTAAAATACTTTCTTTAGACTACAGCCTTTCAAGAACTGTTTGAAAAGTGACTCAAAAATTAATACAGATAGCCTTAAGCTTAAAAGCAGCACATGCATCTCCCATTTGCCAAGTAGAATTATCACCAACATGTTTGTTTATGCCTATTTTGGATGAACAGATCTGTTGATTTTAATAGCTTACAAGTATAAATATGTTAAGAAGTACATGCAGGACTGGAACCTTTGCTTTAATCAAACTTGTTATATTTTTTACTATTTGAAGCATTTAATATTTTACTTACAGAATATAATTTAGTGGAAATTAGATTATGAATATTTAGACCAAAAATAATTAATCTGCAACATATTAGTGATAGACCACCATGATGCTATATACCATATAGCACCCTTTTTTAAATCTTGCCTGTACCTAAATGAGACCAAAATTTGCTATCACCTTCAGTTGTACTTAGGCAGTTATCTTTGCATTATATTTCAATACTATGAATTTCATCTTTTTCATGATCGAATGATGTTTTTTATTTTCTTTTTTAATCATTTCCATGAAAATTCCTATGATCCATAACAAAAGAGATGCCAGGAATTTGATTCATACTCATTATTTTCACATTCCTGGTCATAACAGCGTTTTGGTTATTCTTCTACCCAAATAATAAAAACCTACCTTAGAGTGTACAATACTCTTCCATCACTCCAGATTCGAAGCAAACGATTTGGAGTTGTAATCCAGTGAGCATCAGATTTCCTTGAGTTCCGGAAGAAAGTGTCTGGAATCCAGATTTTTCCAACCATATTGCTATTAAGCATAAGCACCTTCATTGAGCTGTTAAATTTTAGACGACTGTCATACCAAGTCTGGGCAAAAATTATATCTATAGTGTATTCCTAAAAACAGAGAAACAACCATATCTATGTTTACATTCACCAACGTCTGCAAGCCACCTGTTTTTTGACTCGTATATAAATCCAAAGCCACTTCCTCTATTCTCTTCTGTATTACCATTTGCATAGCAGACAGCAGCCAGTGAACCCAGAATGAGAGACAAAAGATGCACACAGCCTTCTGTTGCTACCTCCTCTCCCCTGACACACACTGATTACTTCAGGAAGAAGATATGTGATGAGAGTGTAACTTGGAGGTTCCCGCACAGTGCAATCACCTCTGGGGGCCCTGAACAGAAATTCAAGGGCAACCTTAGTACTTTAGGGTTAGACTATGTTAAGACAGATATTCTATATTTTTAAGAACCAAACAAAGCAAGCTTTCTGTGTTTTCCCCCAAACTTTTCAACACACAATTTAACATTTTTCAAGACATTTCAGATTATGAAGAATTCATGAATATGTGGAAATTAAACATGGCAGTTTGCAGAACTGTTACCATCCGCCTTGTACACCTACCAACATACACACAAAAGTATACATAATCATAATGAAGAAGGAAATTTCCCTAAAGAAATTCCACTTTACTTGTTAAAGCCTCAAGGAAGCTCCTTCTGTAATAGAAAATCAAATTCCTCTGTAAACTTATGGCCAGAAAAGAAAGGCGAAAAACAAAATAAATAGATTCCATTTTATGAAATAATTCTTGACACAGTAAAAGTTGAGAGGGATATCAATACAGATGCATAAAAGAATACTTCTTTTTGAAGAATCCAGCCAGTTGTTTCTGCACTGCAGACAAAGGGGTAAAGCAGCAGCTCTCGGTGTTGTCAGAGCTCTAGACCATACTCTAACCTTAAAGGCAAGTCTCACTACCTGATGGCAGATGTGATCTTTCCTGCACAGCTGCCCCATGAGGGCTTCAATGAGCAACTTGGCAGCTCCCCTGCAGGGAAAGAGCTGGAGACCAAGCTGAAACACCTGGTGTTGGTTGTTCACCTCTCAATTACAGGTTGAATGGACAGGCAAAAGTGAGGAAGAGACAGTGTTCACACTCTTGCTTGAGCCAAAGGAGTTAGTGTGGTATTCACATGCCCTCTGAACAGAGAAAAGCTGTGAGACAAGCAAAGAAGGAAAACGTAATTCTTATCTCTCTTGCCGTGCCTGTGTTGTGCTAAAGTAGAATGCAATATTGAGATTGTTTACCCAAAGTGAGGATGTTTTGTTCCCTTGGCCTATCAGGGCCAAGAAGTGTGTGTGTGTCGGACTGTCACAAGACAGTCACAAGAGAATCGAGTTCTGTGCAGTTGTGAGCAAGGGTGAGTGCAAGGCAGATTCAGTTTAGATGCAATGTATATAGTATAGAATAATAAAGTAATTATTTAGCCTTCTGATGATGGAGTCAGACGCATCATTTTCTCTCCCCTTCGTCGGGGGTCGCCCGTGCACTGATAAGTTAGTACTAGCTTACTAAGTCAATAAAAATGCATAGTGCAGTCAATCAATTCTGGTTTTAAATAAAAGCCGAAGGCTTCATTGATTGGAGTGGATTTTTTTGTTCATTTTCCTATTAAGCAATCCCAGCAGCCAACTGTTCAAGTTACAGATTCCTCACTATGAGTTTCAGCAACTGATACCACCCATCTCTTAGGAAAGTTTGAGAAATTTCGCACTTCATCCTTCAGAAGTGCCAAGGCAGATATTCCTAAACTATCTTAATCTCTCTTAGTTTTCCTACCTCTCCAGATGGGAGAAGTACAAGTTCAGGAAACAGATATGCTAGAGGGAGGTTTCCTCTTGCTCTGTGATGTATGGCAGATGGATTACCACCTGAACTGTGGTAACTCAGTGTTTTCCAACGATTATGAACAACTAATGCATGAGGCAAACAGTGGAGAGACAGTGAAAACAAAAATACTGTAAAAATGCAGTTTTAAGGTGAATTTGTTCTAAAACTTTGCATATTTCTTGAGAGTCACTGCCATCAGAGGAAGATTCTGAAGGTCAAAACAAGTCCTTGACCTATTTTTTTTTTTTTTGTCTGTAAATGGAATTCCAGATACCTGTGAAAACCCTGGAACTTTTTAACCTTAAAATTCAGCTTTCTGTGCTCATTTGTAGTTACAACTGAAAACGAAACTTGCCTTGCTGTAGTATAAAGGAGAGCCCAAGGCAGTGCACCAGAGAAGTGTTTTAATGGACTTTAATGGGACAGAATGAACAAAGATTTACACATTGCCTTTACAATACAAATAGGAGAAAGAAAAAAGAAGCAAGCAGAATCAACATACATGATGAAATGTATGAAAAGTGAAGAACATCTGAGTTTGAAGGTGCTACTCTTAGCAGCCACTTCACAGTAGCAATTATATAATTATACAATTTCTCTGGTTTGAGAAAAAATATTATCAGAGTCATTATAGTCAAGTCCACCCAAGCAAGAAAACACAGCTTGTCATAGAATACCAAGCACCCTAATAAGTTAGAATAAAAAAGGAAGATTATTTTGAACACAAAAAACAAGGGAATGGCCTCAGCGGACTCAGATGATTGCGTTCTTTTGCCTTTCAGTATTAAATATGCAAGTTTGTATCCTGGTAACTCCAAACAGCAGCACTGTGCCAGCTACTAAGCAGAAAATTATTTCTACCCCATATGAAACCAGCATGTAATAGAGGAGTTGTTTGGAAAACTTTTGGGGAAAACAAAAAAAACCTACAAAAAAACCCCAAGAACAATTCTTCATGATACATTTATAACTGTTCAAAAGTAAGCCAGTACACAATAACTTAACATCAGAAAATCAGTAACATCTTGTTTCCAAGCATCTTGCTGAATGCCAAATGAGATCCAAGTGCTAGCCTCTTGTAGCACACCTGAAGAGACTTGTCCTCCTTGTATAAGCTCACACTTCTGCACTCAGACATATCCTTCTCCCTCTCTCTCTGGAATCAGCCAACTACAGGCATAATCCTACCATGCATCCCACCTGAAAGACATGGACTTGCAGCCTCATGTGGCAATTCCAGCAGCAGCAGCTCACCCTGCCCTTCAGCAGGGACCTGGAGACAGTGCTCTGATTTCACCCAAGAACATTTATTCCACTTCTACCATCTGCCTTGGTGACATTACTACCTACTTCTTCAGCATATCTATTTATCCTGTGCGTCCCTAAGACCTCTCTTTGAGGGTACATAACACATCCTGAGGTCGCACTTATTCTTCACAAAATGCATCTTACATGGGATCACATTTTTAGCCCAAAATATTTCCTACTTCCTTTTAAGAAGGGGAAATCTGTGTCTCTAAAATTTATTAAAATTATGTAGAATAATCACCATACTGTCTTTTCCGAGAGTACTTTATTTCTGAAACAAGATGAAAAAAATTCCTTTTTTCAGAGATTGCATAAGCATGCACAACAGCAACAAGATTTATACAATATTCTTTTAGCGCAACAAATCTTTCGAGACAACTATCTTGCTCTCCTTGTTTTCTTACAAAATTTAAAATTAACACTGCTATCACTTCTACTAGTCTTTCATTAAACTCACCATTTATTGACACTGGGCAACCATAAAAATTGGTTTACTACCCTCTCTTTCAAATTAAACTAATGGCAAAATAGCCATGCAGAATAAAGTGTAATCCATCTACGGCTGTGTTAGTCACAGCCATAGCATAATTATTCATATTTAGCCTTACAGGGTTCAAGAACAATGGCACATATTGGCTCATATTTGGCATTTGATTAAATTGCTGAGTACTTTTTTTTCACAGCTGGCATGAAGTGCCCACCTGTCTAATTATTTACAGATAACTTCAATCCTCCTACATCTCTTTCTTCTCTAAAAGATCTTAGCAAACTCCAAAGGCTGGGAACAGTGTGACTAATCAGGGATTACTATTAAAGGGCCAGGCAGGACACAAACTGTGACTACTGACAGACAGATTCATAGCCTGAGTGGAAGTCATTTAATATATAAAAACAATTACTTCAAACAAAGCTGGAACAGCTACTGAAGGGGGATAAATAAAATCCTCAATATGTTTACTTGTCATGAACAGTTCAATTAAAGCCAGACTTCAAAACAGGTAGTGGATTGTTTTTTGGTTTTTTTTTACTGGAAAGCTGTAAAAGAAAGAGAGGCAGATATCATCCAATAAAATTTTTTCTCTTTATAAACTACATCACACATATTACAATATAATATCAATATGGATAGGAAAAATGTAGCAAAAAGAAAAAAAGAATTCTTGGATATTTTTCCTGACAGTCCAACAACTGATTTGATATTCCACAAAAAAAAAAAAAAAAAAAAAAAAAGTGGAGAAAGCAAGGAACAAGTAGCTAAATTGTTGGCTGGATTATGCTAAATGCAACACATTTTGTTTGTTGCATTTAACAGAAGAAAGTGGCCTAGTTCTGTTTTCTGAAACAGAAAATCAAGGAAGAGTCCCAAAACCAAACTCAGAACTACAAAAAAAATGTTGCGAACTACACACCTACAATGCAGGCAATGACCAGTGAATTTAATAGAAAAATAAATAAAAACACATTCCTGTCACGTCATCTTTGCTCAGAAACCCAGTCCAGCTTTACTTCCAGATTCAATGTGTGAAGGGCACCTCAATGTTCCTGTAATGGCACATTCTGAAATCTTTTTCATATGTAGCCCCTCAAAGCAGTTCAACTAACAAGTTGACATGACTTTAGTCAGTTATTTTATCACTCTATTCTATTCTGCCTTCTAATTTCTTAAACTGGAATTCAATGTCAGTGATGAAGGGAATTTTTCAGAAAAAAAATTAAGAAAGGGAAACTAAAGAAAGCATTCCACCAGCCTATATGTTTTCACAATAAGAGATATTATTTAATACCAAATACCAATTTAGTATTCTGACGAAACTATTTTAGAAACAAAAAAAGTCATAGACAAAACCAATAACCACATGCTTTCCTAAGAGGTAAGCAAAAAATAAAGCATCAAGCATTAGCTAATTTATCTTCATCTTCCCACAGTGCTGCCAATAAACACTCGTAACCTTTGCCTTTTCCCTCACCCAAATTTCTTTGGACATCAGTAAAGGGCTATAAAGTAATTTATTAAAATACTTAACCTATCTTTGATATATAACCTCCATTAACAAAACGTTGAAAATGTGGCTACTCTGCCTGGTAGATTACTTTAGAAGCCCTTTAAAAAGTTCATTTTTTTCTGAGCTTCAGGGCCAATGATGGTTTCAGAACTTAAATCCCCATGGCTGAAACCAAAGCAGAAGTAAAATTTTTTGGTTTAGTAAACATTTCAGTTTGGTCTCTAAAGCCATCTGAACTTAGTGACCTTAGGGTGAAACCTAATAGACCCAACAAACCACAGCGCCTCTAACACATACCTGTAATACCACATTAATGATGCTGCAGCCATGGAAGAGCTGAGGGCTGCAGGAAATGCAGTGAGCAGAAGTGCATAGTGTGTGCTTCCAGAGTTCTAATCAGTCAGATTGCTATAACTGTACAGATAGTCACACCGGAGGATGCTATGAGAACATATGCACAGGATAAGTGGAAATATGGTAAATCATATCTACAGAAGGTGAGGGAGTACAGCAAGACCTACATAGTCACAATTCAGGAAAAAAATCTCACTCTTCACATCATAATTTTGCATCTGTGCTAATCTAGTCCTTATTTTGAACATGCAAATTGACAGATGCAAACAACAATACGAATAAAAGGCAAGACTTATTTCAATGTTTTGTAGATTATGAACTATCATTAAAATCTTGCCAATAGTGAAAAGATTAGCTAGAAAAGTAACTAAAGCACTTCAGCAAAATC
Source organism: Pyrgilauda ruficollis (assembly GCF_017590135.1). Taxonomy (NCBI): domain Eukaryota; kingdom Metazoa; phylum Chordata; class Aves; order Passeriformes; family Passeridae; genus Pyrgilauda; species Pyrgilauda ruficollis. Next base: position 20,183,231 of record NW_024508100.1, read on the forward strand.
TATGCTTTTATTTCATCAGCTTAGATTCTGGTCATTTGAAGAGAACATAAGGAGAGGAAGTAGATAAGTTATATACATAATCTATATACATTCTCATGGCAAAAATTATATAGAAAGTTTTCATTTACTTTTCAATAGAAATTTGAATATTACAGCCAGTAGCTCTCATGAACGACATTAAACTCTATAAAGGTAAGAGAAGAGAGCTCAGAACAAAACAAAACAAAAACCCACAACAATCAAAAAACCCAACCAAAAAAAAAAAAAAAAAAACCCCAAAAAAAAGAAACAAACCAATCACCAAACATGTGTAAATGGGTAACAGGAATAAACGGATTAAGGATTTGGCTTGAAGATTGTCAATAGTGATTTATCTGCTCCATTGACTGTACTTTCTAAATTAAGTAGCTACATTTACCTCCCTGTAATTAAAGACACTCTAGCCAAAGCTGAACTCACAGGCAATTTTAACAACAAAGCCTTACATTACTCAAGCATACATGGTTTTGTAGTTTCCCTTTATAAGTAAAGGGAATCCTTCACCATTCAGTATGGTGCAACTGTTTTCAAAGCAAGACTAATTGCACACTTATTGTTTGATCTTTAATGTATATGGTTTTCCTGCCATGGTCAAAAATCCCAACACTGACGGCAAACAGACTTATCTGTGGCTTGGTTTCTACTTTGCGACTCCTGTAAAATACATGGTCCCACATGAAATACAGTATATCTATTTGGTTTTCTGGCTGATGGGGCAGAAATCAGCTTCAAACATCAACCATCTGCTACACTATACAAGATACAGAATATATAAGAGCATGTACAGCCATCAAGAACTTCCTAAAAGGAGCCTCTACTTACTTACTAGTCTTACTGGTATCAAGAACATAACCTGTTGTGGGGTAAACCTCTACAATTGAGACAATACTGTTATTCAAAAATGCAACATCTCAATCAGTATTTACTGTATGCTTGTGATTGACACACTTCAATATAGCCCAAGAAAAAGTATTTTAAACGTGCATTGTCCATGGTGGTCTAAATAAGAACCCAGATGTTAAAGACTCAGTGAAACTTCAATCGGGCAAAACCAGAACAGAATGGAAGCCAAGATCAACAGGCAGTGAAGCTGCATTCACTAATCAGCAAAAGCATATTCCATTTCTTAATAGCTACTTGGTCAGTGCAGTCAGCCCTGCTGCCAAGGGAGCAAGGCAGCACTCTCTCCAGGGTAGGGTTACTTTCTTGGTGAACAGCTTGGAGGTGCTGCTGCAGGACAAGGCTTCCGGAGCGCTCCCCTGTCAGCAAAGTGAACTTCCTGTAGCAGTGAGGAGGAAAACCCAGCTGTTGTTGCCTGGCTTTTAGAGAGAAGGAGGTTCTGTAGTGTCAGCACACATGCTGACAGCAGCCCTTGTAGGGGTGTCCTGGTTCAGGGCAAATTTGGGAGAGAACCCCCAAAGGGGCTCGTTCCTCTAGAAAAGCAGATTCAATTGGCCCCTCCCTCAACTGGTTGGGGAAAAAATACCTCCTTGGAGAAAAGTAGAAAAAACTGTTTATTAAACAATAAAACCTAAACAATATTAAACAATAAAACCTCTCGCTGCTCCAAAAGAGATGGCAAACTCAGAAAAGTGCCCTCCCTGGGCTGCTCAGCACACTCAGTCTCTGATCAGTCCCTCCGGCACTGGAAATGCCGCGGCCCAGGCCCGGCCTGGTGGGCCACAGGTGCAGCTGCCGGTGCTCAGGCCAGAGCAGGTTTAAACAGGTTCAAGAAAAAGGAAAACAACCACAGTCCATGGAATTTCTTTGCCTCAGCTAGCTAAAACTAACTAAAACAAAGGAGAGCTCTGTCCTGCTGTCTGTCCATCCTCAGACAACAGTCCAGGAGGAAGAATGTGGAGGAGTGAGTGCAGTGTCTGAAAACAAACTATGTGCTTCTTCTCTCTTCACTCTCTGGAACAAGTCTTAAAGGTGCAAAACTTATTATTCAGCATAAACAGAACAGACAGTTGGGGATAAAAGCATCACACAGTCAACCCAGGACAAGGGGCCAGTAAACTACAGCAGCTCTCGCTGGCGCACAGCCGCAGAGGCGGCCACAAAAACCCCTGTGGTAAGAGCCACTGCTGAGGTCAGCACCTCAACAAGCTGGTACTAGCTACTGCAACAATCAAAGCACACCCTCTGCCTTTTCTCCAAAACCCAGCTCAAATCTAGGCCAGCAGAATTATTCACACAACTGGAATGCAGCACAGCATGTGTCTGTATAGACAGACACATAAGAAATTAAAGAACAGGTGTGTAATGCTCTTCAAAATATTCTAGCTGACACAGAGGTAAGAGGTACAGACAAAAAATTAAATGGATCTCATCTTAGCTGTAGACATAAGGGACACAACACAGCTGAAGAAGACGAAGTATTTGGAGAGGATATTAGGGCACAGGAAGTAAGATAAACTATACATCAGAGCAGAGAAGTAGTCTGTGCAGCTTTGGGGTGAAAAGAAAGAGTAAAGTGCTGTTTGGGTTAGCTTTAACACTAGTCAATATCTTTGTCTTCTCAATGAAGTGCTATGTAATACATTAACATTACTCTTGGTTTAGATCATCTCAGATCACAATGGAACTATGCAGGCACTCAGTATAGCTTGTACAGCATACCTAACTTCTACAAGGTGCTTGAATTTAACATAAAAGGCAAGATTTGGAAAGCCAACAGGGGCATAATTACAGATAGCAGCTTTAGCACAACACAAGCTTAATTCTTTGTGATATTTTGTAACCTTCACAGAGGGGGAAAAATGGGAAATGAGCAAAAGGAAAAGTAAGTTTAAACAGAAAAAAAATGAGAAACAATGAAGTGGCTTTGCACACATTTACAGGAAGTTTCTTTCAAGCATAAAGGGCAGCTTGGGAGAAACTGATATAAAAAGTTGAAAGTATGGGAGCAGAAACTAGCAAGATCTGAGGCAGAAAATGGCCTCTTGAGGAAAGAAAAAAACCCAACTAAAAATCGCTGAGGACAGGTTTTGAAGTACCTTGAAAGTGAAAGGGAACAGTTTATGTGTGAAATCCAATGAAAGAGAAGACAAAAGAAGAACCTGAGCAAGGGATAAGTCAGTAGAAAATGTGGAAAATTCTACCTGTAGGACATTTCTAGATGGTATGAGTGGAGCCAAGCTGCAACTGGAAAGGTTACAGAAATACGTTAGCATAACAGTGGGAATTTGGACAAGAGTTTTCATGTGATGGGCGAAAAAATAAAGAAATATAAAATCCCTTTGTATTCAGAATTTGCAAGACTAAAACTGAGACTCTACTCCTGGTTCTAAGACTCATCACACCACAGAAAATTTTTAGATTTCAGTCCTCAATGGCATAAATTAATGATTATTCACAGCAACTGAGAGTGAATAAGAGGTGAAAATTTGAAAGCTTTAAAGCTGTGATTCAGCCATATTGAGCTAGCAAAACAACTGTGAACACATATGAGTGACACAGGACAGAATTTAGACTCCTTAGGACAAAAGGAGACAAAGAATAGCAAGCTATTGACAAAGAAAGGTGGCTAAATTTGTGCATGAAACTTCCAAGAAGGAACTGAGCACAGGAGAAGAAAAGGTGACTGTGGAAGACATACTGTGCAGAAGCAACAAAGGAAAAGCTTTAAGAAATACATTCACATCAATACTTAAATAGATCAACTGTTATGAACACAAGAAACTAAGAGACTTTATCATGACGCATTGACAGACTGACCACAGAAAAAAAGGAAGCTTTTTCAGAATTGTTGTCTGGCCCTATCCACATCCACAGCTCAGCACTCCTGCCATTTCTTTAGCAAATTACAGAATCACAGATTGGCCCTGTGCAACTACAGAGCACTTACGTCTGAAATCTCAGGAACTTCAGAGGCAGTTTGGTATTGCTCTGGCTGTGAATGCTATGAATCTGAAACAATACAAACAGGATTTCCAAACAGTATGCTGGCACACTCCACTGAAAACAGGGGAGTGAATAAAAATAAACAGTAGTTGTAGTAGGTGTACCACTACTACTACATTGATTATTATCATTACTGCAACCGTGCCAGCTGTGGCTTAAGTGATGCAGTGGTACAATACGAAACCAGTATTTCCTAAAGCATGAACTAATCTAAGATTTAAGAACCAACCCCAGCACAAAAAAGACTGTGGCCTTACATAGCAATGCACATAGAAATTAGGCCATATTTTACAGAAAAGAGCATGGATTTTCCTAGTCACTTGTGTGGAAAATTCAGTACCTCTCCTGGCTTCCCATTTATTAATGGACAACTGGTAAACTGCAGCTGAAAACAGGAAAAATACTGAATGCTGTTTAGAATTGGGACTGAAAAGATGACTGTTCTCTGCTTCAGTTTCAGAAGGCTACAGCAACATTTGTCAGTACAGTACAGTACTGTAAATGTATTTTCTGTACAGTAACTGTTCAGTACATTACCTGTACAGTAACTGCATTTTCCCTCACTCCTCACCATTCCCTTCAAATTGATCACAGGAATTGGGACCAACTGCCAAAAAGGAACTGCTAGGCTGTCCCAGTATGAGCAGGATACTGCATGTATTTAGCCAATTCTCCCAGAACAAGACCATCTTAGAGGTATTTGAGGTTATTTTCCAATAGCAGTAATCAAACTGCAAGAACCAGATTAATCAATTAAAGCCAATCTTTTTGGGAAATAAAAAAAAGAGAGAACAATCATTAAATTGTACTTGTGAAATATTACTCAATTTCTAGAGATGGTAACATAAGAAATATTCTGCTAGAAATATGCTAGCAGAAATATTTGGTTTGACTTTTAAGTATATTCCATTAAAAAAACCCACAATGCTCAAAGCTACTGAAAAAAATATTTACTCAGCTGCTGTACATGAACAGCATCCATCAATCTCAGTCATCTGAGTAAGCCAATTAACCATGATCACTAGCAGTGCTGACAGGCACCACAATGATTGGAATCTATCTTCCCTAACTGAAATAAAAATGTACGCTTGGAAAAAAAAATATAATTCTAACTTATTTTAAAGAAGATACTGTACAATAAGAAACAGGTAATATTCAAAGACCCATTGGTACTTTTGTCCTGTCTTATGAACAAATTGATCACAGAATTCCTGCCATTTGAAAGAGAATTAAACCAATTTGCATGAAGTGCATATACTTGACTTTCCAAAAATTTCCGTTGCTTGCACACTGAATCCACACAACCTTTAGGAAACCTCATAAATTCTCAAGTATGGGCCAAAGTGCATCCCTCATGATCTTCCTTTCATTCAGGAAGCTGCCAGTTTTTCCAGGAGGATGCTGTGGGAGATGGCGTCAAATATTTTACTGAAGTCTAGACAGAACACAGCCTTTCCCTCATCTGCTAAGCTGGTCAGTTTGTCATAGGAGGAGATTTGGTTGATCAACCTGGACCTTACTTTCACAAGCCCATGTTGGCTGGACTTGATACCCTGGTAGTCCTGAATGTGCCACGTAATGGCACGTAGCTGCATCTTACATGGTTGTTGCACAATACATAGCACAGATTAGCTCTAAAAGACAGCTTCAAAAATCTTTAGGCTTAGTATTATAAGCCTAAGTACTCTAGTGATCCAGACACTTGTTTGAAGTTTTTATTCAGGATGCAGATGCCTGAAGAGATCACAAGCTCTAGGAAAACGTGTCTTAATCATGGGGGGACTACAGAATTTAAAATGTTGTGTAGATCTTGCTAAATAGTAAAAGCCAAAATACAACACCTTCAAAAACAAACTCTAATGAATGCCATGCATAGACCTAATTTATGAAAGTGAAAGTTTATCAAACAGCAAAAGGAAAACAGGCAATTACAAAAACAAATCTGTTTCTTCTCATAGTATGTGTTCTCTAAAGCTTTCAGACAAACATACTCCCAGATATGCTGCTTCAGCATCACTGTCAGAAAAAATACCCTCTAGGTCATGCCATATTGTATCCAAACTTGATAGTTAAAGGACATCATTTGCCAAAGTGAATTAACGTATCTGGCAAAGGAGTAATCCAATGGGGATTGGAAATCCCAGAAAATGTATTCTCTTAGTTAGGTGATCAAATCAGGGGCTAAGGACAGCTCTTGAAATGGAAGCAAATTTTGGATTATTAGTTAAAAATCTCAAACAATACTGACTCCAGGGAAAGCGCCTTCCTAATGAAATCAACAGCTCACATTAAAGGCGCTTACAGGGTAAAATTTGTTATTATTTATTTTGCTGAGACTGTTGTTTCCCAGAATAAAAACTTTTTTTGGGAAACCTTAATCAAATTCTTTTCAAGTATATGGTTTTACTTATTTTTACAAAGGTTTGGTCTCTGTACTGAGGTTAGCTGCTCATACAAGTCATGTTCTTGAAGTGCAAACCCAGTGAAAGCACTTGCCCTTTTATGAGGGCCACAGTAGTTTTAGACTGTAATTTTAATTGCTAAGTAGCTTTCTGTCCATTTTTTAAAAGCGTAGAATAGTTTTTAAAGTTCTATGTCTTAGTAACATTTACCTTATTACCTTTTAGTGGTATGTTTCATTATATTTTTTTTCTTTAAAGGGAAATCAGAAGGTTGGAGAGAAACATCCATTATTAGCTATTAGGATCCCACTCTCTATTAAGTAATATGCCTTTTCAGTAGAATGCCAGTCATTACCTTGCACTATAAGTTAACAAGGCTGGATTTTACTAGCAGTATGACGAGGACATCACCACCCAGGTCTAGCACAGCTCTAGCAGATGTGGCGAGACCCCTAAACAACTGACATGCAATAGTTCCACGGCTGGTACTCCCAGGACCTGGGCTGAGTGAGCAGAAGGAAGCTGTGGGCACACGAGAGGTCATGGTTCATAGCTGAGCCATAGCTGGAAGGCTGTCCAGTGGCTGCAAAGACAAGAGGATGGCATGGGAGAAGGGGTAGGATTGTTCTGCAAAGCCAGCCATGTGCTGGCTCTCTAAAACTAGAAAACTGAAGCTGTAAGCATAGCTCATGTTCAGTTCCAGTGCATGCAATACCTACTGGCCACAGGGTGAAAAGTTTACTTAGGTTACTGGAAAAAGACGTCTCTACCACTTGCTAGATCCTCCTTACACATCTTCCCAGTTTGCTTCCACAGTAAGTTCATTCAGAAGAGGATTAGACAGAGAGAAGCAAAAGAGAAAGACAAAGAGGATTAGACAGAGAGAAGCAAAAGACACCACTTACACCGGACATGGAAGCTGGAAAACATTCACCACTCGGTCACTCTTATGCTCTATCACAGATTTCATTACATGCAGTCCTGGCCTGAGACACGGACTTCCCTGCCACAGCCCCAGGCAATGCCAACCCTAAGCTGGTTAGACCTTTATGCTAGAATGACCTGCCACAGACCTGCATCTTTTCCCACAGTATCTAAGTACCACTGGATTTTCTTGCTTGGCTTCCTGTCATTGAAAGTCGCTGTTCTCCACCCCCACATGATGACATATGTCTAAACCAAAAGATCCCTAATAATAATTGAGAATTACTGCACTCTCTGGAAATTCTCAGAAGTCCTCTGCACTGGCATGCTCTAGCCTCTGAACAAAACTTTTCTCTGTCATGGAAATTCAATACTGTCAGCAATTCTGTAGGGAGGAAGTAAAGGAGGTAAACTCAAAATCACCTGAGGGCATTAGTCCTGGGTAGAAGTCATACCAAAAGGCCTTTCTAAAGCCTCCACCATTTCATACAACACACAAACTAAGAGAACTAAGACAATACCACATCCCAAACTTCCTTATAAATGCTGTTACTTCAGTGTTGGTACTAAACAGATAGGTCAGATCTCAACAAACTAAGTGAGATGTATTTCTTAACTTCTAGGAAACCAGTCATGTATACACACACACACTGAAAAGACACAGAAGACTAAATGGAAAAAGAAGGACAAAATAGTTAATTCAAATTTTGATTTTTATGAATTTGAAGAAAAGCCAAACAAACAACAGATCACTGAAAACAGTTTTGTTCAAATACTGTGTCAATTGTTATTTTTCTTAGGCTCTGAAGAGTAGCTCCAGGAAATCAAACCAGGCCAGAGATAAACCAGATATACACAAATATTGTGGAAATGTTCAACACAAACTAAAACAAGGACCTGATACAATGTACCCTGTGTGACCTCACTTTTTTAAGATAAAAACTATTTTTAAAATTACAACAATTTCAGAGGGACTAAATGTATCTCTGCAGTAACTACAATCATATCCAACAACATAAGAATATACAGTAAGAAATAAAGAAAAATTTTAATGACATTAGAATTACTTCATAATATTAACCCATAGCAACATGCAGATTATATTTTCTGTCAATAATCAGAACTTACCATATTGATTGGGTCAACTGGACCGATGCTGTTAACATAGACATCTGTTTCAATGACTGTAGTTCTCACTAAACAAAACAGTAACGATAATAATTACATATTTAATTAACTCTGTGCATTGTTAATGCAATTTAATTCACTTAACTAAAAACAGCATATCTGGTATTCTTTTATTAGATTCAGAATAATTAAATTTCTGGTTTGTTCATTTTGTGAAGGATCATAGGTGACTTGGCTCTCTTATTTCATATGACTTTTTAGAATTATCAACTTGAACTTTTTAGTTCATCATGCAATCTCTGCCCATGCTATCTGATAAATGTAAAATAGATAACAAAGGTGAAGAAAGGAAAAACAAATAAAACAGAAAACCCTCAAAACTCTCTTCCAATATAAAAATACAGTCCTAAAAAGAAAACAAATTTGGAACATTTTTTTCATACAACAAACCATGAGGTCTGGGACAAATATGCTTATCAGCTGCAAGGAATCAATATGAAGTGCTTTCTATCAATTTCTGCTGAGAATATGTAACAGATAAAAAATAACTTTTCACCACAGGTTTCTTCAAGTCATAAAGCCATAGCACACCTAGTGATTACTAATGCTCTTTCATCAGCTTAATACCCTGGTTAAAAAACCAAATTGAAAGCTCATCAATTTAAGTTATTTAAAAGGTAAACACTACCAAACTTATTTTTCTTTAAATACGGGAAAACACTCACTGTGCAGACAAACAATCAAAAACTTTAAAAAATATGTTCCATTACAAAATATACTCTCTACTCTGTGCATTTTCAGAAGGACCCAAAGTCTAAGAGTGTCCATAAAAGGCACACCTGAAGTACAGGAGGCTCTGATAGTTCATTTTTTTCCTTCTAATGGATTTATACAGAAAAAAGGGCACAAATGAAAGAGGAGAGGATGCATTTTTATTTCGTCATTCTACCAAGCATCTTCCTTCTAGTTTGTGCTGGAGAACCAGATTGTGGACACAAGAGAATATGTGTCCTTGTACCCAATGGAATGAAGAGGGATAATAATAATAGAGCTCTGCTGGTCCTTTTATGGTATGACACAATAAAATAAGCACGTCTTTCAAGCTGCAGATAAAAAAAGTGGGAAGGTGCAAACAAAAAGGCATTTTGATTTCATAGGAGAGAGACCCTAGGTCATCAGATTTAATTTTTTTATACAGCAAAACTTCAGAGACTGCCAAGGGTTTAACAACAAACCAAACTTCGGAGAATTTAACAGACATACAGAAAGCAAGACTGTAACACTGACATCCTTGCCAACTACAATGACTTGCAAGATGCATTTCCTAAATATCCAAATATACTTTTTCCCTGCCAAGCTCACTTGGGAGGAAACTTGCCCTGATTCCAAATCTGGTAAATGGTGTGAACATAAGCCTGACAGAAATACAGACTAGTGAGGCTGCACAAAGGATTTTCTGTATGACCACAGAGCACAGAGTCACTTGATCACCATACTGTCCCCAGCATGCTTCAGAGAAAGCTTAAACAGATTCTGGAAACCAATTTATTTCCTGGGGGAAAAAAATAAGTACTTCCTGCAATGATACTTATGGGTCCCTTCCAACTCAAAATATTCTGTAATTCTGTTATTCATTGATTCTGAGCTGCAAATGTTTCCAACTTCTGCAGGGCTCATAAAGGAAGGGGGACAGCACGAGAACTCATACACACAGACTGAAATATCAGAGTAAGAAAAAAGTTTATCATGTGTGTACATAGTCATATGTGTAACATAATCCTTTTGACATATATCACATTCTGCAAACAGATATCCTCTTCCTTTAATTTGCAATCCTATTTATTTTTATAACAGCAGCTCCACTGCTAGACTAGAACACAAGGAGGTGGATCAAAGTATATCTTGCCTTATTCCTCAAGTAATGTTGAATACTTCCTTGAAATACAACTCACAGGATTCTTTCCCCTCCACCTCCTTTTCTTCCCCTCTCAATTCCAGTTATACTGAAGGAGCTAAATACCCTGCAGATACAGCCACTCCCTTTCCAACAGTCTTTGTGTCATCTGCCAGCTTTACTACAAAAATGAATTGCTAAAATAATTCAAAATATCATTATTCTCAATCAAAAACTTCCTATGAGACCACACTATAAATATCCCAGCCACTGGCATCCTTTATTAACAACTAAATAACTGTCAGTGAGACAGTTTTTAATGGGGGCTGTGTCAATTTTAAGAAATTCCAACTTGCATCATGCAGTACTTCATCTGCCACAAGGGCTTTCCTGTAGTGAGCCACTCAGTTAATTTTGCCTTTTCCATACTGCTCTGAGTAAGATTATAAGAAGTATTAAGAGCCAGTGAACAGTTTAAAAATCTGCCTCTGTTGAAATTATTTTAATTGACATAAATGATCCAGAGAGAGAAACTCAGTTCAAGAGGACGGGAAGAAGCTTATTTTGTTACCTTAGTTCTTCTATATGGTACAGAGAAAGGAACTTCTGAATTAGAACGATTAATTAATACTTCTCATGTTCTTGAGCTAGAAGTGATAATAGTTAATGAAAATGACAAACACTGGAGGAAAATACCTTCTTGATACTTTGAGAAGAACAAATTGAGAAGATTTTCCGACCCTGACAGCTTTCTATTTTACTTTAAAACTTGCTATCAGCCCTGAAACACAAGTAGGAAGAAGGCTATTTAACACGTCCTGCATGAAGTGCAGAGCAGCAGTGTTCTAAACAAGAGCAGAAAGGGCTTGAACACTTTAAATATTTAAACTGAAAGACAGTATGAGGCAGGCTAGAGTAAAGCAAGAAGGTGAGAGGACAACAGAGTGCATACTCAAGAGGAAGGGGGAGACAGAGAAACAAGAGCACAAAGAAACAGCTGACCACAAGGTCAGCTTCTAATGTAGCTGAAGGACACAGGGAACCTGTTTGGTAAGCCCAAGACAGAGAGGTATACTCACTTTTTGATTTCCTTCTTTTACTTTTCTTTTTTTTTTTTTTTTTTGCTAGACTAAACTTCTTCTGGTTTTAAAAATTTGAAAAATGTTTATTCCTGATAAGAAAAATCATAGCAATAAAAATCTATCTCAATCATTGACAAATTATTTTAGTAATTGCCCCTGATGTTCAAAGTGCCTGGTTTTTAGCCTATATTTTTACGGGCTCAATTTTCAGCTTTTAATATTTGATATATCTCTTCTTGCTACACTTAAGAGCTCTTCTTATCAGCTATTCTCATTCTATAAACACCTATCTCCTGACACAAATAATTATAATTATTGTAAAAGTCCATAACATTGCACTTTTTATTGCTTAATTCTGCTATTTTCATTCCTCCAATTCATTACTTCAATACATTAACCTAGAGCATGGTAGTCCATCTAAATACACTAACCCCATAGTTTACCACAATTCCCTCATTTTCTAGTGAAGGTCTAAGTCACATCACCTTTGTTTTTAATTAATACTTCTTATGCTCTTTAACTAAGACCACTTTTGTAACTTCATCCAGGCTTATTTTCTTTAAGCATGTTTTCTGTAACTCCTCATTACTTGCCTAAAGAAGCATCCCCTGTAGTGATAAAGCAGTTACTCAGCAAATAAATTTGGTGACTACCATATTCAGAAATAACAAAGTCCTTCAATTTGTAATAGTTTTTAATGAAATAATACAATTCTCACAATCAGCTATCTAAGATTATTATATTGAAAATTCAGCCTCACGTGTCTACAGCAGGCTTCCAAGTCAACCTCTGAAGAATTTTTTCAAAGTGATTTTGATGAAGGCAGAGCCCTGTCGTCTAAATTTTTTACCCTTCTATTTAAAAGCAATCCATCTTTTGCAGATACCCCTCCACTTTTATTATTTCCATGATTTTCTATGCAGTGCACATGTCCAATACCTTCAACATTCCCTGAATAAGTGTTTCTCCATTTTGCTCTTGTATTTTGATTTTCTTCAATTTGGAATATTGGAAAATATTCTTAAACTCAAAATAAATCTCTCTCTACTTTCTAACTCGTATTTTGTTATTGTTTTGCTGCCTGGAATAAAACTTAAGACCGTTCCAAAGAGTGTTAAAATGCAAATGTAAAAGCAAGTCCTTAACAGAAAGCATTCACAGTGACACAACATAGCAATATGCACACATGATGCAGTATTTCTACAATTTTTATAAGGTTATTTAACTAGTATATCTAACAAATATTGTCCAATTAGAAGAACAGTTGGTTAGGTAGTTTACTCTGGGTTCTGCCCCACTGGAGCATCCCCCCCCACTCTGCCCCAATGTTTTAGCCCTGCATGTTATTGTGTCTACAGTGTATGGTGCAAAATAAAGTGTCCTTGCTAGACTAACAAACAGAATTTCAAGAATGGATTAGTAAGAGTTAGCTAAAAGATGGGAGAAGTCAGAAAAAGTACTAGAAGTTATAACTATGCATTAACAGTCTGCAAAGTTACAAATATACGAAAAATATATAAAAATCTAAAACTCTTTAGGCATCATTGTGTGCTTATTACTTTTCTGCCTGTATCATAGTTTCATCACTGCTACACCAGGAGCACGTGTTCAACAGAATACTTTCTAATACAGTTATTTTTTGAGAATCAGCACTTCTGTTTGAAAGTCCTGTGTTTTCCATATATTCTTTATATCTCTTAGAACATCACTATTCACATTAGTGCACTTGAGAGATGTAATTATTTACCCTTGTTCTGCTCATAGGGTAGTAACAACTATCCACATTTCTCTAGGTATTCAATTTTTCTACGTCCATGAGTAATTATCCTTAAATTCCCACCATTCTTAAAATTTCCATCAATGATGAGCTGTCTTAAACTGTTAATGAAAACACTCACTAAAGTGGTAGATATGTGATGACTGTTTCCTATTTTTAATTAAATTTTCAGATAGTGCAGTTGTGTTTCGCACATACACACATCACTGCTGGAAAAAATTATCTGTACCTTGATAGGCTAATATTAATGTATCAGTTCCCCTAGGATGAGAGAGGTGAAAAATGAGAAGCCAGAATTCTTTCCTTTAAGAAGGAAAGTTCAAAAATAATAGCTACTTTGATGCAGGACTAGAGTTGAAACAGTATGGTTATAAAATCATGCACCCAGAAGGTAATGTTACAGTGAGAATAGTACTGCTTTATTAGTATATCAACACTCCAAGGTTGTATCTGTAATTAAAAATATTTATACCACAGACAGGAGACTTTATCTGATAACTACTATTACTCCATACTGAGTAGAAGAATGCTAGAACATTTGTGCTCCAAACACCTCAAGTCTACTACATAAATTGAGTTAAAGGTCAGTAAGATCACTAAACACAGCAAAGGGAAGAAGTGAAGTAATTAATACAACTCATGGATATTTGAATGAGACAAACAGAAAATGACAGAGTGGTTTTCCCCTACTAAATTTCAGTATTGCCTCCAAATTTCCAATTTTCATTTGGCTCTTCTTTAGCATGTCCCTCAGCTAACTGCATGTTCAACAATGAAACTCTTATCTCACTGTGAGATGCTGAAATTCCGTGTCAATACCAGGAAGAAAACTAAATTCTGCTCTGGGATTCAAACCCAAACAGTCCAAGTTCAAAACAAAAAATGTTGCTATTGTAAATGAGCTTTGTAATTCAATCGTAAGAATGTTCTGTGGGATTCTAATGTTTTGAAAGATAATGAAAATTCCAGTTCAATAACCTTGTTGTACAAGAACTGACATACACTCTGAAGAAAGGAATCTGACACCAGATTTTATCCACATATTTGAAGCAGATTAACATGAATAAACTACAGCCTGATTTTGTTTTTCTGTCAAATATCTGCTGCAGTTCCCAAACAACTGGACAGAATGCAGTGCTTTCACCTGAAGTCAGAAATTTCATCTTATGTCGTCCAAAATGTCTTCCTTGTGGCAGAATCATACTTAACATTTCATCAAAACAAAGAGAATACTCCCAAATGTTTCCTTTTTTCTATACTCTGGCTGATTATGCATGAACTTTATGTTCCAGTATAGTGGATGGATGCAGGCCTCAGATAGCAAATGTCACACTGGTACAGAACTTTTGAGAAGAGGTACATCTATGAGAGAGAAGCTAGAACTAAGTGTCTTCTTTTGGGAACTGGTATTTTGAATCCAAAAAGCTGTACATTGAGTTACTCACAAACAGACAGTTCTTGTTCTATCATGACTCAGAATATAACCAGAAAAATAAAGATAAGAATTACATCACTATTCTTCCATGCCCATCTAAATGCATTTGACATGTCAGAATAAATTCCTCCTCTGTATTTGTTCCATTTACTTGTAAGTTTTATGGGGAGAGAAGAGAAAAAGAATTCTCTTTTCTTTCATCCCCACCTACAAGCTAATCATTAGAAGGAATCCTAGAAGAGACAGTTCATTTCCTCACAATCACTTTTCTGTCTGTTGCATCAAACAGGGAAAAACCAACAGTAAGCTATACATTTGTCACACATTGAGAATTTAAGGAAAAACATGCTGGAGGACTTTTCATGTTGTCTAAATGTTTTTAGTAATTCAATTAAATGAACATGAAGGAAAAGACTTAAACCAAACTTTATGAGATTCATATGTGATTATATTATGACAGGGAGAGAATTATTGCCTTTCAACATCTCTAAGATAACAGTCACCAATAAAACAGAACTAAGAAGTTTGGGAAAGAAAACAATTTGTCAGAAGCTTTCAAAGGAAGAGGCATAATTTGAGACTGTGTCTTTTTCTTCCCATACATAAATGAAACAGGTCTAGATTTTGGTGCTGTTTACAGACTTACATGGCATTCCTTTGGTAGGGAATGCCAGGTACATCACAAATACTTATGTCCTCCACCTCTTCCTTCACATTTCAGGAAACAAACCAAGAGAAAATATACTGTTTTTCTTATTTGATCCTGCAGACAAGGAGCTGGCACAGTTTCATGTACTACATGTTTTCAAAACAAGATTCTTCCAGGTATTTATGCTTAATAGTTATATGCAAATTGATGCTTTGACTATTGGAAGACAAAATTGCCTTCATATAGCTGCAAAGTTTGATCTATAGCAATGCAGTTTTTCTTCCTATATTCCATTAAAAAATGGCTCCTAAGTTATATTTTTAGACTCTTGAATTTTTTTTTCAAAAGCTTAGCTAAGGGAAGAAGACAATTGAGTTGAGTTATATTTGCTCAAAATAGACACAATGAATTTCTTACAGTAAGAATAAAATGTCTAGGGATAATTCTTTAATGAAGCCCTAAAGACTTAAGATCAATTTTTGAAATGACCATGGCTGGTTTATATCTACAATTCTTTCTGACAGAAGATCTTTGTTAAACAAAGCAAATTATAATTGCCTTTTAGTGATTTATTACAGATTGCTCACTGTTCCCCAAAACCAGTATCCTCCATAAGAAAAAAAAAAAAGAGATTATAAATAGAACATGAAGTCTTATCTTGCACAGAACATTTTTTTACTAGTTCCAGAAAATGACTGTATTTTATTACTCTTATATTTAGCTTGCTATATTGAATTTCAGATATTGGAATAAGCATAGTTTTGCCATCTTTGACAAATGCACACCATCTCCAGTTCACATTTTCTATTGCACAGAATCATTTTATGAGCTTACCTCCAATATCTGGCCGAAGCTTATTGTCATATCCTTGAAGTAAGGAGTCCAATATGTGAGTTACATCACCACCATGAATCTTTGGTGCAAGGACCCATGTTTTATTCACCATTAGATCTTCATCGTCCTCATCATCTGCTTTATCAGCTCTATGTTGTGTGATTTAAAAAAAAAAAAAAAACAAAAAAAAAAAACAACCAAGGTTTGGAAAAACACAAGACACGGTGAAACTGAATAAACAAGAGTTGGAGAAGAAAGAGATAAAAATATTGAACACTACTTAGAATAGTTTGTGCAAACACAAATGCATTCTAGTGCCAAAAGAAGCAGGCCCTTATTTACACTAGATATATTTACCAACATTTTGTTTTATGATGGTGGAGAGTGTGTTAATAGAGGCATTTACACATCACCCATATAGAAAAACTCAAGCCATGAGTCAAACCCACAAAAGCAGCAGCAGGCATCATCTTACCATCAGCCTTTTCCTGTTTTAAAACAAAAGTGCTATTCCAAAGCTTTTCCCTACATGCATTTTTTTTCCAAACAATGATGCTGATATTGAGAGATGCTCTAAGAGATGCTTCATCTTCATAACAGCATACCTATTGCATGCTACTTAAAAGAGCATCAACAGAATCTCCTTCCTAGTAGCCTTTGTTATATGATGTCAAAAAATAAGACTTGTATACTTAATAAACTCCATTCACATTTTAAGCAAGCAAACATTACACCTATGTGCTACAACTAAGCGTTAGCAGAAGCAGAAGGTGCACTCATATGCCAATTATATATCTGTATGAATACATGGTATAGTTAACTGAAAGGAATGGTACACCATTTTCAGACCATTTGTTAGCTACCTATTTTATCAAGATTAAACAATTGTACAAGGGAAATAATTAAACATTCATTTATTACCTATCTTTTAATTAGATAAGCAGCAGTAGACAATTAATCCCTAGATCATTAAAAAAAATTGCAATATCTTGGTTGCATCTGCAAATTCACTCAGATATCACCAGAAGGTCAAAGAATGCCTGAAAGTAGTTTTCTTCCCATTTCAATCAAATGAGTATGGACTTCAGTATTCCTCCATTTTATTTGCTAAAAACTGCAACCTATATTACTCATCCAGTTTATTTCAAGGAAATGCTATGGGCTTGAGGTCAGGCAAACTACTCAAGACTGACAGCACTAACTAACAGTCACACAACCTACCTTCACAAATGGGCACTGGCTAGCAATTACAGAAAACATGCAGCCCCTGTAAATCAGATCCAATGTTAAGACAAGCACAATATTCCAGTAAAAGAAAGGAATTAAATTACTATCCTTGTGCCAATTCACATTGTACACCAAAACTAAAAATGTTACTGCTTTATTAAGGGCTTCTAAATTACACAGACATATGCTGCCCTCGAAACTAAGAGTGAAAATTTTCAGCAGATTTACTACAGGAAAGAAGACCACCAGTATGTTCCATGTGAAGAAAGGACAGAAAAAGTCAGGAAAGGACAGAGTGAGAGAAGGCATGCCTGCCTTTTACTGCAGCCCTTTGTGGGAATGCCTCAAACCAGTCTGTAATAGAAAGGCATCACCTCTTGGATAACACTAGCAAGTCTCACTGAAAATCAAAACTGTCATGGCTGTGGAAACTCTCAGTGGTTTTGGCATGCCTACTTAATTTGGGAAGTGAAACCCTGCCACAGCTCAATAGGTTTCCAGAGGATGAACAAAAGGCACTGCTCAGCTATCAGAGCTTTCACATCTAGCTTGCTGCAAACAAGTTGAAAGAGTCTATTATAGCAGAAAGTAATACGCAGTCTAAATACAAGGCTCACTGACAGCTTCCCTGTAACAGCCTGAAAAGTGCTTTCATTCTTTTAAATTGAAATGCACCATAAAATACTTAATCTTTACTGCACTACATAGAGAAATGTCAGATATTAAATATTTAACATTTCCCATTAGCAGGATCCCACTAATGGGAGCACTAGAACTAGGAAGCTAAGTTTTGTAAATGTACACTCTTTCTCCCTCAGAGCTACCTATTTCTTTCATGTGTTGCTGCCACACATCTTTTTTATTATTATTATTATTATTATTATTATTATTATTATTATTATTATATCTATTTATGGTCTGCTTGCACTTTTTGGCACCTAATTACTTTATAAATTAGCTTAGAGTTTCTCAGAATGCAGAGGCAATCCCAGCCTTTTCCCAGAGGCATTAAGATGATGAGGAGTTAAAAGTTAATTTATAACTAGCTCCCCAAGGAAAGACACATAACCACCTCAAAACTGACCTTCCTCTTTTTGCCTTCCATCCCATAAACAGTAGAAAGTATAGTGAAATTAACAGAGTTCTTTACATATACAGGGCACTTGATTCTCTGGATCAGCCCAGTTATTTGCAGAGAATTTGAAGTGATTATGACACTACTTTGTTCTGCTTTAAAGTTTTTTTCCACAATGCTATTAAGAACAGCAGAGATTTAGCCAAAATGGAAAGTACAAGAGGTCAAGCCATGACCACCTAAACCAAACAGGAGTTACAACCACAACACCTCAACTCACAGTCACTTGAATATCTTGACATTTCAAAGAGTCCTTAATTTTATTTATAGATTCACAGGACAAATCACGTCAGAAAGAGATCATGAGAGGTCTCTCTAGTCCAGCCTCCTGCTCAAAGCAGGGCTTGCTCTGAGGTCACAGCAGGTTGCTCATGGCTTGATCAGGTTGGTTATTGCAGACATCCAAAAATGGAAGCTGCAAAATCTCTGAGCAACCTGATCTCCACTTGGCTCTTTTCTATGATTTAATATATTTAAATTAACTGGAAATTAACAAGAAGGAAAAATGCAAATAAAAACAGATTTCAGATTTTTACTTTTCATTTTTTTACTTTCTGTCTTACTGAACTGGGGTATGTCTAGTCCTCCTCCAATTTTAAAACTCTGAACTACAAATAGGTATACAATGACAGCTTACAGAAAGCTATTAATTCAATTCCAGGGGGAGAGGGAAAAATTCCATCCCAACATCTGAGTGATTTTTCCAGGCACCAGTAAATAAATCCATTTAAGAAGATAGTTTTATTAGAGGCAACATTTCTTTACTTGGTGTCTGACAAGTCTTGATTTAAAATGCGCATTTCTGACTATTTACACGGAACTACTTGACTTTATCCAGGAAATATTGTACCCTGAAAGAAGTGCCAACCGCATGAAAAGAAACACAATTTACTTCTGTACTAGTACACAAGACCAACAGGAGCTTGTGACTCACTAACCCATTTGCTAAACTGGCAAAGAAACCAACATGAATCAGATAATGATGTAACCAAACGTGTGGAAGACCTGAATTATTGCTGTTCTACATGGTGAAAACAGCTATTCTTACTCTATTCCTATCTCACCAGCCTTTTCACAGGTGATCGACTGAGATCAACCCATCTCACTAGCTGAATACCATCTTCTAAACTTGTCTTTAAAACATGCCCAAGACCACCAAGTGTGCAGTAAAGACTATAGTATCTCTGAAATGTGATGGCACCCAGTTCTACATTCCTAAACCACAGCCACTGACGTGCAGCAAGACTGTGCTAAGAATGAATGATACTAGATGGAATAAGGTAATGACCAGAATATAGAGAAAGTCTTTTGTACACCCTCCAATGAAGCAGAGCACACCACCTGCCAACTTGAAGTGTCAATCCAGTTGGTTTGGGAGGAGTTGCACAAAGCTCCCTCAAAAGAGCACCTAGTCATATGAAAGCAACAGGACAGGCACTGTGTACATACTCACTTCTAGGAATCTGAATTACCAACATTTGCCATGCTAAACAGATTTGAATTAGTTTGTTTTAAAGAATAGAAATCCCTTCAGATGTAAAAAGTCTGCAGAATCAGTTGAGATGCTGTTATCAGTTAATCGACCTTGCTTGACCATGTTCTATAAAGAAACACTCACTTTAGAAAACAAGATGGGTCAGAACTGTTAATCTTTTACCAAGTTTTTGGGTATCTCCAGCATTTTCTCCAGGGTTTGGAACAGGATAGAAGGAAAAACAGAAGGCAGCAAACTTCATTCCAAACCAGAAAATGAAATGTTAAATTCAGGTATGCCATTCAATTATTTAGTCACAGTTAACTTGGGCTGAGGACCTTTTTACTTTTTTGCCATTAAAACAAATCTAAGAAACCTATGAAGATTAATGTCAATTAACTCCATTCCCACTTTAATGGTAGCACTATCCTGTCTCTTTCACAACCCCAAGAAGAAAGGCAAGCTTAATTAAAGAGGAATTCTTTTCCTTTCCAAGTTCATCTAAAGGTTATTTCACTATACACAGAACATAATACTTGATCATCTCTCCATTTACTGTAAAATATATTTGTTCCAGCTAAGTTCACTCACTGTCTTTTTCAGAATGTCTGGACAGATTATGATTTAGAAAAAAAATACATCATCAAACATTAAAACATTTCCGTTCCATGGCACAGTGCTACTTTATGTCTATTAATGCAGGTGCTAATTCTGATTTTAATGATTTTATAAATAAGAAAGAGACCTCACCTCTTAAGAAGCTTGTTGTTGTAATACTTCAGCTACCCTCATAAACTCAACAGTAAACTGCATTTACATAGCTACCAGCAATTAGGCAAAAAAGTGCCCCCATTATGCTCTCTGTCCTTCAACTAACTGGAAACATTACCATGACTAATAAATCTCTGGGCACAAATGACAAAGGACTAAATAAGTCTTTTAAACATCAGGCAACATGCTTCTCTTCAGACATTAATATTATAGGTTTCTGTTCTCCATTAAATATGACAAAAATCAGTTAGACGACCCTTGTGTTGCAATTAACGTATGTCAAGTTATGCAATGAACTGGAGGAAAAACGAATATAGTGGAAGTGTTCTGACTGCTATTTGGATCATGCATGTCAAAGTATTACACACAGAAGTACATGTATGGTATAAGTGAGAGTATTTAAATATGGCTAAGCATCAATTTAGTTGTCCATTCCCAGGCTCCTATTCCTATCCAACGCACACAAGGATATCCAGTCTTCCAAGATGGGCTGATTTATAGGGAACCTATACATCTGGAAAAGAAGAGACTTGTCAAGGAACCTGAGTTATCTCTGCTGAAGCTTTAAGTCTGTGCACAAGCAACTCAGTGAAGCTCTTGGTATCTATGAGATTTAGACAACCTTCACAGGGGCCTTGTCTATTTGGAGATAGTGATCCTTCTGTACAATAAATACTCTGATGATTATTTAGTTAATAAAAAAGGAGGAAAGTGAGCGTTTCAGATAATTTCTATGCTGACAGAGCTAAAACAAATACACTTCTTTCCTTGTCACCTTACATATGTGAATGTAAACAGCAAGGTTAGTTGTGTTACTCCATTTACCTGAGGATCTTCAGCTGCTTCAGGAGTTTTACCAGCATGGGTATGGCACAGTGACACTTACCTAAATGATGAAACATGCCATAAGACAGCTGTTATTCATTGGCTGTGCTCCCCAGGATACGTCCTTTGTCTACATATAATGCAATTTAACCTTTATTTTGTATTGCTTAAAAAAACCCAAAAAACAAAAAACAAACAAAAATGTTTCTTGAAGTGTAAACATGGCAGATTACTTTGTTAGCAACAATACTGCTTCACAGGTTTGTCAAAATAGTGCATTTAACCAGACTGGCCTTCATAACAAGTCAGACAAGCCAGGTAAGGTTCCCAGGGAAGTTTGCCAACAGATCATCTAATCAGACACTAGCTTGCTCCAGAACACCCAGCACTATATGCTTCTATCTGATAAAGTGTACTTCATGGCCCCATCAATGTGAGGTCAGAGCTCACCTGACCTAACCAAATTCCACACATGAAAAAAGACCTAAAGCTCTGCTGAAAAGCTAAACATGGTCACTAATGCACCTGTGTCCAGAGTCAGATATTTGTACAGAGGATGGTGATGATTCCAGTACAGAAGACAAAAATGCAAGTACTCAGTCATGTCATGTGAATGACCAAGGCATAGGACCAAGTGCAGATGAAAATCTGAACTCTGGCAGGATGGTAAGTTTAAGAAATGCCTGAAGCAGAGCAAAGTTCCTTAAATACAGAGAAAAATGCAACTTCAATGTGGAAGGCATGAGTAATTACTCTCATGTCAGAAATTTAAATTATATATTTGCATATGTTCTTGAATCTTCTTAAGATAAAACATGGATGTCAGATAGACTTGTAGTATCCTCAGAAGATGAGAAGTTACCAGCATCTCTTTAGGTATGCAAATACTGCTCTCAAATAGCAAAAATAATTAGGACCACATAGTCATGACTCATAAAACAGAACTCAATTCCATTTTTCTAGAAAAGACTTTCCTGAAAGCTCACTATCACTGCTAGCTGTTGGTAGTGAATGTTTAAACATCTCTCAAGACTTATCTTTCAGACTTTATGGCTGACTTCATAGTCATCAGTTCTGTTATAATTCTGTGGAAGTGAACTGTTGCATTTCATCATCAGCATCTTCACTGATATGCTTTATGTGTCACAGAAATTTTCTGGGAAAATAAATAACTGCAAGCAAAAAAATACAGCTACTGAAAATATGTGTCCAAAAAGCATAACTTTCTCCCTGTAATCCTGTGGGCTATAGAGCCACTGATATTATAGTCCTTCCTCTTTATCTTTCCTAAACTGGTTTAGACATTCTCTTGACAAAAATCTTTTTTCTCCCCATTCCATCTCCAATGTTTTCATCAATTTCCCACCCTTTCTGCCTTGCCAGACTTGGGCATATTCTTTTATGTGTCAAAATGTATTTCTCTCTCCCACTGAAGTATGTTTTCCTTATTCTCTGTATCTTTTTTCCAGTACACTGACCACATACTGTTAGGTTGATTCTTCTTCTGAATACATATAGTGTCTTGTGCTCTTTTTTTATTTCATATTTGTCTGGCTGTTTATAATTTCCTCCTCTGCTTCTTCTTTCCCTTCTTCTTCCTTGGTGTTTAGTGAAGGAATTAATTTGGACATTAATTATCAGGGAAAAGTGTGGAAAAATATTAGGAATTCCTACACAGAAACATTTGAACACTAGATTAGAAGTACAAGCTACACAAGCAAGTTCGCTTGGTATTAAGTAAGCTTTGTTGCAAAAAAATGAACAATCATAGCAATAACAGGATAAGAATATGCACCTCTGGTGTTTACTCCCTGCAACAAAAAGTGTTGCCTATGTATCTGAGTGTTTAGACTATTAACCTCGTGACATCTTCATACATATCACAAGTATTGGGTGATTAACATCTTTTGAGTCATTACATCTTGAAGCACATTATTGTTTAATATCTCTGAAAGATATTAAACATTTTCTCCAACACACATTAACTTCAGTCCAACTAATTTTAGTCGCAGTGATACCTTCACTTAAAAGCATTATCACATTTCCAACAAAATCTTCAACATCGTTGTGATATTTATATATTAAAAACTAATTCAAAATTACTGAACAATACAACCAGACTTAACTCTGAGCACTTAATAAAGATACAATCTGACTGCAAAGAATATTTATAGAAAAGTGGATTTATAACAAGAACAACAGATACTATTAAAGCTATCTTCCAGGAGCACAATTTTGTTCTCAGATCCACACAAATTGCTCTTCTCCAAGTCAATTTTCACATAATGCTGCATACTGTTTGAAATTACACTGGTCAAATGCTATTAATTCAAATGGATTTTACAGATCTCACAAAACTGTCATAAAGACTCAAAGCATCTCAGATATTCTTTATCCATCAGTCTTCTGACATAATACAAAGTTTATCTTCTCTCCTTGAAAGTTCATCCAAACACTGATATGGTCAGATCAGTATAACTGCTGCCTCTACTCCTATCAAGCTGCAGTCCAGAAATCAATTGACAATTTTTCTCACATCTGTCTAGCCAAGTACAGGTAATTCTCTGCACCACTTCAGAGCTGCTGAATTCTAAAACATATTCAGCATGATTAGTATAGCAACCTTACTTTGACCATGTCTTTATCTCCATATGTGATGACAAAAATATTCAGTTTTGTAGACCTGAGGCAGAAAACTACCTGTTTCTAAAACCCTCTTTTTGTCCTACACTATAGAGAGCAATCACTTTGCACAAGATGATTTCTGCAATTTTCCAGAGGAATTATTAGTTTTCACATAAAATTTAGAAGGGATCTTGAGAAGTTTACTTCTAGTCAAAGAAGGGCTGATTCTGAATTTAGACCAGGGTGCTTGCCTAATGCAGCTGGTATATAAAATTCCATGGAAAGACATCCCAAACCTTCACTGGACATCTTGTTCTGCTGTTTATGATCTTCCTAGTGATATGTTTCTTTATATCTAGTTGAGATTTCCCTGTTGCAATTCATCACCACTGTTTATCATTTTCTTACCATGCACCACTAGGAAGTGCCTACCTAAGTTTTCTGGATCATCTTCCGGTAAATGATGGGGACTAATGGGGACTAATGCTGAATCCACACAAAGACATCTTTTCTCCAGTCAGATCAGCCCTTACCTCTTAGGACAGGTGCCCCTGCTTGACCAGCTTGGTATCCTCTCCTGAGCTCCCTGCAAGTTTAAGCCCCAAACTGGATGCAGTATCTCCATGCAGTTTCACAAGTGCTGAGAAGACGGAGACAGTCCATTTCCTCAACTTCCTGAATGTGTACCTGATCCCACGGCCCAGGAGGCTGCTGGCCCTCCCTGCTGCCAAGCTGCCATGCTCTCAAACAGCAACTCCAGGTCCTTTTGGAAGAGCTGCTTCCAAGCTAGCTAGCTCCAGTCCTGCTGAAGGGGGCTTTCCATTCAGGTGCAGGACTTTGGCACTCACCCTTGATGAATTTTATAATGCTCCTGTCAACCCATTACCCCAGGCTCTCCTGCTCCCTCAGAACTGCAGCCCCGTCTGCAAACACATGCACTTGGTAAAAAAGTAATATTTCAAGATGGAAAAATAAGGTCTTCAAGAAACATTATGCTAAAATCATCATTCCTGAGGTTCTGAGCAGTTCTTGCTCTACCCCAGACACGGGAGGAAATGGGACACACTTCTCACTTCTCTTTCCTTGCAGCAATTACTTCATTTTCTGATTACAAACTTAAAGAACATATTGTATGATGTCTTATCATGTTGTTGTATGATGTCTTCTTTTCACAGAATCATGGAACCATTTAGTTTGGAAAAGACCTCTGAGATCATCAAGTCCAACCTTTGACTGATCACCACCTTGTAAACAAGAGCCACAGAGTTGTTTCTCAGACACCTCCAGGGATACCACCTCCCAGCAAAGCAGTCCCTCCCAATGCTTAACAACCCCTTCTGGGAACAAATTCATCCCCCTGTCCAATCTGAACCTCCCCTGGCACAGTCTGAAGCCATTTCCTCTTGTCCTGTCTCTAGCTGCCTGAGAGAAGAGGTTGACCCCCACCTTTACAACCTCCTTTCAGGCAGCTGTAGAGAGTGATAAGGGCCCCTCTGAGCCTCTTCTTCTCCAGGATAAAAAACCCCAGCTCCCTCAGCTACTCCTCACAGGACTTAACCTCTAGATCTTTCACCAGCTCCACTGCCCCTCTTTGGACACACTCCAACACCTCAATGTTTTTTCCCATAATGAGGGATCCAGAACTGAACACAGGACTTGAGGTGCAATTTTGTTTTCTCAGTTGGTAAGTTTTACCCTCTTTGCGGGTTTTGACCATACCATGCAATCAAATAACCAGAATGTTAACAGCCATAGTCCACTGTTCATCTAGACAAAGCAGCAGGAAACAAATGAAGACTTGAACAGAAGGTAAGAGGATAACCAAAGCACATTATAGAACCTAAGTACATACAACTGAAGAGGGACAACAGGTATTAAAGAAAGGTCAAAATATCCCCAAACTGCTAAGGAGGGACACAGCGCTGATAACTTCTCTGGATGCGTGAAACACACACTAACCATGGCAGTACCAGATCTCCTGGAAGTTTCAGACTGATCATCACACAAAAATACAAAGACAGGAACACATAAATCCATGTGTCACACGTCAGCACACCATGCACACACTATCTACACTTGACTGATGAAAGGTTAATTGCCATCAAATTCAAAATGAGCAGATACAGTGTTGATGGGCTAAGTGCTTTGATCCAAGATACACTTTCCACAGTGAAACTAGACTTAAAACAAACCTTTGATAAATGAATGCTGAGAACCATAACCTCAATAAAAAGAAGTTAACATAATTAAATGCCATCCCACACTAACTATAAAATTCATCAAATTGCAAAGTCAATTTTCTACCTCAAAATATCATCAGCATCTCAAAAAATATATCAAATGAGCAATCCTTTATAAGGCATTACCAGTCACTTAAGCTGATGCTATTTCATCATATCCATTTGAACATCTGTTCTAACACAATTAATCACGTATTTCCTGCAAAATCTTCAGGTGACAAGAAATCTACTACAACCATTCATAAAACCAAACTTATTTGAAATAGTCCCAAATTCTGGTACACATGTGAGCAGGTACCATCCTTCTCCCACAAGAGCCAAAGAAATAGGCATGGACTGAAGCAGCAACAGAACCAGAGACTTGCACTGAATCACACACTGTAATTGCAGCATGTAAGTAAATTTGGCTTGAAATTACAGAAAAAGCCATGCAACTACAATAACTAGGCAATGACAACATGTACCCAATAGAAATAAAATTAATAGGTTCTACCAAAATTTTAGTGTAAAATTAGGCAATTATGGACTAATCCAAAGGTCACTTAAGTTAATGAATAATTGTATAGAAAGGTGAATATACTCTGTAAGGAATAATGGAAATACCGAAACCATGTAATCAAAAGCTTGCTGTGCTTCTCTATGCACAGAATTGTCTTCTCTGATGTAACTTATTTTGTATTACATTAACATATCTTTAAAACAGGAGAATTACACCTCTCATTAGATGGTGACTAAAATTTAGGGTAGTCAGAGTTGTACCCTGCTGGACACAACCCCCAGGCCATCAGCTGGACAGCCCTCACTGGCCAAGCAAGAACCTAAGGTCCAGGTCCACAGGTCACCAGCAGCAGGTCTGACACAACCCAATCCATACCCAATGGCTGTATGGTGATGATATTAAGAACTGTTCTCCTTCAGAGAAAAGCACTGAGGACACTTTAAAAAAAAAAAATCTACACAGTTTATTCCGTGACATAAATATAACATTGGACAATGAAATAAAAAAAAAAAATTGTGATTTACATTGGTAGTTTACCAACTAAATACACACTTGATGCTACAAATTTTACTAATATAAATTCTATCCAGGTGAATTTTATTTAGAAAGAAAAACTGAAAAATAATACTACATTACTACTAATAATAATAGCACTTAATCCCTCATGGTACACTGCCTTAAACAAGAAGAAAACCATATTAAAGGAAAAGACTAACAATCTATTTGAGACATCAAATAATTTAATCAAAAGGGAATGTATCTTGTTCTACCTCAATTCTTCCTACCCACTAAGTCTGTCTCTCCTCCTTGAAACAAAGAAAAATTGCTGCATATAAATTTAGAAACACAGAATTAGCCATTCACACCTTACCAGCCACGAATGTAGTGACACAGAAAAGGATTTGACAACCAAGGCAAAAAGAACATGAGTTACACTTCAACAGTATTGGAGCTAATCCTGCGAGAGAGCATCTAAGCAGTATGAAGTAGTAGTGAAGCAATATTCTGTGTGTATTTCTACTTCAGACAAGAAACTGGAAAGCACTTAAAATTGGTTAAGCAAATAATTAAATATTTTATGAAGAAATGCAGGTATCTCAGTTTACTTATGTGAGAGGAGAATGTAAGCAGCTATCAAGGTGTCTCTTAAACTACATATACCAGGATGTGCTTTGAAGATCAGTCCGTATGACTATAGCATGGGTTAACCCAATTCAGTGGACATTTCCACTCTGCATCTCCAGTTGTGACATATCTGTACAGAACTTTCATTTTGGACTAGATCATTCATCCTGCAACAACTGCTTGGAATCTGACCGCACTGGAGCTTCCTGTCACCCTGAGGTGAGGAGATTTCTACAACATATTATGAAAGACTAGGCTGGAAAGAGAAAGGCACCAGGATGCTTTCTGACCAAAATGCTGATTCCTTTAATAATTTTCAGGATTCCCTTGAGATGCTCTGAGTTCTTGTCAGGGAAAAACTTGACAAAGGCAATCAGAACAAGGAGAGCTTTGATGACTGGTATCTTGCTGAAGAGCAGATGGATGCAGACCACACCCTGTTCCTGAAGCGCAGCTGCAGCCACTGGTCTATACCTTGAGGCTACCCTGCAGAACCAGAAGTATAAAAGAGGACATGGATTTCCCCACAATCAGATGGACATGGGAATCCAGTGGCTGAGCCAGGTGTAGCAGGTTGCACTGGGAACAGGAGATCCACTGGCTGGGAGCCAGAGAAACCTCAGACTAGAAATACTGTCTAATATTTCATCAGATTCCTCCTCACCAAGTCTGTATGCAGGGACTTAGTTAAACTGAAGGCGCAAACCTGATAGAGATGCCAGGGTAAAATCTCTAATTTTGTCTAGCCTTTTATACATTCTTATACAAGACCAGATTATCTCAACAAATCCTACTGACTGGAAAATCCCCAATTAAGGCATATTTTAGAAACTATTTCCATCATATCCATGTCACTGAAATTTCCCCCTTTATTGAAATAAGTTCTGCTCTGATGAACTCCTGATGACCTTCCTAGTCTCCCTAGTAACCTCAGTGTTGCGCCATGATTTACCATTTTAGGTTTATATATATATAGAATAAATGTTTTTAATAGGCCTGTAGGCCACTGAACTCACCACAATATTTTCAATCTTAAATAGTGTTCGCATGAGTAAAAATTCAAAATCAGGACTTCTGTGTCACCTTCAGATTAATTCAGTTGCATCTGAATTACTCTGTACAAATTATTACTATTCAGAGAATTTGTTAAGAAATAAAAGTTAGTGTCATTGTCATCCACCAGCCTTTGAAAGGTTCCTGTCAGTGTGTTACAATCATTTATAATTAGTACTTGTCTCTGCTGCTCTTTACCAACTAAGTTATGATATCGTTATTTTACTCACATGATCAATTTAGGATGCAGTGCAAGAAAGAGTTATACAGGTAATTCAAAAAAGTGCTACTCTCTTCTATCATAAATGGTACTACAAAAAAGGACTTTGAGACGGTCACTTTTGGTTTTCTGTGAATTCAACACACATGACTCTTTTAGTTTGTATATATATGATAGCCCAAACCAAAGCAACTCACTTTCAAACAGTGCATAAACCTAGCCCATTTAAGTGGTCCTACCTATTAGGTGTTCTGTTTGACCCCTACTAACACAATTCCTCTAGAGCTTCAAAGAAAAAACACCTATTCTCCTGATGCCCTTGTAATCTACTCTGTAGACAGACTTGTGCATTCAGAAAAAGAAGTTGAACAAGCTCAACAAGTGCTCACCTGTAAACTTTTCTGTCCAGCTCAAAAAAGCTTGAATATGCAGCAAAGGTAGTTTTTTTTAACATCAGGCACATTTAATAAACAGAAAGTTAAAAGTAAATGAAAATTTGTTTCAATTTGCTGAGAGACTATTTAACAGATTGACATAGTTTGAAGTTTCCTTGAAACCGCTGTAAGAAGATTATGTGCAAAGAATATAAGTATTTCTTAGTATTTAGGTCCCTTTAAACTTTATACCAACAAAAGAAAATATTAACAAACTTTCAATAAAATAAACTGTATTTTAAGCCACTGGGAGTGCTGAATAACAAGTTCTTTGTTGTCACATCATGAACAAAGAACGTAAGAGTGAGGATAATAATGAATAAACACCACAGATGTTCAAATGAAACAGTAAATCACTATTATCAAGCACTAAGAAACCAACATTGTTATGACAGGCTTAACTCTGATCCAGGAATTTATAGGAGAGGAAAACGTAGGCTGTATTATATATTTTCCTAAGAGATACTTTGAAAAGAAAATATCAGTTGACATTTGTACCTGCTGACAGTTGCATTTCAATAGAGCATTTATAATTGCTTTGAGAACATCAGACTACAAAACAAAAGGGAAGCTATGGCCAAAATTAAGTTAAGCTTACAATATACTTTTAGGCATGCTGA
Source organism: Pyrgilauda ruficollis (assembly GCF_017590135.1). Classification (NCBI taxonomy): domain Eukaryota; kingdom Metazoa; phylum Chordata; class Aves; order Passeriformes; family Passeridae; genus Pyrgilauda; species Pyrgilauda ruficollis. The sequence goes on from NW_024508100.1 coordinate 20,213,549, forward strand.
CCAGCACATACCATTTACAGAAGTATAAATTAAAATAAAAGTTACAGTTATGGTGTACTTGCATGGGTGGAACTAAGAAAATAACATTAATTATATTGTCAGTTCTTATGCTCTGCCTATCAATTATCTGTTTATTTGAATTCAACAATAATAATGGGTTTGCCGAACATTTAGGACTACAGTGACTGCTGGGTAAGTACTCTTTCCCTGCACACATCTTGTAGAAAGGCTCACAGCACAATTTCTGATACAGAAGAGATATCTGCTATTGACAACAGTCCTTCAAAATACTGACCCATTAAATTACATCAAGTGCATTGGCCATTCTGACCTGCAAGTGCTGAAGGTGAAGAACTGGAGGTAAACAACTCCTTTATGGGAAAGAGTTCCCAGACTTTGGTGTAATGTCATGGTGTAATGTTTGGTGCCATGTCATGGAACAGCTTCTGGAGCAGTATCTTAAAAGAATAAACTCTTGGTTGGGCTCAACTTCCAGTGTCCTTGCTTAGGCTTTAGCTCCATTTGTTGCAGCTGAAGCAACTTTATTCATACTCAGCACAAAGTACTTTGTGTATACATGCATACTAAAAATGATGCAATTTGCATCCTTTTAAAAATATGTGTTGAAAAGGCAGACTGGCTCCTGCAAGATAGTTTTAGAAAAACTGGCAGAGTTGGTTCAGCCCGGTCTGCTCTTGAGAAAAAGCATTACTCCTGTGTTTTAGTTTGAGCTTCAAGGAAAATCTTGGGCTGAAACTATAGAGAGGCATCCAAAGAAGCAGATAAATAGTATTTCCATCCTACTTTGGAGCAGACTTTAAAGAGTGCCAGAGGTCCTAAGATCCCCGGAAACACCCATGAATTGCAATGCACTACATACCAGAAAATCGTGATCTGCACCCCATGTCCATCTGATGTCACTTAAAAGAAAAAAAAAAAAAAAAAAAAAGGAAGGGGGGGAAATCTTGCAAACACCAGTTTTCCATGTAGCCTCTGAAAAACAAAGTCAAGGCTGAAAACAGTTGATTCAGATACATGGATATTCATAGCAAAGGTTCCCTTTTATCTGAGATGTCCTGGAACACAGAACAAAACAATGCATGTAAGTTACCTCTTTTTCTCACTTCTTATCACCTTATTTATAAATTGTAATGTTAATGAGATGCATCCATAGTAATCTACACCTAGTTTTATAATCCCACAGTCTGACAAGCAAAGCAAATTTTTTTTTTTTTGGTAGTTCTCCTCCTTTGTAACAAAGTCTTTGAACTGATAAATTAGCATGCATATTCTTTTCTCTCAAACCACTTGATAATTTCTTTCACACCTGAGGTACACTATGATCGTTAAGAAACATTCTGAAGATGCACAGCTGCACTGGTATCATTTTCATCAATGCCTTTGAAAAACATTTCCATAATTTATCAAGGTTTTAAAAGACACAGGCTAAGAAAATTATAATCAGTGGTTTTTCAACTAGGATAACACAGCAGCCTTCTGAAGATGAGAGATGTGATGAGATCAACATACCTCAAACATCATTCAGTTTGGGGAAGGGGTCTAGAGTATGATGGACTTCAAAATTTTTAATAGATTTTTTCCCTTTTTTTTTTTTTGCCAGCCTTTACACTGCACATTTTTATACCCTGTAGAATGATAACTTCGTCTTCCATTTAAAACACACACTGAGCAACAGTCAAATACCCTTTATTTATACCTAAAGTGCTGCTTTGTGATTTTTATGAGTGAAACCTGTGGAATGGTTCGTATTAGCTCTGCATCATTAATGGAGTTGAATTATCACGTTGCTTTTCGTTGTTATGGGTACTAATAACACATGTCCACAGCTGTACCAAACTGTTGTTTCTTCAGAGGTCTCCAGCTCAATTTTCTAACTCTCCTTTAAAACGCACGTTTCCAACTTCTGGGACCTGAGCAGCTGCGCTGCTCCATCCCACGCGTGAGGCGGATCCCGCTCCCGAGCGCTGCAGCGGCAGGAGCCGGTGCCGTGCGGGAGGCCCGGCACAGGTCCCACTGCCGCGGTGGCTGCCCCGCACCAGCAGCCGCAGCCGCGCCAGCCGCGCTCCCGGCCCCTCTCCCCGCAGCCGCCGCCGGGGACGGGCGGCACCGCGCGGGGGGCTCGGGGCACCGGGCCGCCCTCGGCACGGGGAGCTTTACCAGCGCCGAGCCGAGCCTGGACTCAGCAACCCGCCCAGCGAACAAGTGGGATGCGGCTGAAGTTTTACTTTGCCGGTGCCGGCTCCCGCCGCAGCCGCCCGCGGGAGCCACAGCGGCAGCACCGACACCTTTTCTGGCCGAAGTTTGGCGGCGCAACACGCCGCCTCTCCTGCTCCTGCCCCTGCCCCAGTCCCTGCCCCTGCCCCGGCCCCCGCCCGGAGCCCCCGGGCTCAGCCTGGGCGCGATTGGCGGTTCGGAGTGGCGGCGGGGGCAGGTGCGCGTCCCCGCCGTACTCACCCGCTCCCCAGGCGCACGGTCAGCAGCAGCAGCAGCAGCCGGGCCCCGCGGCGGCCGATCCAGCGGGGCGCGGGGCCCCCCCATGCATCCATGAGCGTGAAGGCGCGCTCCCTTGCCCGAGTTTTCTCCGGAGAGCCTGGGAAATTGCGACCCTACCGATCCCACCACCCCGCGGCACACGGCAGGGAGAGGGAGAGGAGGGGAGGAGAGGGGAAGGGGGGGAAAAAATAAAATAAAACACCCAAACAGGTAGAAACCCACTCTGCAAGGGCCGAGCAACTCGCCCAATAGGCTCATCAGGTTGCTTCATAAATTATCCTAAAAACTGTTGGACGAATCAATCCCTAGCAGAGGTGGAGCCTCCTTTACTAGAAGGGAAACATGCCTGGGAGAAAGGGTGGCATTGATTTGGGTATTTTTCTCCAAAGAGGGAAATGGACCAGACCTTACGTATGTACATATACATGTAAATATAAATAGGCAAAATGTATAAAATGTTAAATACATGTTTAAAGCTACACATATACGTTTAAATATTTCTATTTTTGAAGCTACTCAGAGGGCGACTCTCAGAGACGCAGCCGGTCCGGTCCTCCCTGCCTAGCGGAGACCCGCAGCCGGGAGCAGAGGCACAGGAGGATGTGCACGGACACCCGCGGGGCTGCGCGTCTCTACGTCTGGCACGATGGAGGTTTTGAGGGGGGCGGCCCTAGCCGCGGGGAAGGGGGCATCCGCCATCCCTCGTTCGTCCCCAGGAGAGGGAGCACACCCCTCCAGCCGCAGTCCCTACAGCCGTGCTGGAGGAGGCGGCATGCCGGGCGCGCAGGGGCAGCCGCGGGAATTGCGCGCCGCCCCGACGCGAGCGGCGCAGGCTCGGCGGCTGCAGGCGGCTCTGCGCGGCCGCGGAGCGCCCGGGGGGACGGGCGGGAGGCGGACGATGCGCCGTGCTGCGCTGTGAAATGCGCCAGGGCGTGCAAAACGCAAGGGTATGGGGTTTGGGTTTTTTTCGTCTTTTTCCCTTCTTGTCTCCTTTCGGCTGCTCCCTCCTCCCGGTCTCTCTCCGGAGATGTAGGCGGGAAAGTAGCCAGACATGCCCCCAGCAACCCCGCACAACACACCCGAACCCGAGAAAGAAAAGCACCGCGGCCGCGGCAGATACCGCAGGTTCCGCGCTCGCAGGCTTTGACCGGCCGTGGGGGCGAGTGGGCACGTCGCGGCGGGACCAGCGCTTAGATAACGCGTGTTTCTTCTCTCGGCTTCAGGCTGCCACCAACCCGAATCCCTGACCCCGGCGATGCCCTTGTTCGCAGCTCTGTACCGGGCACTGACGGAGTAACCTGTGCACCGAATTCTCGGTGGAAGTAGCAAACCGTTTTACAGCCATCATCATCATCCTTCTTTGAGTCAAGTTGCCACTGTACACAAATGTAAATAATCCCCCATCCATTGGTTCTTCCTATGAAAAGCAGTGTTATGTCTTCCTTACACATCATCATCTGGTTATTATTTTATATATACAGCTTACTGCTTTAATGGTTAAAGAAACTCACCATGCTTCAGAGAGCTGCAGCACATTAAATGAACATTCAACAACTTGAAAATTAATAGCCAGTCCTGGAGGTACTGGCAGACGGTAAAGGCACATATTATTTCATGACCTGAGGTCTCTTTACTGGTGGATTAACACAGCAGGCAGCATCCTAGCATGATGGCAAAGGCATGAGCTCAGAGCATATGCATTTATTGCAGAGTAAGTGCAGAAGCAGCTCCTCTGCTGCAGCTGGTGGCACTAGCTCCAAGAAGCAGGATTGCTGATCCTCTCAACAAGACAATGAGCACAGCCCACCCCCAAGTGCCCCTCTCTCTGGGAAGTCCCTCTGCCCTGAAAATGGCCATGGTCCTTAGGTTTATTATAAATTTATATGTCAAATTGACTGCATTTTGCAAAATATGCAATGAATGCTTATGTCTTTGCATTCTGATGTTTGTGGAATCATTAAAGCTCTTTACCAGTCTATAAATTTCCACCCTGTCACTGAAAGATATGCAATTAAAGTAACTCTTGCAAAAATTTGACATTAGAAGTTTAAACATACTTACAGGATACCAAGACATCTTTCTACATAAGCAGTTTGGAGCATCTACTTAAAAACTTAATTTCACTCCTGTGTAGATCCAGCAGCTTGCTAACAGTGAAAGAGGTGGAAGATTACAGCTAAAATAACATGTAGCATGAATAGTGAGAAAATGGAATTTTTCATTTTATTTCGGGGTTGAGAACACTAAGGCATATGGAAGTACTGTTAAAAAAATTAAAAGCGGCGCCAATGGTATTTCTCAAATGACACAAAACTAAGGATGGCATCTGGACAAGCTGGTTTGAGGTAGTCCCAAATCTTTATTTTTCTTGTATTTCCATGTTAACAATAGAAATCCATCCCTCTAAAAAGAGAAGAAATTATTCCATAATTAAATAATATACTAGATAAGAAATAGGTATAAAAGTTTTGAAAAGCAAACAGGGAACAGAAAATAACAAAAAAAACTTTTACCATCAGAAGAAAACATGAAGGGAAAGAAATCAACTCAGACTGTCTGTATTCCTAAGGAAAACAAAAGAAGCAATAAATGAATTTTAAAACTGCAAGATAGAAAAGAGAATATCAAATAAAAGCTGGGGAGGTCACCTAGTTGAGTGTCAAAAGAAGGAGATGTTGATACAGGACAATATACTAAAAGATAGTGAGTTAGTTACTAAGGCCTGCAGGTATTTCTCCTCTGCTTGGTACTGGCACAGCTGACCTAACAACAGTATTTCAATTCTCAGTTAAAAACACCTTCTGATGCTGGAAGTAAGAAGGCCGTCTTTAAAAAAACCCACTAAGGTGAAGAAGTGAGTTAATCATGTCTCTTCAGACCTGCTAAGCATAATTTCAGAAACATCAAATTAATCAAAGTTAAAGAAAACTGTAGGATTCACATCACTACTATTACTAAGGAGGAACAAACCAGAATGCCTTCTGCAATGGAAAACCACGTCTGTATCTTCTTCAGTCGCATTTAATGAGTCTATCAATAGAAGAACAGAGCTTCATAATTCAATGTCTTTCAAAACCATTTTAGGTCTATCAGAAATTTGTTAAAGAAGATGCATAGTTCTGGGGTCAGTAGGAAAGTAAGGCCAGCTTTCAGACACTGCTTGAGACTACTGTTAGCAATTAACTTTCCATGTTAAACAGCTGAGTTCTTACAAATCTGCTCTTGAGACTATTGTATTTAACTGATTACTCGCTAAACTAATGGTTTCGAAGAGAAGAAACACAAAAATTTGAAGATGAAAGTTTCAGATTGGTGAAGTCCATTGAAAAAAAAAACGTTAATATATTGTTAAGTCATCACAGTGTAGAATATCAATTATAAAATGGGAAGTGATGACATGCTGACAAATGGAAAAATAAAAATAATTCATGGGTTAAATTTGGTAAAGATTGTGAGTACCTAAATGTAAAATCACATCTCAGCTGCCTAGTAGTAGAAAATCAAGAGAAGACATATATTCAAAATTAACTGAAATTTCTCCAGGATTGTAGAGGAATACAAACAGGAGGAGCACTAATTTGAGCAGCTCAGCACCTAAACTTTGCCCAAGCTCACCGGAAAACTTTCTCTACTCTTTAGATTTATGGAGTGCAAGATAGGATAATCCAATGTAAAAGACCTCTAAAACACAGCCAGGCTAGATTACCAGCTCTCTAATTTCTTAAAAGTGTAATTATTGATTTGGATTCCATGGTAATACACCTAACCTCATGCACTATAAAAGGAGTAAAGGCACTTAGCACAAGCTCTTGATTTCCGGTCTTTGAGTCACCTACTCAACCACAAGGTACCTACAATCTATGATTCATCTAAAAGGATATGAGAATGAATTTTCATTATTAAAGCTGAAGTCCAAAGAGAAGGAGGAGGAAAAAAATCTGCCACATTAATATATAAAAAGCAAATATCACTGTATTTTTCACCTGGGAGGCTTCACACTTAATATTGAAGAGCATTTTGATTCTTCACAATTCAATTGCTCAGGACCACAGAGGAACTTAAAAACACTCTTATGTAATTTTACATAGCTGACGTCCTACATCTGCTGTATTTCTCTTGGATATAGCTACTTCTCTGACAGGAGCATATGAGGATTGATGCCAGATTTGTATGCCTGCATACCATTTTGAGTGCATAAGAGCTTTGAAAACGTGGACTTAGTGGATGGCCCATCTTCGTTCACTGTGCTTGAGGGAAGTTAATGGCTCTCATGTGGTTTTTTAAGGAGCACTTACCTGCTGAGAACAAAGTTATCCAGTGTGTGGAGATGGAAGAACAAATTATTATGGTGTTCTGTCCTTCACAAAAAAACAACCATATAGAACAGCAAGAGCTCAAGGACCACTGCAGTTATGTCTTCAGAAGGGTAGGTTTACATAACAATATTTTGATGAAAATGCACACCTTAACTGTGTATTCACAAAAGAATTTCCTGTGTGGACCTCACACCTTAGATTTATAGAATCAGAGAATACTTTAGGTAATCTGACTTTAAAGGTCATCTAGTTCCAATCTGCCTGTCATGGGCAGGGACAATTTCAAAATGTACACACATGTCATTGTGTGCTTGCATTTGAGTAAGCACAAACATAAGAACAGAGTCACATGCGTGGTATTTAAAACCTGCAATCAAATGAAAACACTTCCATTCTTCTGAGGGAAGTTCAGAAAATGTGGTTTTAAATATGTGTCATCATGGTTACCTACCTGAATGTTTACTCTAATATAAATTTAAAGAGCTATCTTAAACAGCATAGTAGCATAGTACTGCAACAAATGTAAAAACATCTCAAAAATAAAGAAAACTAATGAAAACATTTTGGTACTGGCCTTTTTAAAAGGGGCCTTTAGACTTGATGGTGGTGGATATCCACAGGTGGAGAAGAGAAAGATGCAGAAATGTAACTTCAGTGCACTTGTATTTTGTGATTTGAACCACAAAATAATTGCTTTCAGTGAAACAGTCAACATCTTAATAGAAAATAAATTATAAAATTCTCACTTTTCATAACTAAATACTATTTTAATTAGGATTTCATCTCTGATACATTGATTTAACTACTCACATTACTCATTAAAATTATTACTAACATACACACATCTTTAGCTGCACTTAAAAATTAAGCAAGGGAAGTAATCTCAAGTAGAGAAAAACTGATGAAGAAAGAAGACAGCGCCTATCTTTGCATCTAGGGGAAGGGGAAGTGTTGCAGTATATAAGATGATATTCCTTTACATTTAGCATGTTACACTTCTTCTCCATTCCTCATTAAGATGAAATGAAAAACAAATTGAAGTGTAAATGGATCTGTGGTAACTAGGCTGGAGTGCCTAGGTACAGAAAGGTAACTCCAAACTACAAACATTCCCTTGGTCTATTACTATTGTCATTGCCTTTCACTAGACCTTCAAGTATTTTCAACACAAGCCAGCAAACAGCAAATAAATACTTTCTGATCTTTCCTGTTTTACAAGGCATAAGTCCACAATCCCTAACCCCTCTTCACCCTAAGAGCACAATTTTGACTTGCTTCTCCTTCACCTATCTGACAATTTCCCAGTAAACAGACACTAGGACCCTGTATTTCTCAGGAGCCTGGATTTAACATCTGTCAAAACACATCCTCGAAGGCAGCCAACTTTGATAGGGACTAGTGAGAAGAGGGGAGGGACTTTCAAGTGTGAGACACATGTATGCTGCAGACAAGGTAAGGAGTCTTACAGGGACTTGTACACCAAGGTGCACTCTAGTTCATTTAGGAAGTTAAATCCAGCTTGGACAACCCCAAAGTCATGTGCAGGAGGTGAGCACTATTCAAACTCGTCTCCCGTCTGTGCTCTCTTTTCCCTGTCAAGGAAGTGACGCAGTTCAACCCATTGGACCCCAGTGACACAAATGTACAAGGAGTACATAGTTTACATTGGCACTGCAGTGCAAATGAGGAGAGCTCAATTCAAAAGTGGGCCATGAGATACATGAAGGTGATTGCAGCATCTTTCTGAGTGTGCTGGCCAGGACTGCTGGAATGTACTGTGCTCCAGCACTAATGGATCTTCTGTCCATGGAACTAGATTGGCGCTAGTCTAAAGTAAATCCCCTCCAAACCACACTTACTGTGGCTGCTGGGTTCTGGGTACAGTGGATTGTCTCTTAAGATCTGCTTCTATTTCGCTCCAGTATTTGCCAGTCTAGCCAAAGCCACAGTAAATTATTAGAGGACTAGGACCCTGGCATGAATCATGGCAAAACAGTGTGCCAGTGTGTGTTCGGTGTGTGTTCACCCATACTTCGAAATCCCATAGCAAAGAAATCTTTTTGCTGATTTCTCTTGTCTCCAGCTTGGACAAAAATTCCCTTCAAATGGTTAAGAATAAGAATAATTTCACGACTTATAGGATGCTCTCAGGAGAATACTGTTTGATTATCTGTCTGGTCTTATTTTGTTAGAGGCTAACAGGGCAGCTGCTCTACCTGACTACTGTGAGCACTTACTGTTCCAGCCAGATCAGGAGGACAAAGACATGTGAAAATGAAAAATAATGGGGCAGGCAAAGACTGTGGTCTGTACTTTTTCCAGTTTCAAAAAGATTTGGTTGATACTTGGCCCAGCCTTTGTTGAAAGTTGAAAGTGCCTTTTCAGTAGACCCTATCCTGAGTAATCCTCCTTAGAGTATAAGAAGTTTTTTAATCTGCAAAGCACAAGAGATAAAAAGGTCTCTTCAGAAGGCTGGTCTGTCTGATAATTGGAAAACATTTTCTCCAGAATGACAATTTAAACTCTTGGTAACAGTATCCCATAGCAAATCTAAAGGAAGGGTAAAGTAATTCTGTCCAGAACATTAACACTCTGCCTACAATATATATTATGTCACTTGCTGAACTTCTACAATTGCTATTAATTGACCTCTAGGTCTCTCAATTTTAACAAAAGTCTCTGATATTTAGAGATTGCTTTTTTGGTATATTAGATTGTATTTTGCTTCCTTTTACATTCTCTAAAATTTCACTACATTTATCCTTTTGCATCTCAATTTTTCTTGAGATTCCTCTTCCATCTTCCAGTTGTTGCTCACTGTACTACACTTTATGAAACAAATGTTTAATACCCCAATTGAATACATCACAGTCATAAGTATCTACTGTGCTTACAAGAGAAATAAGCAGAGATCTAGCTGAGCTTCAAATTATTTTAATTGTTATTAATATAATAATCAGATAGAACTGCCCAACAATATACCTTGGTGTAAACTCAGCTGTCAGGTCAATAGATTTACCTACATTTGTAGGATTGTGTCAGAATACATCATGTAAAACCAGCATTCCTCCCTAGTTTAATTATTGAGAGAAAAGTAGTCTATTATGACAGGTCCTAGATTGTGTAAGGTAAACACTGTTGATTATCAGAAATCATTTGTAGATAATGTCAAACATACTGACATTTAACAGTATTGGCATAGCATGGAGGTTAAAGAATATATGCATATTCCACTGTATCCCAATACAGAAGTCTGCAATATTTTAAATACATATTGCATGGTATGTTTTCAAAACTACTTCATTGCATCATCAGTATGATGAAAGTGCTTTGATTTTTATATTTTTTACACATGTTCCAAAGAAGAATAATTTTCCCTCTCAAACAATACCAGAAAATAGAAGACCCTTAGTCTTAAGTCTGTTGCTCCTTGACAAACTCTTTTTTCTGTGCTTGTCTTTAATCACTGACTTGCATATTCCAGCATTTGCATATGATGAAAATTCATCATTCTAGCATGACAAAATAAATATTGCTGTGCAGAGATAATTTTAGTGAATAACAGAGAAAACAACTATTTTTGAAACTGGACACATTATGCTGTGGTTTATCATATGCTGTCAGGAAGGCCATTATCAGTTATGATTATCAATACCAACTCACCCTTTTGATTGGAGACTGATGAAACAGCTGCTTTGATTTGCATCATTGATAACTATTCTTAAGAATGATCCTTCTCTGGAATAAATCAACCATTCTCTTGAAAGTATCTCCTAAAATAATACCACTGACAAGATTGGTGTTACTTATATTCTGCTTCAACTATGTTGCAAATGATACTCTGTATGTCAGTCTTTGATTTCCCTAATAGCTATTAAAAGCATTGCATGTTTTTGTGAAGATTCACCTCAGTGATCACACTGTACTAGCCATGTAAAACAACTTTATGTAGTCTGATAAAAATCATTATAATTTAGTCTGATTTAATAAAATAAAATGTAATTTAATTTTCTCATCTATTTTGTTTCATATCTCCTTTAAATTATTTCTTCTAAGTACTAATTTTTTTCCATTAAATTCTGATTAGCTCCTGGAAAAATATTGTCCACCCAGAGACTCACCTTTATTTTTTAGGAAGTATTGCAAAGGCTGCAGTATGTTAATCACTGCCTGTGTCAGTGTGCCACATTCTTATGACAGGTGTTGAGCAAAAACTCCCATTTGTGCAGTGTTTGCCAGTGTCCCAGAGCTGAGGAATTTCCATGATCTATCTTCCATATATCTTCATCATAGCATGCAGTGTTGGCACCACCATGTAAAAAAGACATAAAGCTATTAGAGAGCATCAAAACGTGGCCATGAGGATGATGAAGGGTCTGGAGGGGAAGCTGTATGAGGAGTGGCTGAGGTCGCTTGGAGCCTGGAGGAGACTGAGGGGAAACCTCATTGCAATCTACAGCTTCCTCACAAGGGGAAGAGGAGGGGCAGGCACTGATCTTTTTTCTCTGGTGACCAGTGACAGGACCCAAGGGAATGGCCTGAAGCTGAGTCAAGGGAAAATTAGCTTAGATAACAGGAAAAGGTTCTTCGCCCAGAGGGTGGCTGGGCTCTGGAACAGCTCCCCAGGGAAGTGGTCACAAAACCAGTCTGACAGAGTTCAAGAAGTGTTTGGTGAGTGAATCCTCTCAGGCACAGGGTGTAACTTTTGGAGATGCCCTCTGCAGGGCCAGTTGGACTCAATGATCCTTGTGGATCCCTTCCAACTCATAATATTCTGTGACAGATCCTACACCCTTCCAGATCGGTACCAGAATCTGGATGCCTGTTTACAGTAGAATTTGCAGCTCTTCCTGCATCACACTGTTTCTGCTATGGAAAGATTACTGTCAGAGCACTATAACCCTACTTGCATTTTTCCAGCTTGAATGTTTTTCATCCCAGACATTTCTCAAAGTAGCCACTGCAGTATCAAAGACTTTGTATAATTTCTTAAACTACCTCATTAAATTTATGAGCTAGTTGCACAAAATGCACTTAGTCAAAAGTGTAGGATTTGAATGGAAAATCCTATGAAAAAAAAAAAAAAACCCAAAAAAAGCAAGGAAAATATAAAGGCAGTCACTCTTTTCAGTGTTGTTGTTCTGCAGAGCTTGTGTCCATCATGAACCTTGCTTGGCTTTGCTAGTTCCACAAATTGCTTCCCGTAGATTGTTACCTTGTCATCTGATAAAGTCCTGCCTCCAGGTTTTGACGTTTATAGCCTGGTTATGAGCATTACCTGAAGTACAGCTGTGCTCCCTTGGGAAATCATGGCAAGAATGGGAGACTTATCTTTTGCTCATCTTTGTTGTAGCTCTACATGCTGGGTTTATAACAAAATAGGATCTACCCCTTGTAATAAATTATTGTTGCTTAGGAATGGTATTCTCCAACTCAGCATTTTCACTAAATCCACATACTGCTTCCCTTCCCACCCCCATCATGGAGTGAGATAAAAACAATTTACTGGAAACAGCAATGAGATGAGAAAGCAAACAGTAACAGCAACAATAACAAAAGATGTAAGAAAAATAAACAATCTGCATGGAAAACTCCCAACAATAAACAAATACCAGACCACTCCATTGGCCATACTGTTTACTCAAACCAGAGGATCCCCTTCTCCTGGGAAGAAGGAGAGTCCTTTTCCCATGGGGCAGCAAGGTGATGTGGATCAAAACACATCAGGGCCGTGATGCAAAAAATTAATCCCATCCTGGCCAGAACCGAGGCATGAATGTTGCACCAATGGAAAAGACACTTTGCTGCTACTTCTTGGCTTTGGGTCACACTCACATTGTGCCAAGCACTAGTCCATGTGTAAGCCCAGATAAAGTGAATCATAGCTGTACAAAGAAACAGGGATTGCCAGACCCTACTGCAAATACAAAATACCCTTCAATAGCAGTGGTGTAGCCCCCAGTCAACTTTGGTATCACAGAACAATTTTGTCATGGTGAGTAAATACTAACTGTCTTTAAGAAGGAAAGCAACTTGCATTTTCAGGATGATGAAGACTTTTGCTAGCAGCAAGTATTCTGGCTGGAACCTTATGTGAATATGTTAGCCAGGAGCACCTATTTCTTGTTTGGACTCAAAATAAGCTGCCTATTCACAAGTATACAACTCTTCAAGACGTGTGACAACTTGTGACCTTACACACTGCATCTGTTGAGGACAGATGAGTTAATAATCCTGTTCAAGCCATTGGTGATTAAGAATATATTGAAAATAAATCCAAAGATTAAATTGCATCTAAATAGAGTTTGGATAACATAAAATGGCAGGATGTGTTATTAGATGTACCTAATGTCATCTTACCTTACATCTGTTAGTGTTTGATCTTCTTTTGTTTTTGGTTTTTTTTTTTTTTTTTTTTTGTTTTTGTTTAGAGAAGTTTCAAGATAGCACAATAAGCTTTTATCCTGTAAGAATGCTCTCTGAAATAACATCATATTTTCCTTGGAGACGCAGTCTGTTAAAAAAAAATTGCTATACTGAAACAATCTTGCTTTTTTAATCTATACCCAGGAAAAAAAAAAAATAACATTTTTAAAAGTCATCTTTATGGTTTACTGGTATGTGTGTTTGGAAAGCAAAGTGCTTAAGTCCAAGTTTTAGATTATCTTCAGGCTGGTACAGCTTGACCACAGTAATATCAATGTCTAAAAATTGAAAGATGCTCCTGAGAACAGCTAAATTGTTTCAGTAACCAAGTGCTAATCCAAAGTTAAATGGATGTATTATCCTAAATTATTCAAGCTACCACATTTCTTTATTAGCACATATGCCTTAGCACTCTGTTGCAGTGGTCCTGTTCTCTCAGCTGTAAGTACTGAATCACTGCTGGACTGTTTCTGGAATGAATGGGTTTGAAAAAGTAAAGTAACTACTATACACACAAGCACTACTCTCACATTGTAGATTGTGGTGGTGGCAGCTTTTAACAGTAATTTTCCTATAGAGTAAGAGAAAATCATATTGCCCTCATTATGTACAGGTGAATTCCATGCAGCCCCATAGATTTGTGTCTGAGTGGAACAACAGGTCACTAACTACTTCCTCATGGGTTGCAGGGGATCCCTGTCCTGGTCTAGCAAGTGAGAAGCTGGTTGTCCTGAGGATAGCTGGCTTTTCTGTTAAAGAATGAGGCAGAGAAGGCATTAAGTACCTCATCCTTGGTGACAAGTGTGGAGTACCTAAGTACCTCATGCCTTTTCCTCATCCTTGGTGACCATGTTGCCCTCCACATCCAGTAAAAAGATGCAGATATTCCTTTTCCCTTCTTTTGTCATTAATATATTCATAAAACCATTTTTTATTATCTTTCACAGCAGTAGCCAGATTGAGTTCTAGCTGAGCTTTCGCCTTTCTGATTTTCTCTCTGCATGACCTAGCAACATCCTTGTACTCTTCCTGGGTTGTTTGCCCCTTCTTCCAAAGGTCATAAATTCTCTTTGTTTCCCTTGAGTTACAGCAACAGCCCTCTGTTCAACCAGGCCAGTCTTCTTCCATGGTGATTTGTGTTTCAGTACATAGGGACAGCCTGCTCCTGCACCTTTAAGATTTACTTTTGAAAGTATGTCCCTCCTTCCTGGATCTCTTTGTTGTTAAGGTCTGTTTCCCAAGGGACTCTCTGAACCAGAGTCCTGAACATGCCAATGACCACCCTGTGGAAGTCCAGTGCAGAGGTTTTGCTGACCACTTTTCTTCACCAAGAATTGAGAACTCTCTCATTTCATGGTCACTGTGTCCAGTACAGCCCCCAACCACCACATCTCCCACCAGCCCGTCTCTGCTTGTGAACAGCAGGTCTAATGGGGTCCCACCCCAGTAGGCTCACTCACCAGCTGTGGCAGGAAATTACCTTCCACTCACTCCAGGAACCTCCCAGGCTGCCTCGTGTGTTAAGTTTCCAGAAGACATCCAGCATGTTAAAGTCTACCACAAGAGCAAGGGCTAGCAATCATGAAACATCAGCCAGCTGCTCATAGAATACTCCACCTGCCTCTTCACCCTGATAGTTTTTAACTACACCACACGTTATAAGTACACCATGTCTTCACCCAGTCTGAAAAAATTGTGAAAAACTCCAAGCAAATCAGAGGTTATGTGCAGTTGCTTTGGATTTACCACGGTTACATTTGTCAAACAGACAAGTTGAAAGCAAAGAGCACTTAGCAGTTGTTTAACAAAGAACTACAAAGAGGTAGGAGATGAGGTATGTTGGTTTAATGATCAATTTGCAATGTGGTTCTCAATAAGAATTTTTGGTTTGAATAGCTTCCTGAATATGTGGTTGCTGGAATTGATGAGAATTGATAATTGGTACCTGAAGGTCTTAAGAAGGGCTGACTTTTTGGAGCTGATTTCTCAGAATACCAGGGGCGTGTTCTGCCACCAGGTCTTGGTGACACTATTTTTCCATCAATTGCTATACGTTTTAGTACCTTTCACTGCCTTTAAATCTTTTATTTAATCTTTTTGAACTCCTTGCCAGATTTATTCATATACCCTTTTGAAAAATCAGCTCAAACTCCACTAACTTGAAGATCTTCAACCAATGCAGCTTATGGAAGTTTTTTCCCCAGTTCTCTTTCTTTTCTGTAACAACTCCTTTCCAGAATTTTATTTTTATAGGTCTTTATTCTAATGTAGCCAGTCCACAGATTTCACTAAGGAATTCTAAGTAATATTTTAAATATGTAACTGTCAAAATGTCTGATCCTGAATGGAAGAGGGCTTGGTAATCAGCATGTTGGTCTGCCCTCGTTCTGTTGCCAACCTGCTTAAGGTGATGTAAATACCTATGCAAAACATAAATGGATTGAAACAACTGTTAAGTCTGTCACCAGAATTAAATCGTGGTTATAATACCAACAAGCTGGAATCAATGAGTGAGAAACTCCCAGTCCTACCTACCAATGAATTTTTCACATGCAATGCACTCAAACAGAGCTGCTCCACAGTTAATCCTACACAGTTTTGACAATGTGCAAAGTGCACTAAGGATTTGAATTCAACTGTTCAAATCTGCCCTCAGCTCCAGAAGCTACTAACTCATACTGACAAGTTATAAACACCAAAAGTAACACACTGTAAACTTTTTAAAATTGCTACTCCATTTCTAGTGACTGAAATCCCTTCTCTGGTAAAGCAATTTCCATAACAGTCATACTGCCATAACTAATAGGTTTTAATAACAAGTAGTTACCAAAACTTATCAGTACACAAATAGATGTGCCCATAGAGAATTCCTCTTTGTGGCATGAACCCTTGAGTTACTCTTGAATGAGGCTGTGTGCTTACTGGATTGTGCCAATATAATGCTACATTACAGGGAAAGAACAGCTCCAGGCTTTGAAGAAAAACAGCTCTCTCCAAAAATTCAAGCACAAGATGCAGAATGGGCCTTAAAAGTGAAAGAGCAGGATGGCATCAGAACTCTTACGACAGCAGACCAGGATAGTAGACTGCATGTAGAGGTAACAAAGGCAGCAAAATTCAAGTATCTAAGACATGGAAAACACACTACATATACTAAACCCCAATGATAACACGGAATTTGCAGACCATTGAAGAAAGAGCAGGTAAGTTATTTAGCAAACACATAAATATAATACCAAGTGAAACCAGAAATGTTAAGGAAGAAGTCCTACTATAACCGCCCTTTTCCTGTCAGTGAAGCACCTCAGATGCTGGATCCACAGTACAACCATGCTCCCCTATTATAATCTGCTTAACATTAACTCCATCTATATACTGACCTAGAATAATAGAGGTATGTGCAAAAGAGACTAGGAAATCTCGGTTCAACAATTGTATTTTAAATGCGAAATTGTTGCAATTGGCTAATTTCAACTGTATGTGCTAACATCATTGTAGCTAGATTGGTAATATAAAATTTGATTAGATTTCCAATACTTTAACTGGACTAACAATAAATTCCTGAATTTGCATGAGGTGTGTGTTTCATTAGCCCAGATGCACTACACAAAGCATTTGGTCTGCTACCTTACCCTTAACTGTAATTTGAATGCACTGTTCTTTAAAGTTATATAGTATATCTCATGCATTATTTATTCTTCTTTACATATTCTTCCAATGTAATGATAGACACATTAACAGGACAGCTCTTCTTTTAATGAAAGGCTGTGCATATATGAAGGCCTAGTGACTAGGTATGTTTCATCACTTTTGATGCCACAACAATCAAAGTGAGAATAGGGGGAATTCTGCCACAGGCTGTCCTAACACCCTTGATGCTGTGGAAACAAGCAGGGATAGCACAAGGTAAAGGCACAAGCTACAGCAAGGGAGGAGCACAAGCCTTCACAGCACCAGCACCAGCTTGCTGCCAGCACTGAGTGGTTCTCCCAAATCACAGGAGTGAGAAGCCCTGTGTCGCACACAAAGAAGTTACCTGTACCCTGAGTTCACTCATACAGGCACTGTTTGACTTCCTGTCCATCTCTGGAATGCCTGCATGCTCTAGTTGCTGCAAATGCAGAAAAATATGTAATCCCATCTTGGTGCAAGTCTGGCTGGAGGGTTTGTCTTTTCCACTTAATTACAGTTCCTCTTCCAATGCTCCTGTGAAGCACCTGAGATCAAACTCTTCCCTTTGCAAAGAAAGTCCTAGTTCCTCCTGTCTGCAGAAGACTTCTATCTAAAATTACATTTCTGAGACTTTTCTGTGAGGAAATCACACTGAAAAAATGTCCCTTAGATGTTTGATATTTGTTTGAAAAACTATAATTTTTCACTAGTAGAGGCAAATTTCATAAAATTACATAAAACAAGTATTTTTTTAAAACAAGTATTTATAAATTAGTGCTCATGAATAGAACTTCTGAAATCCCTTATAAAAATCATGGCCAGTCAGGCCAAGACAGAGTTACCAAAGGACAACAAACTACTTTATATACCACAACACTTTTTTTGATAATATATAGCAGCCCCCTTTGAATACATAACCCTTGCAAAAGTCCTTTCCAGAGAATCCATGTTTTTATCTCCCTGATGTGTCTGATTCCTTTACAGAGTTCTTAAATAATCTGCATCCTTACATAAATCAATATTTTTAAGGATAATACCTTCAGGAAATTTCTTTTAAAAGGAGTAACACAGTAGCTTGTGATTAAATATTGCAGATTATTAATGTGTTTGCTTGTTACTTTCTCCATTCTAAATTATCTATTTTTCCTTTTTTCCCCTGTATCTACTTTGTAGACATTCTTTCCACTTCAAAATACTGTCTCAGTCATAAAGCACCAAAGACCTATGAAAGCTGACTTTATGTGGTGTCCTGAAATCCCTTATGGATGATCCAGCATTCAGCAGATTTAAGTAGTAGTTCTTCAAGGCTGAAATGGCATCTAAGTGTGAAATGTCCTTTTAGGAAAAAAAATAACTCTTGGATACTGTAGTAGACAAACAAGTCTTTTAAAAGACAACTCTTGCAGAGCAAAGTCACCACCTGGGTATTACTATATCTCTAAAGCCTGTTTTCATACACTAAATGAAAGTGTCTGGGATAAAAAAGGCTGCTTGTTCTCCCTTATTGTTTACAGTAGGCAGCACTGAGCTTAGCTAATGCTTAGTCATCTCCCAGCTCTACCTGTTGCTGTGTAAAGGCCTCTCTAATGGAAAACAAACCATTCTCACTTAAAATTAACTGCAAAGTTACCAGCTGGGCTTTAAATACAGCATCTTGAAGATGCTGTGGTGGCTGGATATTGTGCAGCAGCCCTAACATTCTGACAAAACAACTGTTTACAGACAATGAGCTAGAAATGTTCTTACGGCAATAAAAGTAAAATGCTCATGACAATGAAAACACAACTAAAATTCAAGCAAGTAGTGTAGGTAAATTTACTAGTAATACAAATGTGTAGCAGAACTGAGGGATTCTGTTTGTGACACAATACCCCCGCAATTACTCTCCCATGGCTGCAGTACAAGCAGCAGGGCACTGCAGGCTCCTAAGATGTTTATAATGTTGGAGAGAAGAGCCTCTTGCGTTAGCAAAAGCTTCATAAATCTCAAAATCAAACTTAAGAAAAGGTATCTGAGGAAATGAGACTTTGAGGTTGACCTTTCTTTGCTATTATTTCTAGAGAAGGAAGTGATGGGACCATTTCACTCTTCCTGCTCAGACAAGAAAGTACAGATGTGTTCTTTGTGCATGCAAAATATGTGGGAGGAATTCTTGTAAGGCAAGGTAAAGGGAAAACAAGATAAAATTATTTTTCATGCAATTCATACTAACTGAACTGGGAATGGAAATACTGAAGAAAAGGAAATTGTAAAACTCTGAGCTGTATTTTATCAAGAGCTACAATGTGATCTGCTTTAAGAGAATTCCCTGGGGATCAGTCCAATATGCAAGAATTAATATATACTCCTACACAGCATTTCAGTAATAATTTGAAACACCATGCAAGTTGGAAGAGGTAGAAAATATCTTAAATAAATTTAAGTTAAATATCCCTTATAAAAATATTGTGAGTTTATTGAGCCAAGAAGCTCCTTTAGGGCTATTTAACACTTGTTATGATTCTAATTTTCTCCCACATTATTCCAATACTTAAACAATCTCAATTGCTTCTCAGTGGAAAAAATACAGCAAGCTACTTTGCCAAAATACACCAGGTAAAGTGATTGCTTACATCTGATGCATCTAGAGGGAATTTTATTCCCCAAAGTGCTTCTAAGGCACCTGGCTACCTTATTAACATAACAAATGTACTCCATAATTTTTATTATAGACTACAAACATGGGATTTTCTGGGAATTAATAAGGGTTTGAATTGTCTCTAGGCCCTTTCTGAGCAAATTTTGGTTTCTGTAGGAAAAAAACAACCGATGATACAGATCCTCTGCTTGACTTAACTGCATGTTTTCTTTGATGTCTTGATAAATTCTCCCACTGTCTCCAGCAAACTCACTGTAATTCTCCACCATGGATTTTTGGGATAACTTTCATTGCTGCTATTTTATCTTATGCAAGCCCTCTCGTGAGCTGCAAAAGGATGGGTCACACTAACCTGCATCCTGTCCTGCACAGTCTTAAGTCAGTTTGCAAGGGAAAGAGAGGAGACAGCAAACACCCTGGCAGCTGCCAGTTCCCTCCCTGCCCTTGCTGCCCTCCAGGAGCAGGAGGCTCAGTGTGCTGTTTGCACCCATCTGCAGCTCCAAAAACCTCTGAGCATCCCCTCCCTGAGCCAGTGGCTGAGCCAGCCTACAGGAACCAGGCAGAATTTCTCAGATGATTCAGAAAAGCTAAGGAAAGGATTATGGCTTTACATACATTATAAATGCTTACGCCTTCATACCTTCAAACCATCTGCAAAGGGTATTATGTAGTTGAGGTTTGCCTGGTATTTTGCCTGACTTCTCTCCGACGCATGCAGAAGTTTCTGTAAACAAAAATGTTTCTTCCCAAGAGTTCTGTGCCTCATAAATAAGAGGTGCATTGAATTTAATCTTGCTTGGGCTTGAGAGGAGATAGGAGACTCAGAAATGCTCTTTTAAGCTCTCATACTTTTATAGAAAAAAATATGACATTATTTATTGAATCCAAGGAAAAATTCATTTCACTAAGCTAAGAAGGCATTCACTAGAATGAAACTTGTCAGGAAAATAATCAACACCAAAATCTCATAGAAAACAACCCCCAGTACCCAAAACGAATGGAATTTAAACAAATTATTTTCAGAAACGTTTAAAGGTGTAAAAAAAAATTGGAAAAGCACTGGAAAAGCCTGACCCTAAAGAAAAATTATTTTCAACTAAACTGAGGAAAAATTCAATGGGTTGAAATGTGTTAGGAAAAAAAAAAAAAGCAAACATAACCAAATGGAATCTAAACAAACTGGTTTTGTAAAAAGCTATTCTTCCTCAATTGTTCAGCAAGTTTTCTTTGAGAAAGTACAAGTTCAATAGCTCTGTGTTTGTCTGACTTTCTGCTATGAGAAAAAAGCACAAAACTAAAACATTTTTCTTTTGATAAAGCCCTCCTTGCCTTGTACATGCATTACAAAGAGCTGAAACACATTAACAACTGCCTTTATCCTGAACAAGTCACCTTGAGAGGTACAATCTAACCCTGGTTTTATTTATGGTGACTATGAAATATGACTATTGAAATATGACTATATGAAAGGGATATATAGTACTGAACAATGAATATGAAATACGTTTAGTTGAAGTGGTACATTATTACATAATCTCTCCTTTGTTATATAGCCTCTTGTAATCTGATAGAAGACTGCAAGAACAAAAGGGAGACACTAAGTAGAGGAAGGTTTTCTAAAACTCAATTGCAACACGAGCTCTCTGTTAAGTATGAAATCAAATCAGCTACAGTCCCCTCTTCCAACATCTCTGTGGGATAGCTTCCAAATAAAAAGCACATCTAAGTACTAATGTTTTGGGGAAGAAAACTGTATAGAAGAGAAACTCACAAAAATATTTTTTCATTGATTTTAAAGAATCTGCACTTTTTCTTTCTTATGCATACCTCTATCAGAGGGAAACATGCCCAGGCTGGAGCTGCACATCTGCACCATCAGCTGCCTGGGATGTGAGTCGCCTCAAAATATTGCCTATTGAAAATAGCCATAACTTTTCCTAAACACTTATATACTAATTTTAAATTATTCACAAATAGTACGGGTACTGATATTCACATTCTGATGCTTTGTGCATCAGATTGAGTTACTCTCCAATTATCTAACTGATGACAATTACCTAGACTGTGTTTCTGACTCACAATGAGGGAAATAGTCCATGAAATGAAAATACATACTCCTATCCCACAACACATTTACTGAAATCCAGGTGCCTGTTAAATGTTTTTATGCTTTAAAGAGTATTACACAGTTGCATGAGCAGGTGAGATGGAAAATTTATACAGGTTTTCTTATTATTTTTCTAAATATTAAGGATGATTTCTTCAAAAGTAGTCCTTAAAGAACCAGTGATCTCTCTCATGGAAGACATCTCAGTTTTATTATAAGTGCTCCCTATGAATGAGAAACTTAGTTTTCATGCTTGTGTATACAATGTGCTTTGTGTAATCTACATTTTTAACCCTAATCTAAGACTTTACTGAAGTGACCATATTTCCAGCTTGGCAAGAAATATGTCTATTGTGCTTTTTGCTGAACTGTTTTTTCAAACATATTTATCAATGAATCATGTTCCTTTTTTGAAGTCAGATTTTCTGAAGTGCAAAAGAAAATTATAAGGATTAATTCTTTAAGGGTAAGTCAGACTGGGAGGTAGTTTGGATTAGAAACATGAGCATTTTCTAAGATTTTAATTTTAAAATCCATAGAAATATTCAAATATACAAATAATATGCCAAATTGACAAGATTAGTTCTGTAATTTGCTATGAAAATACTGTGAGTCATTATCCTGAAGTATTCTACTTGAACAATTTCTCTCCTTCCAATTATTTCTCAATTAAAGTAATTATTTTCTTAGATGCTTTGCATATTTCATTTTCTTTTATTCCCTATGGTACTATACCACAAAACAGATGTGTTGTAGCTTTTTGCTCTTTAAATTAAAGCATTTTTGGGGAGGAAGAATAATACTTGGGGGTGGGGAATTCACTGAGATACCATCAGAGGGCTGCTAAACAGATAGCCAGGTTATTTTATGGCATCAACATTTCTTTATATTTTAAAAGCTTTTATGCAAAATGCCAAACTATAAAAAATAATGGTCCTTGAAGGTTAGATAATGCCTTCAGGCTTAACTGCTGGCATTGATCCTGGATTAGGTAGTTTGAAAACAATTCTTGGTACAATGCCTATGGAAAGTAATTCTCTTTGCTGCAACAAGACCCCGCTATGGACCACTGCAAGGGGAGGACAGAGCACTGGCCTCATCCTCTTCGCATTCCATCGTCCTTCCTTTGGGACTGCAATTAAACTTATGAATGAGCTGGTCAGGTAGCAGACAACTATGGACTTCCCACTGGTGCACCTGCACCATGAGAGGGTGGTCATCAGGGCTCTTGCCTTCCTCAGGCAGATTTTGGTTTTTGGCTCCCTTCCTATGTATCAAACCAAATAAACTGTCACAGGTCACGAGAACCCACAGGATGTAGAACAGAGAGGTGTTGAGCTTCTACAGTGGCCCCACGAGGTGCCTGCTGGTGTTGAAGGGAGCCAGAGAACCTGGAGGGGAAAACCAAAGTCATGTAGGGCAGATCTGCCCTCACAGCCCGCCAAGGCAGGAAAGTGCTTTGTGAGGAGGCCCATTAATCCAGGATTACCTGAGGCAAGTCACCACCATGTGGGCAAGAGGGCAAACCAGATATGACATGAGTACCAAAGGGTTTTGCTTCAACAGAATCCTGTTCTGCCTTTGGGCACTGTGCCATTAACAAATGTGGGTTTCCTAGGGCCTTCCCCTGGATGGTATTCTGATCACTGCTGCTCCACGACAGGGAGCCCCTGAAGTTCAGCAAGGTGGGAATACTGCCCACACCAGACCACTTCAACCTGGGAGGGCTTGCTCTGCAATTCAAGAAGAGGTCTGAGCTAAAGAGACCCAGGGTGAAGAACTAGTACTTTATAACATTTGATTTGATCTTTTTTCAAAATGAAATTTAATGTGTAGGGTGTTAAAAATGGGAACATCGCACATATCATAAGGTCAGGTGTTCACCAGGTCAAAAATGCTTGCTTCCCTGTGCCACTCCAGCCTTCTTGTTGGTTTTCAGTAGAATGCTGCACTTAATTCCACACTCAAATGCTATGGCTTTCCTCAAGGAATAGACAGAAGCAGATTTTACCATCTCAGTGGTGATTCTTTCTAATACAGATACATCATTGTGATATGCAATGACCCACTACTCCACTGAAGAAATCTTTAGGTTGACAAGCTTTTGTTTCAGATTTTACATAAGGTCTACATTTTAGAAATTGCAATCAATAAATTAACTTGCAAATGAAACCATTAATCTTTGTGACTAATCTTTTCATCTGTATCATTTGTATCATCTTTTAATCAGAGATTCAAAACTTATAAGATTCCTTCACCATGGATCAAAATAAATTCTGATGAAGGACACTTACAAACATTCTGAAAAGTAGTATTAGTCTGTGATTGCAACACTTAGCACAATGAAAAAGAATTAACTGTACTGAAAAATGGAATTGGATGCAAGGATATAGTAATTGGTGCTTGAGCAGGTGTAAGGGATTCAGGAATATTTACTGAAGTGAGAAATGAAATACCAACACATAAAAAAATAAATGTCAGAAGTTATACTTCTATGTGGAAAGGGAATAGTTTAATCGCCTTTATTTTAAAAAAATCCAGTCAATAAAACCAGGCAGAAACTCCGAGTGGAAAATAATAAAAAAGAATAAAAGAATAAAAGAATAAAATCTGCCATGTTAGTGAGGAATTAGTGAGGGAAGTCAAGCTGAGACATATTTCTTGTCATAACCCAAATACACTGCTAAAATTAACAAAATATTACTCACAGAAGATTCTCATTTCATTCTGATCATTCAATTATCATTGATGATCACTATTTCATCAACAGTGAAATAATTACAATAATATTGATATGTGCATCATGCTCAAAGGTCTTAAAAGTTTTGCCATTATTATAATTTGTCAACAAAGAAATTATACTTCAGACATAAATACTTAGGCTTTGGCAACAAAACTGATGTGTGAATAGTGAGAAAGGCAATAATTTCAAGTAGTCATCTCTTTATGACATTGTGTCACAATAAATAGAAATAATCTTGTTGCCATGAATTGTCTACAGAAGTGAATGGACAATTTTGAAATTTCCATTGTGAAAATGGAGAATGGATAGCAGGCAAAATGTTGATCAGTTGCAGCATCTTAGCATTAAAATGACTATTTAATGCACCTTTAGAGTCATAAATACAAGATATCAAATTGTAATGAGAGATCTATTCATTCAACACAGAAGAAATAACTAAAGTCATGAAACACATGAAAAGACTTCTCACACACTGGTTTTCTGTGGTGGGCAAAAGGGTTCTCCTTACCAACACCAAAATGGGCCTGCAATTCTAGCATGTGTTCTACATGGGAAAAAGTCCTTATTAAAGGGCAGGTGTCTGTACTGTTAATATGAGATATTATATGCTTTATAACCTCAGAAGATACTTTTAAATACATCCTCCTTGTCTTACAACCTTCAAAACTCAAGTTTTTTGGATTCATTATAGTGTATAATGAATCTTGGCTCTTATCTTATGATTTCCTCTTTCCCATCTCCTAAGCACCAAAGTTAAAAATATGTATTTGTAGCCTGGCAGAGGAAACAAACCCTCTTCCATGCTCAAATTACTTAAATTGTCTTAATTGGAGTACCAATTAAATGATTAACTGATTTTTCCACAACACACTAAAATGACACTTCTCAGAAGTGATCTATTGAGTCAGATTGTCTGCAGATTCAGGGAGTGCTGTATCTTTTGATGTTGAGCATACACTTCAGAGGCTTTCTTTGTAGCTGCAAGGAATAGAAACTGTTGTTCTAAAGCAAAATGAGACATCAGCATAAAAGGTAAGAAAGGGGGCAATGGTGAAGGGTTGCCTACTGTGTTGACTGTTGTGGGAATGCTAGAGATACCACTAATTTTTCCTATTCTCTTTTATGTAGGAAAAAAAGTATCGGCAGAATCAGAAAAAAATCCTAGCAGCCTAATAGTAATGTTATACTACTGGAACTGCTGGACAAGATTCACTCCTTGATGCTAGACCTTCACAAGTAATGTCACACACATGGAGTTCAATGGGCCTGCTGTCTTTAAGATGTTTGAAAATGTTTTCAGGAGTATTCATTTCGTTACAAAGAAACCAATCAACAATCAAGGTAAAGATGACCTGTAGGTCACCAGACCCTCCTTCCACCCCTCTTTGAAGGTAGAAATAATATTTGTATCCTTCCCATCCTCAGACTTTTGGTTTTCCATGACTCTCTCTAAAAACTTAGAGAGTGTCTCTATATTAGTTCCAGGTCATCTGCCCCTCCTTCCACCTTTTTATATTTGAGTTTAGTCAAGGCCAATTTATCTGTACAGGCCTCCTGCCACCTTGGCTTGCCTTATTGCTTGCCAAGTTGGACTTTGCTTGATGCTGGAGAAGAATATGTTTGAAAACCAACTAGATGCTCTGGACCTCTTTTCTCTCCAGAGCCATCTACCAAGGGACTCTTTCAAGCCTTCTCCTCAGCTGCCCGGGGCTGTGAATGGAGATAATCACTGTGCAGAGTTAAGGGCCAGTCTGCTCTCTTGCAGTCCAGGGCTGGTACCCAGTTTTTGGCCTTGTTCCCTCCTCTAAGGATCCTGAACACCTCTATCTCATGGTCATCCAAGGCTTGCACATCACTATGCTGTCCATTCCTTTTGTAAGTATGAGCTGCAACAGAGCTGCATGAGCTCCTTGACTCCTCCATCACCTCAGCCAGGAAGTTGTCATCAATTTACTTCAAGAGCCTCCTATATTTCCCTGGGTATTTTTCAACTCTTTTTTTGGAGCTTTTTTAAAATACTGTGTCTTAGTGTGAGGCGTGAAGTTACCATTGGTAGCAGGCAAAGTTGCCAGATGGATCTAGTCTTTGACATTTCCAGTATCACCTGATCACTGGCTCATTGCTGGACACTTGTTCTAGCATATTAATGCTGTCAGAACTCTTCTGTTAAAAATAGAAACACTTACCATTGTATGCAACCTACAGTAGAAACAGCTGAACTCTACCTACAATGAGACTTGAAGCATGGTTGACTCTAAACTCCCACCACGGTCATTTCTGAGAGCACTTAACTCATTAGTGTCAAGTGTCTGAGGTATAAAAGAATGACAGAAAGATGTTTTGAAGGAAAATGTGTTCCATCAGAAAGGTTTAAGATAACTATGTCAAGCCACAACTTGAAGGCAATTTTAACTGCTTGTTCTGGTTCTTACTACCTCCAACATTAACAATTGATTGCGGGGGGGGGGGAGGGAGAGGACTGGAGGAGTTAAATATGTTACTCTACAAAAAAAACAGTAATCTTCATAAAACTGTCACATTCTTTGTCACTTATGTCCAGCATTAGCAAAAAGTGATGCTAATCTTTCGAAAGTTGAAGAGACATTAAATTCCTTCCTCTTTAATAAGTTATAGCAGGGTCTCAAAAGATCTGCAAAGAACTTGAAAGCAGAGTTGCTTTTCAATATTTAAAATGTTATGAATATTCATCTTTCACTTTTACTCTGACTCCTATCCACCACAAATGCACAGGACAAAATGTTCAAAATGTTTTCCATGCTGGATCTACTTAAATGGTTCTTTTCTCCCATATGATTTGTCAACTCTGCAAGTATTACTCAGGTCCCTGTTTGCTTCTTACCCATGCATAAAACACGTTTTTGAAACGAAATCCTTATTCATTACAGTCTGATTTTTGGATTAAGTGTTTCCTGAAAAAAAGATACTATATTTTGGGCCATTTTCTGCATTGCTGTTAATCCCTCAGCACTCCATAAATTGACTTAGGCAAGGACACCTTCCATTAGACCAGGTTACTCAAAGTCCCATCCAGCCTGGCTTTGAACACTTCCAGGGAGGGGGCATCCACAACTTCTTTGGGCAACTTGTGCCAGTTCCTCACCACCCTCAGAGTAGAAAGTTTCTTCCTAATATCTAATTTAAATCTCTTGTCTTTTACTTTAAAACCATTGTCCTCTCTCCCATCACTATCTACCCATGTAAAAAGTCCCTCCCCTCTTTTTAATAAGCCCCCTTTAAGTACTGAAAGGCCACAATGAGATCTCCCCATAGCCTTCCCCTCTCCAAGCTGAACAGCCCAGCTCTCTCAGCCTGTCTTCACAGGATGTGTCCCAACCCTCTGAGCATCTTTGTGGCCTCCTCTGGACCTGCTCTAACATGTCCATGTCTTTTCTGTGCTGAGGATCCCAGACCTGGGCACAGGGCTTCAGGTGGGGTCTCACCAGGGCAGAGCAGAGGGGGAGAAACACCTCCATCGAGCTGCTTTTGCTGCAGCCCAGGATGCCACTGGCCTTCTGGGCTGTGAGCACACACTGATGGGTCACGGCCATATTTTCATCCGTGAGAATCCCCAAGCCCTTCTCTGCAGAGAATGACATCTTCTCTCAGTCTGGGCTCATGTCTGGGACTGCCCCAACCCAGGTGCAGCACATTGCACCTGGACTTGCTGAAACTCATGAGGTTCCCATGGGCCCACTTCCCAAGTGTGTCCAGGTCCTCCTGAATGGCATTCCTTACTTCCTCTGTGTCACCTGCACTGCTCAGCTTTGTCATTGGTGAACTTGCTGATGGTGCATGGATCTCATTGTCCATGTCCTTGACAAAGATATTGAAGAGCATCAATCCTAAAACAGCTCCCTGAGGGACACCTCTTGTCACTGGCCTCCACCTGGACATTGAGCCATTTGCCACTCTGTCTGTGTCCATCCAGCCAATTCCTTACTCATCATATAGTCCACGTCTCAAATCCATGTCTTACCAATTTGGACAGGAGGGTGTCATGTTCTTCATCATCCATGAAGGACATTTATGTGACTTTACAGGAAAAGAAAGGATCATCCCAGAAAAATCTACAGCTTTTCCACTGAAATACTTGGAATCAGAATGCTCATTTTAAAACAAATGAAAAAAACAAAAACAAAACCAAAAAAATCCAAACCTAAACCTTACTAACAGTATAGTCTTCTGTTTCTTTCTAAGTAAGCTTTGTTACCCCACATACTCCCACTGATGAATTAAGCTGTCTGGCAGGAGGTTTCTTGTGCTCCACATCATTCAGTTGTTATTGTATACCCAGCAGCAACATGTTTATAACCTTCAGAAAATATGAAACATTGCCATTTGTAATATGAATACATGAGGGTATTCTCATAATATAAATGGGAAATCTGTTAAACTCTCGCCAAGCTGAGAAATATTTTCTTTTCAATATATTGTTTGTTTCCTTTGGGAAATACTGTCCTTAATAAAAAAGCACCTTCGTAGAGACTGTAATGGGTTGTTTAAAAACAAGAAAATGAAAAACCCACACGCAAGTCCTAAGACAGAAGACATGAAGGGAATTAAATATTTGTGCTGTCAAAGCATTAAAAACAAAAATACAAAATGTGCTATATTTAAATTAACTTTAATAAGAAGTACAAAAAGATAATGTTAAGCAATATTTTGCATGTGGTTAATAAATATTCTTCAACAGCAAGCAGTGACACATTCAAACATAAATCCAGTTATTTCTTTTACATTTTAGAAAAGTAACGATTTTCCCAGTTAAAACAAGGTCACAAATTACAGAATATTATAATCTTCTTTAATTATTTATAACTATGAAACCTACTAAATAAGTAAACTGTCACCCAGAAGATTTTATATGACATTGATGTTCAAGGTTAAGTATACTTATATTTATCATGCAGTTCCTTATTGTGCATATTTGATTGGTGTTTAATTTCAAAATTATTGGTTTCATTCTTCCCATTCCCTTTTTTCTGTTTAATATACTGGGAGTGCCTATTTTCCAAGTCCTATACATTTTCACACCTAAGTGACTCACTAAAGTAGATGTGTCATACAATGCATAAATGTTTTCTGACTCCCGCCCAGCTGAGAAATTGCAAACTATGTATGAATCAGAGACCACTTTGTTTTTACTATTTTTTTTAATCAAGTATAACAATACTTAGTGTAATCACTTCCATTAAAATTAAAGTGCCTTCAAATGTTTCCTAATAAAGTGACTATTTGGAGGGGAGAGGGTGAAGGGGTGCAGTTTAGGAACTGATGTTTTAACAGTTTATAGATACGGTGCATATGTATTCTAACAGATGTAAAGTACTACATTGCATTCCGTGCTATTGCTAAGCTACAGTAGCCTATAAACTGATAAATTCAGCCAAAATGAACATCTAATAAAGACTATCAAAAGCAGTTGATCAAAGTAATATCTTGTTCCATTCGCTATTTCCATCCATCCTCAACGGCGTAGTTTGATGGATAAAGTATAGGAAAGCAAATATAATGCTTCAACCTGTTGAAGCTCACCCCTTTTAATATGAGATGAATGAAAGCACTCATTGCAATCGTTAAAAACCTTGAATGCATAAGGACACACTCCAGAACACCTTATCAAGCAAAGTATTCACATTATGTAATTAATTTGAAAGCAAAATAGAACTTTTAAATTATCCAACAATAAAAATATAATCATATATATTTATGTAGACTCCAACACTAGAGGAAGAGTATACATTATCTTGCATATTTTAAAGCATCCTCCAAATTCCTTTTTGTTAGTGTTATCACCTCATCCTAACTTACAGCACTTTCACAATATTCTTAAAGGGCATTAATAAATATCAAGAAAAAGCAGACAAAGCTCTGTATTCCAGTATGGTTGACACTTCTTTTAAGGGTTTATTTTCATGGACTAAAGAACTGACAACCCATATCCAAAAGAGAGCCCAGGTGTAGTTAGGTGTACTTCTCTTCTGGAAAAGTCCTTACTGACTTCACTGATAGAGGTAAATAGGATGAGGATGTAAACTGATTTTATTTTAAATTCAGTGCAAATTTTGCCCTGATCTCCATCAGAGTTGTCAAGCCCTCAAAATTTATCCTCTTCCAGTAAGATAATCACAGATTCCATAAACATCATTTAAAAGATTCACCTAGAAAGATTTGAATCTAGAAAATTAAGTGGCTTAAAGTAGAGAGAAAGAAAACATTTTATGCAATTAACATATTCCAGGCATTGTAACAAAGTTTTGATCCTTTAACTTCTACTACTAAAGACCTAAAGTCCCTCACTGATTCTCAGATGGCTGAAATTAGTAACTGGATTTAGAAAGTAATTAAAAGTTCTATTTGTTAGGGAGTTTGGGTCATCTACAGAAATGAGGTGGAAGTTTCCTTGACTAAAGAGAAAAAAACAAGAGATATTAAAAGGATGTAACTTGAATTTATATTGTGGACTAAGAGCATTCTAGAAGGAGGTTCACCCGTGCTGGGATGAGATGGAAGGAATCCTAACACTGCTTTATGAAGAATCATTCACTTTACTCAAGGCTGAAGGGTGATCTGAATTTTACACAAATTCCTGTAATTATTTTAGCATTTAAATATGTGTAAGATAAAAACTTTATATGTGACATGAAATTATACCACATTCAGAGAGTCTATTTAGGTATGTTTAGGCATTTCTACAATTGCCAAACTGTGTTTTCTAAATGAAGCCGTTTAACTTACTGGGTTTATTTTAAAATGTTTTCTTCCTCTACTTTAAAACTCATTGCATGGTTTTATAAATTTTAGCATTATGTGTCTGCACATAATCGGGCACAGATGACGATAGCTTCATATCCACACTGAAATAGTCTTTCATGCAAATTTGTTAGGAGTGGTAACGTTCAGCACCATGGACTTCATCTCTTTCGTGAAGGCCAAGGCAAAACCTGTGCACTACTAAGCTTTCAGAATAAGAATGAGAGGTATGGAGGATGAGTGCTGACTCTCTGTGCTTAAGTGAAAGCCATGCTTTTTAAGAACACAAAGTGTAGAATTAACAAAATTCTACTTAATTTCTGAAGCTTCTTTTCTCCTTCCACCCAAGATGTTCCAAACAGCAGGAGACACACAGTATTGCATGGTCTGTTTTCACAAAGCAGTCACTAGAGGCCTCTCACTTTCAAAGGCACAACTCATGTCCCTCAAGCTCAGTAGAATTATACAAGTATTTCCATTTTATGTGCTCTAGAAGTTACTGTCCACAACACACATGTGGCAGTGAAGGCTCAGAACTGAAGCTGAAACAAAAATACATATTACCTCCCTCAGCGACTTCCTCCTCAGTTATCTCACATTCCACTGCCATGGTAACAAAGCCATTTATGTGCTCTCTTTTCTCCTTTCCTCCCCCATACATCCCTACCTCCTCCCTGCTGCTTCTGGTTGATTTCATGCAGGCAGTTTTTGGTCTCTTTTGAAAAGTCTCATCACCCTGTATGTTATCTGTAACCACTGGGAAGGGAAGGTGTTTCAGTAAGGCTCCTGTTCTGTCTCTAGATGCTCTTTCCTGTGACTATATGGGCAAATTGGCTCCTTAATTTGGAATAATGTTCAGTGGTGTGAGTGGTCTGCCAAACTAAAGCTCATATCTCAGAACGCCTATCATAATATTTTTTTTAAAGATGCTCAACAATGCAGCAGTTACAAGATGAATTAGCTCACGTATGATAAGTGGAGGTAATTTAACTGGCCACATCATAATTGAGAATTTCCTACTCTTCTGTCATGAAGTCTCCAGCAGACAACTCTGGCTGATAAACTGTGCTGATCTCTACTTTTCATGCTGATTTATAAATTACTGTTAAATTAACTGACACATGCATCCAGAAGTATGTGCCCCAGTACTACACTGGAAACCTACTTCATAAACCTCATTTAGAATTACTGTAATTCCAATCTAAATTTACCACAGTGTTTTATCTTTGTATTTATTTTATTTATTTCTTAAATCATAAAATATGACACACTGACCCAAGAATAATAGGAGAAGTAGGTTAGATTAATATGTCAACCAAAAAAATTCACTGTCAGATTCTACATGCAAGTCCTTGATAGAGAAGTGACTTGCATTTTCTCACTCATCCTCCCCACTTTAAGTATTTAAGATTTACTCAAATTATAGGAAACCTCTACATATTTGGCACATAAATTTGTGACAATAGCTTTAAAATCCCAGACACAGTTTCTATAGTAAATGAAATGACACAGATTCCTTCTAAAGGAAATAAGGCCTAACTCTTGTATTCTGGTATTCCTTGTACAATGCTCCCATTCACTTAAATCTTTACATTTATATTCACTTATCCAGTCGGCAGTCTTACAAATTTGCACCTGATGTGTACTCAGCTGGGCCACTGTAAATGTTTGAGCAGTGAAACAGTAAAGCATACTCCTTCTTCCCGTAGAAGGAGATTGCTTTAATGTTGACCAATTTACTGAATTTTCTGGAGTGTGCCCATTTAAAAGCCCAGCTGATGCCCACAATAACTGCAGGTATACATTTAAAATGTTTTGGATTTTTTTTTTTTTCACTAAGTTTATATTACAGTATGCCTACTTTTCTGTATAACTGGGCAATAAATGTAACTTTACCATGTGATAAACATGTTTTTTCTACTGACTCAAGCAAGGTTAGAGAAAAGGGTCAGTGAATGATAAAATAGTTGTACCTAACGAAAGTGGTAGCAGGAGGGCTGACTAACGTGAGACAGCATTGGGCTTCTTGTGCAAACTGAAGATGGGCTTTTGCATGCAGCTCTGAGTTACCCAGATGGCAGAGAAGTCTTGCTGGAGAAGACTTTACCATTAAAAGCCTTTGAGGAGGTCCCATTCTTAGATAAGGATGCAAGATCCTTCCTTATCAGGTAATTCAACATGACTAAGCACACTCATATCTGGCATGGGGAGACTTCTGACTATACAGTGTCGTGCATGGAGAAATACGCAACAGTTCCAACACTGTGAAGGGTTTGAGTACCTGGGATGTAGCCAAGGGTGAAACACAAACCTCTGTTTTTCACACCCCAGTCTAGTGAGGTTTGGAGAGTCCCTAGATCTTGCTGATAAGAACAGAAGGTAAGAGCTCTCACTAGGTCACAGGAAGGAGACCTCAGCCACAGAAAACATAATCGAGCTATTCAAGTTCAAGAGCATTTTAGCAGGGGCCTCCATTAAACTATACAGTCAGAGCCCTTTGCC
Source organism: Pyrgilauda ruficollis (assembly GCF_017590135.1). NCBI lineage: Eukaryota > Metazoa > Chordata > Aves > Passeriformes > Passeridae > Pyrgilauda > Pyrgilauda ruficollis. Next base: position 20,247,241 of record NW_024508100.1, read on the forward strand.
AAAAACAGAGCTAAAAGTGAAGGGATTTTTCTACAGTCCTAATATTTACAATTATTTGTACATATGTACATATTTATATATTTATTCATACCTGGACAACGTGATGTTGAAGGGAAAATTTTTAATTTACAAATGAAACATCTTAAAAATGTATGCTTATACCATGAAAAAACCCTTTTTTTTATTGCTTGCCTTCTAGCCTTTTGTTCATAATCACACTATTGCACACATCTCCATGTTACATGGAAGATCTACATTTACATATAAATATATATGAAAATAAGGATATTTTTATTTCAATGTTCTGAGTAAAGTGCTCATTTTTAAGCTACTGTTGATGAGAAAGGTTTAGTCTGACAGTTTAATTAGAGGGAATTCAAGGGATACACACCTTGTCCATGCTTCTCCCTTTCTTTTATAACCTACTAAATGTCTTTATTTTACTGATGTCAACTCTGTCTTAACTATTAATTCTATTTATAATATGCATTTGTGACCTTGGTATCTATACTGTCACACAAAGTACAAAACAGAATCACATCAAAAGCAAAGAAAAAGCAAGAAAATAAAACAGCAAAAGAAAGCGGTGTTTCTCTTTGTTTTTAGCACACTTCCATGTCTTAAGATACTCTTTTATTTGATTTTAGAAATATTTGTACAACTTTTTTTTAAACTCTGAACATACCTATTTTATGCACTATACTCAAGTTACTGTACAAAACTGCAATAAATGACACTATACGACTACATATGTCTCTACTAGAAGACATCATCATAAAGGTGTATCTTTTTTAAAGGTCAACTAATAACTGCTAATGTATGTGTGAATCAAAATAGTTTTGATTGGCCAAGTATACTAAAATCTAAATACAGTACACAATTATTATTTATGCTATGATTTACCAGGCCTTTAGGGGCATAAAGAATCTTTGCAAAGGCTCAGAAGAAAAACAATTTTACTGATAGTATTAAATGTTCTTATAAAATTGCCAATGGCAGATCCAATTTTGTTGTATTTGTGTATATGAAATACAGTTGATGCCTACTGATGACGCATGACCTTTTATTAAAAAAATAACATTCAAATCTTAGCAAAATCATTTCTAGTATACAAAGTTGTTGTAAAGTTATGTCAGCGAAATGTAAAGTTGCAATTTACAAAAGCAGCAGTAAATTTTATTATATGGACATATTCCTGAACTTAAATCATGGTTCTTGTTTCCCTTGAAAACAGTGCTTCCTGGGACAAATACAGGTAAATATTGTAATGGCAGGCTTTAGGAAAACATTAAGCAAAGAAAAAAGTATATTATATTACTGATTAACTTAAACCTGAAAAATTTCTGAGTGATTCTATAAACCTGAAAATAATTCAATTAAGAACAAAATCAAAAACAATAATTAAAAAAAATCCAGCTTTGCTGAACCAGACAATCCAGCTTAATAATATCAAATAAATAAAACAGTGAAAAAATAAGTATCTCACTAGCAGAAGTTGGTGGATATTGAATTTGATTTACCCTTTTCCCTGAAATCAATTAGATGTATTTATTAACAACTTCAAAGAGGACAGAAGTAAGAAACTTGTGGCTTTTGCCATACAGTAGTGTTTACTACCTCCTCAATCTAACTTGTATCCAGAATGTCTGTGAAGAGCAGAACTGTACGACCTCCGTACTCTGTTATGTACATGGGTACTGCTATTGTATGAAACAATTACACCTTTTTAAAAAAATCACTTTTTTAAATGACAGTTTCTTTCACTAAAGTAGAATTAGTTACTTTATAGAAAAATATTTTAACTTTAAATTAAAAAAATACTGCTCCTAAATAATTATGTAAGATCACATCTTCATCTCATTGTACGGAGAGAATATAATTCTGTATATTTGAATCCTAGTTTAACAGAAGTCCCCTGGGTTTAACTTTTAAAGAGCTGGCTGTATTTGCCATGGGTGCTATCTGTTTACAGACCCATGAATTAACGCTGTGTCCCTCCTTTGGAGACACACAGACAAGACATTTATATACACACTGTACAGAATGGTTCACAGATTAGCAGTTATTAGTCGGACTGTACATAGCGAACAACCTATCTGATTAGAATGATGCTTGGAGTCCTCAGTGCAAGTCAGCTTTTAGGTTGATGGTGCAAAGCCAAGTAAGACAGGCTCCCTGTTTAAATATGTAGCCCAATACACTAAATTAAAAGTACCAAATAAGACTGGAAACACTATTCTAGACATTCTGTCAATTTTGCTAACACTGTTGAATGTCTTCTTTGCTTCTTGTGGCTTCGCTTCTGGTTTTGCCTTGTTGGGTTCTGCAGTTGTAGCACTCTTGGAGATGGTTGGTAGCACTGAGTCCTTGGTAATATTTGGAGCATAGTTGGCAACAGCCACTGCATAGGCATTGTTTTTCTTAATGACAGATGCTTTTTCTTTTTTCTATTGGAAGACAGCAGGAAGTTAAATATTTCATGTGTATTTGCCAGAATAGACTTAATAAAACATAATTTCAAAAGTAAAAGAAACGAGTGAGCATATTAAAATAAATACCATGCCAATAAATTCAGATATAAAGAAAGACATTTCCAGTCTATCCAGAAAGAAGGTTGAGGTGACATAAGATTGCTCCTGCACCATCAAATGCCCTACTGAAGTTATGTGAGGAAGTCTCTGTTACTGTGATTGTAAGCATAACTGGAGAAGTGTCGGCCTTTCTGTAGTGGCTTTGCATCTGTCTCCTTACAACAAAATTGCAAGTTCTTTACAATGTTTACTGTGAAGATTACCCGTCATGGTAGTGAAATTAAAATTAGGCCACCTGTCTCACATTAAACTAGCATGGCTATTATTTGGGCATGTCATAACATACCACTAACAAATACATGAATTCCAGTTAAGGGTATACATTTTTTAGACACTCTGGAGAAATGTGTTTACACATATATATAGATAGACACACATATAGAGAGGTCAGGAAGAAATTGCAATTAAGTGAAAGAATGCAGACTGATAGTTTTAGAACCGAGCTGAGATTCAGCCCTAGAACTATTTCTGTTTTTCATGAAGTATTGGTTAAAAAATGCATAACAATGATGAAAACAGGACTAAGAACCTAAAAAACAGCAGAAGATAAGGAGAGTGGGATAAAATTAATTTAATGAAGCTCAGAAAAGGGAAATTTAAGTCCTGCACCTGGGGAGGAATAAGCTATGCACCAGTGCAGGTTGAGGATAATGGGTTAGAAAGAAGCTTTGTAGAAAAAGCCCGGGGGGTCCGGGTGGCCACCAAGTTGAACACAAGCCAGCAGCAAAGGCCAACAGCCTCCAGGGCTGCATCACACAGTGCTGCCAGCCAGCCAAGGGAAGTGATCATTCCCCTTGACTCGGCTCTGGTGAGGCACATCTGCAGTGCTGGATCCAGTTCTGTGCTTCCCAGCTCAAGAGAGACATGGACATAATGAAACTGCCCTAGTGAAGGACCGCAGAGATGATTTAAAGCCTGAAGCATCTGAAATACAAAAGGCCAGGAAAGCTGGGGCTGTTCAGCCTGGAAAAGAGAAGGCTCAGGGGGAGTCTTGTCAATGTGTATAAGTATCTGAGAATAAAGATTAGGTTTTCCCCAGTGAAATACAGTTGAAGGACAAGAGGCAATGAGAACAAAATGAAATACAGAATATTCCACTTAAGTATTAAAAAACCTCCCAATTTTACTATGAGCATGACCTAGTGCTGGCACAGGTTACCTAGGGAGGTTGTGGAATCTTCATCTTTGAAGATATCAAAAAGATATCTGGACAATGACCCTGAGCAGCCATCCATAGGTGACCCTGCTTGCACTACGGGAGATAAATTTAATGATCTCCAGAGGTCAATTCTAACTTCACCAGTTCTGTGTTGCTATGGGACTGTGCATGCTTTCAAAGGGCTAAAGTTCCGCCAGGGGCAGTTCACTGGAGAGTCCATGTGTACACATGGGCACAGGGATGTGTAGGGAATGAATACAGGCTTGGGGTTTCAGAGCAATACACAGGTTCACAGACTAGTTCTGCAATAAGCCTATAATGCTGTAAATTGATCCAATGCTTTGCAGCAATCTCAGACTAAGGAATTTCTAATAACCTACAAGAAAGAATGGAAGGCAGTTTCTCAGGAAGCAATATATATTATTTACATATATATAAATATAACATGTATCATTTATATATAAAACAATACAATAAAATAATGTATGTATATATATATATTACATGCTATGTATTTAACATACATAAAATATATGTATGTAATTTAGAGACGAGCAAATAAATATTAGATTTAGTCCGTCTCTTCCACAAAATACAGAATTAAGCAAATGAAAAAATAGCTAACTTCTGGATCATATATAAATCATCAGTTGTATTGGTCTGTTTTGATTTTTAATCTGATAGAAGTGACACAACTAAGGGAATTCTCCATGACATTTCTCATATAGGTGCATTTCAATTTTTTACTTCCACTGGGAGGCATCTATTCCATTTGCAATTTTGGTTTTAAATTACATCCAATTTGATATTTATCTGGGCCATCTAAAAATCTTGCTCAGATCTTCATGGTTAGATTTGTGCCTAAAACACCTTGTCTTAGGAGATGGTGTCACACGAAAAGAGAATCTGGGAACCAGTTGGGAATTCAGCACTGTTCCTTGTTGACTGGAGTGTGAAAAATAGTTGATCAAACATGTAGCTTTTTCCTGCACCTGCCTTCCTGTGCGGCAAATTCCCTGTCAACAGCACTTAGACAAGAATTTCCATATAATGTGAACATAGACGACTGCCACTGAGGAAACTTATTTCATTTTAATTAGTGAAGAGTAAGCCTGGCTTTAGGTGCACAGATGCCTTCAGCTAAAAAAAAGAGCAAATTACCAAATCAAATTATGGGAGGAACACTTTAATTAATCTGTAAGTCCTTCTTTTCAGACACAATTAGTGTGTTTTTAAAAGGTATCTGTAATACCATTAATGAGACCTGCATAATAAAGCTGAACCATATTTTTGTATAAGAAACTATGACTACATTAAAAGCTTATCTTTTTGTTAAGTCAGTTTGAAGAAAGAAGAGAACTGGACACATGGATGGTATATAAATCTTAAAATGTAATGGATGCTATTGTCACTCCTAGGGAAGGAATACTGCCTAGCTTTTAAACAGTTGCCACTCCTAGGATGATGAAACAACACTGTTGTACTTTAAAGGAATGACCAAAGGATGATCAGGGAGTTTATAGGGCTCCCTACATTATTACAATTATAATTGCCATTATTATAATAATGGCAATAACTGGCACACAGGGCAATGTGCCAGTCTGAAAAGCTTCACTCATGACATGCTGATAAACTCGCCCTGATTTACCTCGAGCAGGAGGTAACAGATCCTGAAGTTATGGATAGTTCATGCCCTTCCAGAAGTCACAGGGAATGATGAAGAATGAACATTTCTTCTAATTCTCCTTTACTACTAACTGAACATTTTGCTTCTTTATGAATTGCTTCTTTGTGATTTGCTTCTTTATGCATGCTTCTTTATGCATTCAAAATGATAAGAAATCAGTTAATGAAACCTGCTTTATTTGCATTTAGGAAGCAAATAAAATTCTATCCTATTTTAAGAGGATCACAGAAATCCATGTATTTTTCAGAAGAAATCTGTTTTCATTGGTAAAATCCAGGACTGAGATAGGAAAAAAGGATAAAATATATTAAGTCAGTCAAAACGGGTGAGCTTTAATAATTGTTCTGCGTTAGAATTCTAAACTGCAAATACACAAATTTAGGTGTGTCACTAAGTCATTCTGTTTGTGAAATGAGAAATTCTATCAAATCAAAACTTCTTCATTCCATCACAATATAAAGACCAGAAAATTAAGGCATGACTGTGTTTCTGTGTACTGAAAGCATAGACACATTATAGGTGAAGAATTTTGTACATCTGCTGTCTAAAGTGGTTTTAAAATTAATGTCTAGCTATCAGTAGGAATAAGTTTCAGAATACTGGAAATGTTCAGAAATTCTAGATTTTGTTATTCATAGTACATACATATATGGATATTAATTTGCTTTTCTAAACCTTACATAACATGAAAATTAATATACATTATATATTTCTGTAATTTTTTTTTTATTTCCAACTCAACTAAATTAAAAAAATACAAAAAGTGATCCACCAATATAATCTGGATTAAATTTTATGAATAACCAGATAAATGGTTGTATCTGAGGAGCTGAAATACAAGACAGACAGTTCCCAAAATAAAAAAAAATAACGTTCTTGATAACTAAATCTGGATTAGTGAGACCAAATGAGATTAGCATAAGGGCAGATATATTCCTGTTCAAGACAGAAAATACATGTACATTCTTTTGATTTAAAGCTTTTTATATATATATATATATATAGCAAAATATCATAATACATTAGAGCTGGTTTAGGTAATTGACTGGAAATAAGACTATTTCCTTAGGACTTACCTTATCATTCACTACACTTTTTCCATCCCAGGCCCATCCTCGTTTTGTGAAATAATTTACAGTTGCAAATTCAATTAATGCAGAGAATACGAATGCATAACAAACAGCAATAAACCAATCCATAGCTGTTGCATATGCTACTTTGGGGAGTGAATTTCGAGCACTGATGCTCAGTGTTGTCATTGTCAACACAGTTGTTACTCCTGCAAGGGGACACAAAAACAGAACCAACAATTTCACTTGGATTTTGAATGTTAGCAAAAATAAACCAAAAAATATTATGGTATGCTTTTGAAACACAATGAATTTTTTTTTCTATGTTGGTGACAAACATTGCTAGAATTGTATAAAATGTTGTATCTGGATTTTCCTTTGAAGTAATTTCAGTTCAATTTCTTGTCTAAACTTTCCTTTTTAAATGAGCTGATGATTTAACTTACAGAAAATAATTTTTTTTTAACCTGTCAGGGCAGGATAGGTTATTGTAAGGAACAAAATTAATCATTTCTTCACAGATTCATAATATTTAGTAACATTAGAGTAATATTGATTAATAGGTTAATGTTTGGTAGCTGGCTTCTCTGCAATGGCTGCAGGTTTGGTACCCATATTTTCTGAAATTATCACACAAATACACTTTTTTAATGAGAATTTTTTTTCTTTACAGTTGCTGTCTTACTAACCATTCAGTGACATACTCAAAGACATAAACAGGGTAAACTCTCATTCAGGTAACATGGATTGTATTCTAGAACAGCATTGATTTGATTTACTATTGTAATTGTATTGTGTGTCAGAAAACAAGCGTTGGTGATACAGGAAAGCTGTGCATTCACTGTGGCAGTTATTAAAAGAATTTTGCGGTACTTTTTACATAATGAGGACCCAGCAAAAAAAGAAAAAAATCCCTCCCAAAAGAATCAGGAAGATACATGGGAGCAAAGTAAGAGAACTTTTGTCTGAGTCAGATTTAGCAAGCAGAAATCCACAGCCATAAATACAGTCTCCATTCCTTAAGTAAATCAATTCTCCCACCTCAGGCTGAATCACACTTAGACAAACTAAACTATTCCCTTTGTGGCACACCATTAAGTATGTCTGCAGAATTAAAGGCAACACAAAGTGATATACTCAGCACAGATCAGCAAACCTACACTTCACTATGACAGGCAAAGGAGATGCCATGGCAGAAATATTAGTAACAGCACATCACAGCTTCAACAAATACACACTCATAAAACTGGTGTAGGAGGCTTCCCAAGAGAAAGTAAAATCACTCTCCCTAAGCCAGATCTTCTGCTGTCAGCAATCTGTCACCTGGGTTCTGAAGGATCAACACAGCTCTGATTTTCCTTCTGCTACAAGAGAAGAAGCAATTTTATCCACTGTGTGAAAGAGAAGAGAGCCAGCAATTGCATCTACTGAGACCTCCTCGGACTCCACAACTTTCATCCCTCCAGTAAAGATTCTCCATCTCTGAAGGTGCCACAAAGGGTGACAGAGCAAAGCTAAGTGGACTCAGCCTCAGCGCTCTCAAAGGTCTGTGCAGCAGGGAAAACAACACACAGAAGCATCCTGCTGAGTCACACAGGAGACACCTTAGCAAACATAAATCTCTAATTGCTGTTTTTCAGCCTCCATAAATTAAAGTGGATGCCTGGAATCAGCCAGGACACTGTTGGCATCTACTAGGCTATACAATGAAAAGGAAGCAGCTATCATATGGAACAGTATGAAAATCTGTAGACAAAATATATTTTGTAAAGAACTTAGTCTCTCCTAATGCTTACAGAACACATGGCTTAATTATTTTCAGCACCTCAGGGAAAAGACAGCCTATCTTATGTTTATAAGTATCACATGTAAATTTTAACACGGGTCCTGAGCTGCAGATAAATCATTATAATTATACAGAGGGATCAGTAAAGTGAATGTTTCTCAGATCCAAGGTGACCTTATCCACATGTAAATATATACAGTTGCTAAGGTATTGCTCATATTCAATCCCACTTTATAGAGTAAATTAATCTTCTGAAAACCACATTGACTTCTTCAGAAATCTGATTTAAGATTTAATGCTGACCTTTCCTAGTCCCAGTTAAAACATTGTGAATTTTTATCTTGTTACCACATGCTACCACTTGACAATTCCTCTAAAAAGTTCAGCAAGTTACACCACTTTGTGACCCAAATGCTAATCAAGCAGCACACTGCCAGCCCATTGCCAACATACTTTCATTTATTCCTTCACTCTATAAATTCAGTGATGGGAATTTAAGCTACCACAGTCATTTAACCTGAATTGAATGGGGAAAAATTGGACAGAAAATTTCATCTGCAATATCTGTCAGTTTAGGATTTTCTAGTCCTTTTAGATTGCTATTATTCTTCAGAGAAAAAACGGATGATTTTGCACATCATAGTTAATTTGAAAAATAAGTTTTATCAAGTCTTCTTTATGAAAAAGGACTGAATGGAAATAACTGCCTCCATGCCACTGCTAAACCTGAGAGGACTGAAAAGTTATTAATGTGGAAGAACAGGGTCAACTTGAGAAAACAAAACTCATTTATTTCACAAAGATTAACTTAAAATCTCACAAAACCCATACACTGATCAGAACAAAACTGTTCCTCATTGCTCATCTAATTCATAACACTAGTGAACTAAAATTGGTATAAAAAACAGCAAGTAGATTGTAGCCCCTACAATGAAGTGGTCAAAAAAAACCCCAAAAAAACAAAACATTTAAAAGGCTACGTAAAGACTGCATGATATCTCACTGTGATGCAGAAAAAACAGTTTACATACAAGGCAAGAACTCTCTTCTATAGCCCAGCACCCAGCAGATGTGGCAACTGAATTGCTACCAGAAGAAACAATCATGTATTATTTTGTAAGGGACCACGAACAGTCATCAGTTTTGTGTCTTTGAAAAAGACACAAAAAATAAACCATCCAACCACCTTCTTTCTCCAAAGAAAGCATTTTTTACTTAACAGTAAACATCCTTACAAGGTTTATTCTCAGCAGTGCATGCCTACAAAGCTAAATATTTTCTATCACTAAAGGTTTATCCATTGCAGCCAAGACTGGAGCTATTTGATTGCCTGGGATTTTTTTTTTTTTAATGGTGCTACTTTTAAAACAGCATTTGCTTACTGGAGAGAGAAAACCCATCTCCAGAGCTGCAAATTCAACACTTTTCACTGGCACTAAACTTATATATCTGGAAAATAGCCGCTGTGTTATGCTCATAACAGTGGAAGAAGTAACCTGAAAAACTAGAAATGTCTAACTAGAAACAGAGAGTGGAAATTGGAGGAGTTGACACATAAATATTAAAGTTAAGATCTGTCAAGATGACTACTTTATGACCACATTTGTTAGTTACACATAACGATTGAAGAACAGATCACAAAAGGATTGATAAACTTTTTATTTTTTTAATTTAGGAAATTATTTTCATTGTTCTATTTTTTTAACACCAATTGCAACTGTGTTTTGGTAATTAGATATCCCAACCTGGTCCAAAACCCAAAGATATTCATAAATACAAATAACAGCAGAAAGAAAAGATTGTTGACCATTTCAGAGATACAGATTACCACTTCATTTTATCACTCCAAGACCAAATAGATAGAAATGCAAACAAAAGTTTCAAAATTCTGTATGTAGCATGATATTAAAGCATTGCACCATAACATTTTGCTACACACAATGCTGTTTGCTTTTATTTACTCAAAGTATATGTGTTAGCAGGGAATGCAATACAAAAGGAGTGTACTGTGATTTTGCTCCAACACCGGCAGGTAAGTCTGAACAACCATTGAGAGAAAGATTATAGAAAATAGCTCAAGCACTCTGTATACCCTTTTCACTAAAATAACAACACCAACCAGCCTTTTTAAATAGCTTGGGAGGCAAGAACCATAACAAAATCTATTTCCAGAAAAGTTGAATTCAGTCAGTTGGGTAAGCTCGTGTCCATATGGTGAAGTCGGTATCATGCTGCTTCACTGTATCAATACTGAGCAATGGAGCACAATTTCCCATTGAGCAACAGACAAGTTTATTCCCAAAGACAAATGGCAAATGGTTATTTAGCCCAGCTCCAGGAAAAGTTGCATGCAATTATTCCACCCCTGGAATATGAACTAGTGTCTTCACACATAACTTAGTTGAGGAGACATACTAGTTTGTTTGTGGCCAGCTCTCAGTCTCTTACTCAGGGCTAGTTTTCCACTGCCCAATGCCTATCACTGTATTATGATACCTACATTTAGCAGAAATTCCCAATTAAGAAATTATAAACAGAAATGTGTGAGTAGCAGGATATCTCCTAAGGCACAAAAGACAATCTGCAGCATGTGGAAGGAGAGAAGAATAAAGACAATTGAGATTTTTTTTTCAATGAAATGGGAAAATGTACTTTGTATTTATAAAACTGTTCAAAAGGATGGGTCTCTATTATTTAATTTCCATGTAAAAATAAGCAGAGAACAAATTTGAACTTTTCTTGGGTTCCTCTTTTTGTAGTGTCACAATTAAAAAGTTGCTTTGGGTCTGCATGGCAAGGTTTTGGTAGTGGGGCGCTGCAGCGCTGTCTTCTGTGAGAAGCTGCCAGGACCTTCCCCCATGCCTGAGAGATCCAAAGCCAGCCAGCTCCAAGAGGGACCCACTGCTGCTGGCAAGGCCAAGCCCAAGGGCAACACTGGCAGCGCCTCTGGGATGACATATTTAAGATGGACAAAAAATTATAATGAGCAGAAGCAACTGCAGCCAGAGAAGACAAGTGAGAATATGTGACAGAAACAGCTCTGCAGACACCCAGGTCAGAGGAGAGGGAGAGGGAGGAGGTGCTCCAGGCACCAGAGGTGAGTTCCCCCTGCAGCCTGTGGTAAAAGCCATGGGGAAGCAGCTGTGCCCCTGCAGCCCACTGAGAGGTCCACGGTGCAGCACAGATTGACCTCCAGCCCAAGGAGGACCCCACAAAAGAAGAGCTGAATGCCTGGAGGAGGCTGTGACACCATGGAAAACCTGTGCTGGAGCAGGCTTCCAGCAGGACCTGTGGCTCCACAGGGGACCCATGCTGGAGCACTCTGCTCCTGAAGGACTGCAGCCTATGGAAAGGACCCACATCAAGAACCAGTGAAAACAGACACAGGAACTCAGAGTAACAATAAAATTACCACAGTGAACTAACAAAAGAACACAGCTATGTGAATTTAAATATAATAAATAATAAGACTAATTTTTGTTCTTTCCTGCTTCAGTTAACAAAGATTATATACCTAACTACATTTATTTTATCATTCTCATTGATACTCCATGTGAGTTAAAGCACAGATAACTGTAGCACTAAGAAAACTAATTTCTGATTTTCTGTCACCTGCATCTAATGCTGTTATTCAAACACATGTGATGCTTCTAAGTGCTATGACCCATTAAAAACAAGCAAGAATCCAATAAGCTGCACAAGATTAGTTTTGCTAATATTGTTGACACTAAATGCATAACAATAAACACATTACTAAATGAAACAGATTGTAATCTTGCACTAAATGAAGGCATTATGAACCAGTCTTATTCTCTTTCATTAAGAATGCAATCAGATTTATACGCTGGAGAAAACACATTCAAGACTTATTTAATCAACGATGACAAAACTTTCTTTTTCCAAAAATTTAAAGCAAAGTTGAAGCAATAGAGTAATGTTAAATAGATCCCATAAAGAAAAGGGATTAAAGAGCTCAACAATAAAATAAGCCTCATTATACCAACCCCTAATGTTAGCCTAGAACTTGAAACCACATTGCAAGAGAATAAAAAGGGAAAAGAAAAGTAATTTCTTTTTCCCATGAAATAACACATGCTAAGTGGTGCTTTGAATAACTAGAAGTTATGTTTCATTGAAAGGAACAGTATTCCAGTAGTTGGTCCTTAACTCTCAAGAAGGTCATTGAAATAAATTTCTCATTGATTTTCAAAAACACTTTGTCAAACCCATAACTTCTGTTTAGTTATATTTTAAAATTGATATTTTTAATGTACAATGCAAAGATGGGTATCTAACAAGTGACTACTCCATATAAAAACTAAAAATTAGGTATGATCAATAAAAGTGTAAAGGAATACCCCCTACAATTTTTATATTCTCTGCTGAATGTAGCTCATTTCATTAATGTAACTGTTGTATGAGCTTCTTTTGTCACTGGATGGAGCCTACTTCAAAGCATCACCCAAATGAAACCTTGAGTGTACCAGCCCAGCTCCAACTGACAAGAATATTTCAGTACAATCAAAAACCACTAAAGAGCTAGAGAGGAACTTTGTTATGAAACTCTGAGTAACTGCACATTTTTGTAACACATTCAGGCAAGAGACCAGAGCGTATCAGAAATCCCAGTGACAACTGCTGCCAGTAGGAATGGAGAAAGCCTGGGAGATCCACTTGAGGCTGTGTATTTAGAGAGCCCATTGGCAGCTTATGCTAACAATCTCATCTAGAGTGTAAAAGAATGTTATGAAATAGCTCCTCAGGGAAAATCCAACCCAACCCAATGAAAAAGGCTAAGCCTGAGGAGCAAATGCTGCATGATAGGGCTATGGTTTCCCAAAAGGCAGGGCCTGGATGTGTCTTGTTTCCCTGGGTGAAGGGTGCCTGGAGGGGACAGAGCCCTTAGTGGTACACAGGGTGCATATCTGTGTGGCAGGAATAAAATACTAGCATGAAACTGCTATGTCTGCAATAAACCCATCATTTTTAGTCATGAGATTTCAGTTTTGGTGTCACTGAGTGGTGTGATTCTGTTCTTGTGGCCCTCCTATGCATTTCCCTCAAGACATCCTGAAGAAGGACACTTCATTATCCATGTTATACTAAACCCCAGCAGAGCAAAGCTGCCATGCAGATACTACTCATTTCTAAAAAAAAAAATACAAATTAAACAGAAAATAAATCAAGAATAAAGAAGAGGTGTGCAGGAAGGGACACATTTCAGGAAAATTATCCCAGGGCCTTGTTATGGATGGAGTGCCTTGTTAACAGTGACACAGTAACAGAAAGTGCATTTTAGGAAGAGCAGATGTGAGACTTTTTTTGGAGAAACCAGTCACTCTGTCCTATATGTCCTGGAGTGGATACAGAAAATACTTGCAAGGCTGGAAAACAGGAGTGTATATTTTCATAACCAAAAATGGATAAATTCACAGAAGATCTTGAAGAAAGACAAAGAATCTGCCTGATAGCTGCCTGGAAAACCATGGCAGAATTCTGGTCCCACTGAAACTACTGACCCATTTCATCTGACTTCTGTAAGGCTCCTATTCAAACCTGCAATTTTTACAGTGCTTTGTGTGGCATATTCTCTACCAGGAGAGACAGTAAATGCTTTGTTGTGCATCCTATTTAATATGCATTTGAGTTTGGCCTATATTTTGAAGAGTACATGGTGCTTACTGATGACTAAGCATACAATTTTATGCAGCATTTTTGATGGCTGATTCCACACAGACAATAATTTTATTGTGCTAATCTCTTTTTTTTTTTTTTAAAGAAAACAAATTAAATGTACTTTGCTTTGCAAATAAGAAAGACATTTTTTATTTTGAGAAACACCATTTTATTGCTTGCTGAACTCTCCAATTTGAATCAGCGAAAAAGTGTTGCCCAAAAGCCCAGAATAGGGTTTCTTTAAATGAACTTCAGCTTGAAATTTGAACAAAAATAATTCAAGAAATTCAAGTTTAATTTGCCTAATTTAAAAATAAATTTAGAAATTTGCCTATCTACCAAGTACCAAAATACTTGGATAATACCAAGGTAAGTAAGATATTTCAGAAAATCATCTAAGTTTACTAAATTTAGTTTTTAAATAGAAACATTATAATCTTTTTCTATTCTCTGATTTTTTTTTCCTCTTAAGAGTCAAGGATATGAGGACCGTTTGCTTGCATGTACTAATTTCTAAAACCTTTGGGATTCTCAGGAGATGTGTGAGCTGCAGCTGAAAGCTGTTTGGACTAGAAAGCATATCACATTCTACAAACATTTTAACTTGAATGAGAAAGCCCTTTACTTCAGAAGTACTTTCTAGCATCTTCAGCTACTGCAAACAGAGCTAATGCTACTCAGTATACTCACCAAAGACTGTCCTGGCAGGTACAGATTCTCTGTTCAGCCAGAATGACACTTGAGACAGAATGACAGTCATGATACAGGGGAGGTAAGTCTGAATGACAAAATAACCAATTTTTCTCTTCAAGTGAAAATGAGCCGTCATTACTGTATATTCACCTAGGTGCCACAAACAAACAAAATACAGTGAAACAAAAGGTTATCATCTTAAGAAAGACCATTTCTTTGGTGAGAGAAAGTTTGCTATATTTATGCCAAACAAATGTTCTAGGGTTGTATTGTACTTAAGGTATTTTGTAATAGAAAGCATCCTATAAAGTATAAGAAAAATTTTGCGTACAGCTATTTCTTATTCCCACTGTGTTCCATGAAAGGTGAGTGTTGAGGAACTTCCAGGAAGTTTTGTATGTGCTGAGAAGTACTTCAGCCTTGAAGGCTTCTGCTTATAAGCAACTCTCTGCATTCACACACCACCTCTCTGAGAATTTAATCACGGTCAGAAAGCAGCCATGGGGGTCCATCACAGCCTGGCACATGCAGGAAAACAGTCTAGAGTCTAGCAGAATAGTCCAGTGTTTCATGTCGAAAACATGATGGAAGGGAAACATGGTTGAAACCTGTCTGCTCTACCATTTACTAGACAAAATCTATGTCATTTGCAATATTAAATCTAACAAATATCCCAACCCTGGGTTACAAATATTAGGATTGAACATGAAGCTCCAGACAGCATTTTAAAAAACAGTCCCTTAGGGCAAGTTCACCTCTGCCATCACCAGTTAACTATAATTTGAAAGAATCAGTGAAGTGCTGTTTTGTGTTACTTGTACATTACATTCCTAATAGATCACATTTTGCAACATTCTTTTTCAGAAGCCTGTAACACCACCTGGAATATAGTTTTCACAGCTAGTAACTGCCTTTTTCTCCAAAATATTTCAAAATATCTTTTACTAACCTGTACTTGACTTAACTGTCTCTTTTCCAATTGTCTGGCCTAAAAGATCATACTGATTCAGTCTTGACCCATCTGGTGCCACTTGCACTGAATCTGAAGCATTGTAAGTCCAAATGTATGTCACTTCTGAAGTTGTGTATGCATCTGTGAGAAACAAGGTAAAATGTTTTGTCAACAATTTAAATTAAACAGCATCCATCAAAACTCACAGAATTACAAGAGCCACTTATTTTTCAAATAAAAACTTACCCCAAAGAATTTAAAATTATGTTATAAAAAATATCTTTGGCCATTTTAAATAGCTTTACTGTAAATTAAGTGCCTACTGCAGCATGGGAACAGGGCACTCATTTGTGAACTTATTAACCACAATTTCTTTCTATTAAACTACAAACAACATCTCTTCTACATGGTTAAAAGACTTGTCAGAGATTAGATATTACATGTATCCTATAAATTGTGATAAGGCAGATGAAAAGAAGAACAATTTGCAAGATTTAGGACACACAAAATTTTAAAAAATTCATTCCTGTATAGTTCTGACCTTCCATTGTCTTCACGCTCAACTTTGGCGATGTATCTCAATAATTTTATTATTAGTTGAAATCCAGACTTAAATATGGGAAGCCAGCAGTGAAAACACCCTGGTACTTTGTTCTGCCTACCCTCTTAAATCTCATTAGTGTTCATTATTTTGGGGGACACACCAACATTAAACAGGCTGCTCTCTCAGTACATTCATGATCAAGCATACATTTAGCCTGGTCTCTCAAAAGCAAATCAACACTGCATTTTAAACAGCACTAAGGCCCCTCCAGTAAGTAAGAAAAAAAAAAAAAAAGAGTATGTCCTGAAAGTTTTTCCAGTCTAATATGCTATTAACAAATGGAATATGAAAGAAAAAGGGTAAACCACTGATGGAAGAAGTTGGGTGCTCATTTTGATTGACTGAGACAAGTACATTTTATATCCTACACCATAATTGCAGTGCAATTAAAAAGTAAAGCAGCACTACTGTTGGTCTGCAAACATTTTCACTTGAGAAATCTCTAGAGGCTCAGAAAGTAGCTTCTTCATGCAACTAGCCATAAATTGCATGACTAACAAAATCTAGCAGGTGGGTAGCAAGTAGAGATTTTTAACACTTCCCATGTATCCTTCCAGCTTTACACAAAAAATATCTCTGCTTTAATGCAAACCAGCAGTATGGCAAATTGTTGATTTGTCTCCATTCTCTTCACTGTCAGCTAGACTTTTTGAAAAGAATAAAGAAAAGCAATCTATTAAGCTACAGCTTCTCCCATACATTCAGTTTGGCTTTTCTCTTATGTATAAAAAGAGACATTCATACATGCTGATGATCCTCCTAGCAATGTAAGATTAGCAGCATATGAAGAGCTGTGAGAAATGTATACCACTGGCAAACTTGCCTTAGTTAAACCAAAATCCTCAGGATTCCTGCTTATTTTCACCACTATTCATCATTCAGATTCTATCCCAGAATAAAAGGTGAAAAATGCACAGTTGTCTAGAATTGAGTCCTAGGTAAAGAAATAAAATGTGTGTGAAGCCATTCAAAATGAACAGAAGTAAGAGTCCCCTGAATGTGCCAACAGGCACGAGTGACTTTGAGGGAAATGAAATACACTTTTTAAAATCACACTGCTCACATTTAGAATTCCTCTGATTACTGGGAAATCATAGGCAGAGAAAAAAAGAGCAAGCTGGTAAGAAAAACAATCAAGACCAAAAAAAAGACAAAAAAGGAAGTGATTGATTCACACTAAGTCTAATACATCCAGTAATAAGGGTTTCCAACCTAAAATTGCTCCTGAAGAAGGCAGTCTTTTGGCCTGAGTATCAGTTCCATTATTACAGGAGTATTCAAATTGCTTTGAGGCTACATAGGAGTCTTTTTTTTCCTGTAACACCTTATAAATCCAACATGCCTTGCTGGGCACTTATATGTAAATATTGGTAGTCAGTAGCCGATTTTGGCTAACATCTCAGCCAATTTAGGCTACATTATGTATTACAAATATAATATTGAGGGGGCAGGAAAAGGCTCCATGATGCAAATAGTATTCACTCTAATGACCTTTCTCTCCATAGCTAAGATTTCCTTCAAATGTGGAAACATCATCACAAGCAAAGGCTTTGTTTAATTTGCTACAAAGTCCAAGGAAAAGGGACATTGGAGAGAGTGTGCACAGTAGCACAGTGCTATGACAAGCATCATGTGGCTAATGAGGTCTTTAATGGCAGCATATCCCGTTTTGTATTCTGTGGGTGCTACAATTATTGTAAAGTCAGCCAGAATTTATAGGCTTTAACTTGTTTCCTCAAAAAAACCCAATTTCCTTTCCTGGGCACAGCAGAGAATGTAGGCTGCAGCCAAAGAAAAAAGAAAAATAAAGCTTTTAGTGTAAAAAATCCAGGAAATATATATAATGAAGAAGAAAAAGAATGCCTGTAATCTAAGAAGGTGAAATAATGCTGCTTTTAAAAATAATACCAGTGAGGTCAAATTCCACCTGTCTGTGACATGCAGATGCACTAAAGAATGAAATTTTTTATCACATGAACCCATTCGTTACTGCCTTCATTGAATAAGAACATTAAAAATATCATTAACAATAAAGAGAAACCAAGTTTTGGTGATAAATTTAAAAAACCCACTCACTGAATTCCTTGATGTGCTCTTTGTTAATGCTACACAGGCTACGTGCATCCAGTTCTGTGTTGGTCAGTGTGATTTGCACACTGGAATGAAAGCAGATCAGTGCAGTGCTGATCAGGTGGAGGGTGTTTATTGTGAATTGGACCAATGAAATCTTTAACATACACTATAAGACACAATACTTGAATAAGGAAAAGAGATTTTGATGTGTCAGGTTACAGATTTTTTTGTTTTTAAGTCCCATCTTGTGGTTTACATTTCCCATGTAACAATTTACTGAAACAAAATTATGCTGAGAAATGTTAGAGATTCACTCATCAAAGGCTCTACTTCCCATTATGTACTTACAGCTGCCAAATTTCAGTGGGCACGAGTGAGCATCCATAGGGAAGTCCTCCAAGTGCATTGGACATTCAGCTTGGACTGTAAGCCTAAAAGGCAAAAGATCTCTATGCATTTAAGTAATTTAGCAGGACAAGAAAATCACTTCCACAGAAAAGAACAGTTCATGCCAATTTAGTAGACTGAATTGAAATTTTATATTGAACTAACAAGAATTTAAATCAGCTTTTACTTCTTCCATTTTATGTGTTCCTTTGAAAGGCATTTACTTATCATATCAAGAACCTGTAAAAGTTGACCTCAAAATTATGAACAAAGGCCATTTAAAGAAAAATACAAATTAAGTACTGCCAGGTTGTTAAGAAAAATAATTTTCTTCTCAAAATATTCTGTGGTACTTGTGTGCTACTACAGCTCTTAAAGGCTCATTGAAATGCAACTAAAATACAATTAACTTGCCTAAGAATCCTACTCTAGTTTTTTTAATTCAATTTTTTTTACAGTTTAAATAGAAGATAAAGAGAAAAAATATTTGTATTCTTTCAAAAGATTGCTGCTCCTCATTCTCCATGTTACTAGTGATTAGTCTTTACATTTATGTAAAGTGTGACAGTATGTTAACAAAACATCCACTTTTGCCCATTTTGTGAAATATCCTAGTATCATATATGGGGATTACTATAATAAAAATAATTTAAAACAATTTGAAGAAAGCTTTTCATGGACTTCTCCATTATTTGTAATTAAAAAAAAAAAAAAAGCCAAGAAAAACTCCTATGTTTCTCCTTCATATCCTTTTAGTCTTCTCTGGGTAGAAGTTTTTTCTATAAGCCTTTTCTTCATCCAGTCCCAAACATCAGTTACAGCCTTCTGTATTCCCAGTGGTTCTTAGTCATTGTATGCTCTGCCATATTCTCCTAGCCTTCCACCAAAAAATAGTTCATAATTCTACTCCTCCACTCCCCAGGAATGTTTATCTGAATTGAAGGGGCACCAAGAGATAAGAATCAGCAAACAGCTGAAGGCAAAGGAAAGAACTTCATGAGCCTCTGATGTAAATCACACAATCATTTTATGTAGACATGATAGAAAGAGCTGTTTAAAATCTAGGCAAAACAGTTAGATCAGTGTACACATTAATCTCATACCCTGAGAACCAACATACTCACAAGTAACAAAAATGCTTAGTCAATTATAATTAACCTGAACCAGCTTATGCTTCATAATGGTTTCAAACAGTATTTCCTATAATTTATAGCATATGATTATTATACTCTCTGGAGAAAGAGAATTTCAGTCAGCTTAGATAGATAATTCTCAAATATTGATTTGAGCCAAGGCAAAAATACAACATAGGGGGCCTGAATTTACTTCAAGCAAACTTTTTTGAATCTCTCCAAGCACTACGGCATCCAATATCATCATCAGTCTGCCCATCAACACACAGCAGTGTAAGGGTTTCAGAGCTGTGTAGTAAAACTGGGATTCAGGGATGCTGGCATGGCTGCATGGAAAAAAGTACCAGAGAACATGTTAACTTTGAAGCTCACATTTTCTATCTTACTTAGGCTAGGGATTTTAAGTCGACACTCACGACAACTTCAATTTATTAAGTATTCTCCAAGAAAAAGAAAAAATCTAAGTCAGGGGCATCTGGAAACCTGGGTAAAATATTCAAAAAAATTCACACAGGTAACATTGCCAAAAGAGTTACCAAAGAAGAAATCAGTCTTATAAAAGTGCTACTAATATCTGTGTATACATGATTTCTTTATAATTTTTCGTATTATATATTCTATTTTCTAAGTAAATTTAATACATTTTACCAGCTGAAATATTTATCTTAGCTACAAATGATGCACAAGATGAAAAAAATTAAAATTCTAAGTTAAATATTTTAATTAAATGTAAAGAAACAGTAATTACACAGTAAGACATATTTTCCCTTTAGCTCTTTCTGCAAAGAATTTGAGACCTTATTACCTCTCCATTCCTGCTCTGTTTTTCTGTTCTCCTGATCTTAATAAAAAATTTGCATAGAGGCTCACATATTCAGTAAAATGGCTGCAGTAACAGGCTAAACTCCTACATTATTTTAATCACTCTAAGACAAAGTTGGTAAACTCTACCTGAAGGTCTCACATAACTTTATTCAGGTGTTCAATATCTTCAATACATTACATAAACTGAGGCACACATAGGGAAACAGATCTAACTCTTTATCAGCCAAGAGACTTTTAACACAACTGGAAACAAAACATATATTTTTCTAGCTTTCTTTCTGCTTAGACAAAAATAAAACAAAGGAGAGTTCTCCTAAGACCTCATTTAATTGTTCAATGGAAAAACTGCATCAAGAAACAGCTTGAGTAGAGATGAACAGACATACCTCATGGTGTACAAGAGTGTCCCATCGTCCTGGATTCGTAGAAGCTTGTTTGGCATTGTCATGTTATGAGCCACTGACTTCTTCCCATTGTGAAAAAATGTATCTGGTGTCCAGATTTTGCTGGCCATTAGGTTGTTCAGTCGAAGAATGTTCATTGGGCCTTTAAACTTTAATCTCTCATCCTTCCATCGCTGACGGAAGAACACATCTATCGTGTACTCCTGTCATGGAATAAATATATGCTTTTTTTGACACAATGGAACACTAATCTGCTTGCTGAGAACAAAAATAGAAAAGCTTTGTTTGCACAATTCCCTTGGCAAAATTGTCAAGGGAGAACAATCACCATAAAAAATTGTGTAGTACTGAGAATAATAAGCAGGAAGTCACTGTATTAAGGGTATGACATTCTTCTTCATGATTGCTAGGTGTTGCTTTTATATTGAACTCTTTCCATATTTATATCTGTATCTGATATAAAAGTACCTGTGACCTGGGTAACTAGAGTAAACACAGTAAGGAAGGAAAGCAAGGAAAAAATACACAAGATTAAACAGTTCTTTCACTATCTCCTGTAGAGTAACCCAACATTTCAAGAGCATGGAGAACGGCTGAGCCTGGAAATAAGGAAACAAGGCAACCCATAGGGGTACAGCAGAATAAGCAGAAGGATACAAGATTTTTCCAAGGAGGAATGTAAGGCTCTGTAGTGGTGTGGATTTCATGAACAAAAGAACATAGGCAGGAAACAGCAGCTGCTGATTAACAGGTGACACACACTGCCTGGTGAACCTTACTCTGATGCCTAGTCTTGGGAAGGCAGTACAGTGGGGGAAAAAGGATCCAAGCAAAACCAGACGGATGACCTAGACCAGATGCCTGTGTCAACAGGCTGGGTATTCCATCTGCTGGGTTTTGTTGCTATTTAGTTGGTTGCTGGCTGGGGTTAAAACCACAACACAAACAAACAAAAAACTGATTAAACATTGATAATGTGAATTCATCAGCTATCTTCAAAATGGAGCTGTAAATGGATTTAGTGTTTTGCTTCTGTCAGCACAGCATATAAATTGGATGTGGGAGAGCTTAAAAACTATGTTGGAAGTAAACTGTATTTGGTGTATTGGCAAATGCTACCTTGGTGCAATTTTGTTTTGTTAGACAGGTACAAAATGTGGTCTCATGACTTCAAAATATTAGTATGCTGCAACAGTCTGTACTACTGCAATTGCTCTGCATAGACCATTTTCAAGTAAATTACTTTGAATGGACAAGACCTGATAAAATTTAACCAATATAAAATTTTCAAGGGATTTCAATATAAAAGTGACTTCAAGGAACTTATCAGCCTCTATCATTTTCTGCTGGCTCCCTTGTGTGCTGATTAACAAGGTTTAAGGTTCTTCTCCATCAATCATACAGCAATACAAAAGGAGTGCTGACTAGACAGAGACAAGTGACAGCTCTTCAGCTCCTTTGGTCTGCGAGCCAAAGAGCTGTGAGGACCTTTTCCAGGTCAGGGCCAGAGGCTAAGGAGAGAATGAGGAATAAAGGAAAGAGAATTTTGTTACATGGAGGAGCCCGACGGACAGAAGAGAAAGCGGTTCTCTTTATGAATGGTAACAAATGCAAAGAGATATTTTGGAAATTATGGATACTTACAAACTAATCTGACAAAACCCAGAAACTCAGTTTTTAGCTATACCAAGAGGTCGTACATTAATGTAATAAACTTTTGCATTTTTCTAATTAAAATTTTAAATTTTAACAATAATCTTAAATAAAACTAACATGACAGTACACTGAACTGTACTTTCTTCAATCCCATTTTCTATTTTCTCTAATAATATTTTAGTAAGTATATCTCTTTAATACAAAACTATGAACCTCAAAAACATGCATTTCTTTGGTATTATACTTGATTTTATTCAGTACCTCATCACTGCTAGAGACACTGCCTCATAACAAGTGGTTTGCTCACTTCTCTATGATAGATCACATTTAATTGTTCTTTTTTATTTGCTGATTTATATGTTGTTTTATTTTCTACATATCATGTGACTTAAAATCCCATTTACAAATAAAAAGTTACCTATCAGTTCAGTTACAGACCAGGGAAAGTGACAAAATGCATAATACCATGGAGGATCAGGAGCAGCAGGCGAGTCTATGAAATATGGATAGAAATACCAGGTAATTAAAGGAAAATTGCCCTAAGAGCCTCCTTGTAGTTTTCATCTGAGGGGCACTACCAATAAATCATTTTTATGGTAAGACTGATGTTTGAGGTATGAAGAATTGGGAAGAAGAGCCTGAAGGGATTAAGACTGAAATTCCACTGAAATTCAGCAGGAGTGAGTGATATGTCCTACAGGTTCTTTTGACAAACACCTCTGCACATAAATGATTAGAATATAAATTTGAACCTTTTTGCAATGTTTCCATCAATAAAGAACTTCAAAGATCCCACTTTTTCACTGTCTTCTAACATACATAAAAAGAATTACAAGAGAAATAAAATAGGAAAAAAGGCATGAAATGCCACTAAATCAAAACAGCAACATTTCACAAAAACACGCATCTGCTGCATGGCAACAGCTAAGGAAGTAGAATGAGCAGGAAAGAATGAGAAGCAGAATGAGCTGCAGCCTGGAGAGATCCTACTGGGAAATCTCTGACTGGTGCCCAGGTAATGGTTAATGGCTCAAACACTGTTAAGGTAATCACCAAAGGACTTTGCCCACTATGAAAAACTGTATAAAGAAGCAACTGCTCGTCTGAGACCACAGAACTCCCCTCTCTCCCTCTCCGGCCTCTGTGAATTCCTGGAAATTTGGACAGTAAGTTAAGCTTCCAGATGGGAACTTGAGATAAGATAAAGGTGCTACTATTGTCCCATTATCTCAGGTCTAAGGAGAGGTAAACAAGGCTGAAGCAATGTATCCAAGAAAAGCCAGCTCCACAGATGTGCTGAAAATAAGCCCTGGCTGGGTCTGGCA
The DNA here is from genome assembly GCF_017590135.1 of Pyrgilauda ruficollis. Lineage (NCBI taxonomy): Eukaryota > Metazoa > Chordata > Aves > Passeriformes > Passeridae > Pyrgilauda > Pyrgilauda ruficollis. The sequence continues at coordinate 20,271,262 of NW_024508100.1, forward strand.
GGGGGGGAGCATAGCTGCCAGGCTCACTTCTGGGGTCTTCCACCTGAGGACTGCACATGATCCACAGCTGAAACACATCCATGGTATTGCCAAAGACAGTGTAAAGCTCCCCTCCCCATGAGAGGTGTCTAGGCACTCCCACTGTAAACCTGAACATATATTAATCCATTGTTAATACTAACATACATATTAACTCTATGTCTCATGGGATTCCCTCACCCCTGGCAGATCAAAACTGTGACTGTCACTTTGACTAACAATTTTCTTCAGTGTTATTTTTATGCTTTTGTACTGCTATATTGCTATTAATACTAATAACCAAAATGGCTACATACCCCCTTTCCACTGCAACCAAAATTTCCCAAAATTAACTCATATATAAAGATAAGATAAAGATAAAGATAAAGAGTAATATGTACATATATAAACATGTATGTATGTATGTATGTATGTATGTATGTATGTATTTATAAACACTGGTCATTCCGTGCTGTTTCACCCTTATCTGCTCCCAGGATCAATTAATAAGAGCTTGAGTTACCCTCACCTTTAGGGTGGTTTGTAACACCACCCAGACTGTGCTGGAGATCTTTATTTCAGAACATCTCATTTAGAAAATGGAAACGGGGAATCAACCAAGGTTTGGTGTGAATGATGAGAAACACCTTCTGTTTCCATTTCCCACAATAGTAGTAAAATCTTACATAGTTCTTAAATAACTTATCTTTCTACAGACTTCTTTGCATTTTTTTTCAATGGAAGTATTAGGATCTCAATTTTGTTACTGTCCATTTAAAATTATAATTTAAAGCAAAATACAAGTCCTGCCTTTGCATCCCAGTGCTATATTCACTGACCCTGTGTTCCTTTCTGTGCCAAATCTATTCTTATGATCATGAATATCCCTACTGATGTTTACCATATTAAAAAATGAAAAAAACAGGAAGGTATTGAAGTACATTGGATATAATCAATATGATAAAAAGCCAGCTACAAAAAGCTGCTACATAAAGATTTTGAGACTAATTCCTGTTCAATATATTCGATATATACCACCTTCTGGTAAATGCTGTGTAATGTTTACTTTTCAGTCAAGACTAATGTCCATGACAAAGGCAAATCTGGACTCCAGAAAAACAGATTAATACCTGATACTAATTTCATTCATTCTGCAAATATTCTCCTGTGAAAAACACCTGTTCTCTCTGGACAAGACATAACCACCCTGTAGTATATAGTGCAGTATCTTCATAAAATCACAGGAGCATACTTCCAGGTCTTCAGAGGACTCCTGTGATAATTTCTAGACAGGAAAGTGCTTCCTACATATGTTGTGTCTAAAATGGTGCTTATACAGCCAGACTCTAATGCAGTACAATGAAACATAATCTTGAAAATATGTGTTATATTACCTTACATGAAATTTTAGGTAGAGGTAATGAGATTCTTGCTACAGTTTTAAGAAGCACTTGACCCTCTGCCAGTTCAATGAAGAATAAAACGGCAAGGAAATTTTATTCCTCTTTTAATATGCAGTTGTTGTGCATTACACTACGCACCATAAAAAAGATGTTAATATATCTGGCAGACGCTTTAATTAATTGAGTACAAGCAATCCCTCCCCACTACATGACAGGTTTTTTTGGTTTTGGTTTTTGGTTTGGTTTTTTTTGTTTGTTTTGTTTTGTTTTTTGGTTGGTTTTTTGGTTTTTGGTTTTGTTGGTTTTTTGGTTTTTTTTGGTTTTTTTTGGTTTTTTTTTTTTGGTTTTTTTTTCCCCTAAGGCGAGATTTGTATGGAAAAAAGTTCAAACAACAAAAAATGTACTCTCATCCCTTCCAATAATGGTTGGCAGATTTTGGCAGTTTTAGCATCTGGAGTAAAGATGGACATGTTCCAAATATCTCAAAAATTGTAGGTGTCCATTAGCAAGCAGTATTGTCCTGAAGCAGATGGAACACTTTATTAATTACTTTCTGGAACACAGCATTTTGTTTAATGAATAGCTCAAGCCAGAGTTCCTCATTCCCTACTTGTAAAGATTTTTCTGAGTCATTTATCTAAAGTGTATTTGTCTTTTTCCTGAACACTCTTAAAGCCTTTAATGCACATATATATATAACCACAAAAACAAATTTTAAATACTGTAAAATATAAAACTTTTAAAACACAAATTAAAAAAATTAAAAGCAAACAAAAGGGAAATGGCACATACAGCTTTTCACTGAGTCCTTAAAACAGTTAGAAATACTGTGGTTGCTACACTGATGAGAGAGTTCAGATTCATGGACCTAAATGTCACCTAGCTAATATAGGGACTCCATATTAATATTTATTTTTACATCAGTATAATTTCTTAATTTTAATTCTTAAAACATACAGTCTTGTTTTCATATCTACCTTAAGGAAATGTGTAATTTTTCTTTTGGATTTGCTTAAAAACTCACAATTTTAGTACGTAAATGGTGCAGTAGAATACTAAGATGATTGGCATGTATCTAAGCATCAAAATTACATTCAAGAAAACCAAGAAGGACTTTAGACAGAAGATTCAAAGAAATGTAATTAGTCAAAGAAAAATAATCTGCCCATTATATGCACTCTTCCCATAACCTGATATTCATTGGTGTGACGAGTGTAATTTTTTGATGCAACTTCTGCTATTCAATTTATTAAACTTGCACACTAGATATTTTCAGTGTGTGCTGAAATTAGCTTTACAGTAGGAGGATCACATCATTAGTTGGTTGTCTTGGTGGCTGTCTCTGTGGGCAGATCCATGCACGGATGTGCAGATGGCACACAGAAGGACTAACACACTACAGCAGTCTGCATAAGCTACTTCATCATTGCACTGCTTGCTTTGCCCAGGCCCACCTACCAAACTGGACAAACAATCCATCTCACTTTTTACTTTTCTCTAAAAACAAGCAGTTGTCATACAATATGAGGGCTGACAGAATTCTCCTCCAAATGCCCTCAATGCTCCAATCATAAGCACTGACTACTCAGGCTCTGTACAAGCACTTGTCTGTCAACATCAAACCTCACAGATAAATAAACTGAGTCCATTTCCTCTTCTCCAAAACCTACCTCCTGATGTGTACACAACACAGAACATAGAAGGAAACAGCAGACAGACAGAAATTTTCTTCAAGTCTTTCAGAGTGTGGATCTTACATACTAGTGACTAGAATCCTTGAAAATATTTGGATGAAGGAAGATTATGGTTTGAAACTGCCCTGTTGGTTAGTTTTTATCAAAACCCTTAACAGCCCTGTTAAAAACTGAAACACAATCCCATCACTGCATTTCAAAGGAATGTGTATTCATTTTTAAATGCATAAGAAATGTCTGCCAGACACATATGCCCTTTCATGCTATCAAGAATATGTGGAATATTTCTAGGGAGTTGCAGCACAATTTTTCTCTATTTGAAGAACTCATTTCAAGCCTTTTATTTCTGCTTAATCCATCAACTTCAGTCATTTTTGTCTAAGCATTTAATCGAAACATGAAGTATTAAAAAAAATCTGGAAAGAATGTGTTCAACCAGTTTGAACGATAGTGTCTAGGGAAGAGAATGTCTTTCTACTCATATTCATTTATGAAAAGGACCTTCTCTGAATAATTTTCTCTCTCTTTTTTTCCATATACCTGATGTAGAGTGAACTCTGAGTCTAAAAGAAGCACCAAGGAGTGATAAGAGAGTTCCGTAAAAGATACAAATAGGGATTACTTAGAAAAGAGACTATACAGGACGTTTTTCTGCTGTCACTGAAAATAAAAACACTTGTCATTATCCCTTTTTTATTCAGACATGGAGAAAGATCAACCCTGAAACACAGTGGATGCCTGGTGCCAGGAACAGGAATCCAAACAAAAGTACAGAGAGAGCTAACTGCAGTGACAAGCTTGGACACAGCCTCTGACAAATCAATCTCCAATACTGATTCCCTTGGCAGGATGTTGCACAGAGGACAAAGCCTTCCCAACAGAATAAAAGGACAGAAACCCTGCAAGAGATCATTTGAGATATTCTCATCAAAATTTCAATGTATGGATTTAACTTGCAAAGGCAATGACCTGAGCCAACAATATATTGACTTTTCAGAAAAAAGTCAATATATAAAAAAGTTTTTATATATCAATTATAAAAACACAATCTAGATGTTCCCCAATTCTCCCCAAAAATTCAAAGTGTATTTATAATTTCTTTTACTCTTTAGTCTTCTCTGAGTTCAAATAGTAACTGCATAAAAGTAATTGCAGTACTTTTTTTAAAATCTTTTTGAAAAAGAAATCATCTTGATGCATTCCTTATTCTGTTGAGACTTACATATCATACCAGCTCTGTAAAGCCTCTCTTAAGTTAAGGAATTCTACCTAATAATTACACTCTGAAACATAGTTAAAAATAAGTTCCATACAAAAAACAACCACAAACAAAATGTGAAATACAAACTGAAATTAGGAAATCTGAAAAACATGCAGAAAAAAAGAAACAGGGTTCCAAGTTCAGCCACTATGTCTAAAGAACCATCCTCAATTGTAGTGATGAATGCTGTAACAATCCTTCTGATTATTTCTGTATTTGACTTTCAGTCTTCACTGAGAATTTCTGTTCTGGCTGTATTTGAAAAATCAGAAACACTTATTGACATTTCAGCTGAAAACTGATGAGATGGAAGTGTTTGTAGTGATGAACTAGCTGTGTATGACAACCTCTGCAGAGAAATGTTCCTGTTCCTTGACTTCTAAGTGAAAAATGGGAAGTCTGTCATCAAGAAATTAGGAAAATCTGTTGCTTGCAAGTGACTTGGGAACAAGGATGCAACCACAGTAAACGAAACTTCCCAATAACAATGAAAATCTAAGACTGCAAGTTGAAATACAAAAGTTTCAGAAGGCTTCTTAAATAGTCAAGCTAAACTGATTCAAGTCCTGCCACCTACTAACCATGTGCTGGAGGAAAGCAGGGAAGACCGCTCCCAACGACAGTCAGAAAGACTGTTCTGAGGCAAAATTTGCTAAATCTTGGCAAATTTTTCTTCACAGCAGACCTTATATAAAGGGTCTCCATACCTACATAATCTGTCTTACATAAAATAACTGTTGCTTGAGGAGTAAATAAATCTCATATATATATATATATATATATATATATATATATTTTTTTTTTTTTTTTTTTTTTTTCCAATTGTCGACATCAGGACTTAATTTGTTTATGGTTATGGGGGAAATTTTAGGAGCCAAAGTATTAGGAGAGCTTGGAAAGACACCAAGTCTGAGAAAAAGAGGTAAAAATACATTGCTTTCAGTGATGAAATTCAAGTTAACAGCATGTAGATTTATAATGAGGGTGCAGTCTCCCAGATTCCAAATAATTAATTTTTAAAAACAGAAAAATAATCAGGTTTAATGTTCAATCCTTTTATATCCTACAAATTATAGTCCAACCAAGTTCATCCCTTTCCTGTGAATTTTCAAAATTAAACACTTTAATTTCATGATAAATGCTTTAATTAGCCTCTGTAATAAGAATTTAGTCCTATAACTCTTCAGAAAATTAAGAGCTGCTTTGTTTTTCAGTTGCTCAGTCCAATTTTTCATTTGTTTGTTTTTCTAAATAACGCAGCTTTTCTTCTCTCGGGCTAATGTCAAAATAAATTTTTATCACTGATTGGGTTGGAAGCCTATAAGGCATAGCATCACAATACTGAACATGAATGTTTCTGAGAAGGAACAGCTCAAAAAGACAGAAGAGTGAAAGTAAAATCTCTTTAAACCCATGTTTTGCTTTGCCATCCTTGATTCTCACTAGTTTGCAAAAGGAAGTTGAAAATCCTTATATATTGGCACTGCATATTTGACATTAAATAGAGTGGTTGACATACAATAGCTTTTCTTTGACACAAATGATATAGATACCTAAATATTTTTGTTCATTTGAAGCACAGTTTGCAACTGACTCCTGGCCAAGAGAGAACACATTTGGTAGCTGACTATGCTGGTCAGAACAGATAGCATCTTTTGAACTTAGTCAAAATGTTAATCCACTGCAAGGACCAAATGTTTTTGACTCTTAACACATTTGGAGAAAAATCTCAGCCTCAGCTTCCACTTCCTGAATTTCTCAACAGCAACTTCAGCTAGCTTAAAATCAGTCAAATATCAAATTCCCCTGGATATAATGATTTTTTTGGCAAAGTTGTGATACTGGAAAAATACAGCAAATGTGAATGAAAACCCACAATGAACAATGACTGAGTCACAGATCGAACATCATACCATATTACCATTAATGGGAACAGCTAGTGAGGAAAACAGAAACCGCACAAATTCAGAGTAATTCAACAACAAAGGTTAGAATTAAATTTTATCAACTCTGTGTATCAACACTACGTGAGAACTGTGTCCTTAGCTCCAATCCAGCCATCACTGCCTGCGTGCCACTTCCTTCTTCCATGTTGTAAACACATATTAAACAACTCCCATGTCAGTGAGTCTCCCTCCTGTTTTCAAAAGTACCCTCCTTCTTCTAAGCACCATTATGCTTCACAATATACTAACCAAGGAGGAAAAAACAAACTGCAAAATAGATCATGCAAAGGGGTGCAGTCACACACCTGATGATTTTATCACTATAAGAAACCCCAGTGGAAGGAATCCAAGTGCAGCAATAATCAGAAGAGTTTTGGGCAACAGCAGTGTTCAGCTAAATACCTCATGTGACTGAGGACCTCACCATTCACATTGTGCCAACAGTGACAAGGAGTCAGGAGATGGGACTCAACCTTCTGAAAAAATCTGAGCTTGGGATCCTCTAAAAATTAGAGAGGACATGGGCAAGAGTCAAATTTATTCTTCCAATAAAGCCTTTTAAGGAAGAAATTTTAAAAAATATAATATCCCAGAGTTTCCCACTTTTACAGAAGAAAATATCAATGAATCCTCTGTATAATAGTTTAAATTATTGATTCAGTCATGCAGCTCCTAAATGAAAAAGTACTCGTAGTTAAAACACTAATGTCACCTTCATGTTCGACAGAATATGCAATGGTTTGGAAGCTATTATTTCAAAACTCACATGTTGGAATTTTCTCATTGACTGCTCATACGTTTCAAAATTATTTTATAATTATCAACAGAACAAGCTAAATTAACCCTGAAGCTTGTAGTAATAAGAATTAAACTGCTCTTACTCATCTATCTACTTATCTGCAAACAAACCTACCCATTAGAGCACCAGCTGGCATTCTGATGCACTGCATTCTGCTTTGATTAACACCTCTGCATAGATCTGTGCACTGTCTGTATGTCTATGCACATAGACACCCAGCGTTCTCCATACATTTATCTACTGATGTCAGAAGGGTGTTGGGAGGGAGGAATAGGAGGGAGCTTTTCATTACTTTTCCATTTAAGCACAGATGACTTGCACATCCTTGGTTAAGTCGCCTTGTGCCTCAGCACTCATCTTCAAAAGTGGATTAATATCATCTCCCTGTTAAACAGGACTACCATAAATGCAAGACTTCACCACTCTGAAGTCATGAGATACTAGACCAACAAGGTCAAGATGTTCATATTATCTTTGTACACAGCTGTGGATACCTTTTTTACAAAATTATTAACAAAATAAGAGTGATTTCATAAACCTAAAATCATTAGAAAAAAACACCTTCAGGAGAATCAGCAACATGTACAGTAATAAAAACAAAAGTCTAATTCTCCTATGAAATGGCCTTTCACGGCCTTTCATGTGAAGTCTTACTCGTGTATTCATAACTTTCAAAACAGAGCTTGGAAACTGAAACGATCCCACACAAAAAAAATGCACAAAACCCCACCAGAATATATTTTCCAAAGCTCTGATTATGTGGTAGTCAGTAAGCAAACAACTTTTAAAATGTTCAATGTACCATGAAAAATTTAGCTTCATACACTTGTTCACAACATCATAATGTTCCCTGTTTTGTATGATGCATAACCTGATTTTTTTTCATAGAAAAAGAAATGTTGTCTGATTTTAAAAAATATATATATTCATTTTTAATACCTACAGATACACCAAGGTAGTATTTAATATATCCCATACATAATAAAGAATATTTGAAACACTTCAAAAATAATTTCTCACAGGACTGGCAAGGGTGGTGTGAGAGACTGAGATGTTAATGGCTAATGGCTCGAACAATCAGCCATTTGCAAAAGCAGCAGGTGCTTTGCTGCGGATGAGCACAGTAACAGCCCAGGTGCAGAGGGTGTGAGCACCAGGGAATGACCATGACAAAGCAGCCTTTGCTTAGCAAGAAGCTGGGGTTTGAGACAGATGAGGGAAGAAGCCAAAAAGAAGCAGATCCTGTGAGGTGGATTAATACTTTTTATCATGCTGATGTCCTTCCTTACACAAGTGGCTCAGTTGTAAAACTCCTCCCCACCTGGGGGACATGCTGGGACATTCACACATAGGCCTGAAGATGTTCATCCTTTCTGATGGGGCATAAGGGGATCAACTGCACTGACTGAGAGGCAGTTGTCGTGTCTTAGAAGGTGTCATAAACCACCAAAGACTCTCAAAATACCCCCAGAATAATTCCTGGGGTCTTCCACCAGACGACTGCGCAGGATCCACAGCATTGCAACAGATCCAGGGTGCTGCAAAAGACAGCATAAAACTCCCCACCCCAGGGAAGGTGCCTGGGCATTCATCTAAAGCTAAGCATATATAAACCTTCTGGAATTTGTGTTTCCCGGGTTTCCGCCACCCCCTATGGATCAAGATACCATTTAGACCAAAGGACATTAAAATTGCAACAATCGAGCCTTGTTACTAAATCCACAGACGCTGATATCATTCTGCTCTTATCCTTTCCTTCCCTTTCTTTCTCCCTTTCTTCTCAAAATACATTGTCAGCCAGACTAAAAAATTCCTGTCAATGCCTTAGTAAGTGCCTTGTGTCTGAATTTGCTAAGGTTGGCTAAGTTTAAGTTTGCTAAATTAAAGTTGGTGAAGTACTTACTTTACCTGGATGTTATTTTAACATATGTCATGTATCTGACTCTATCTTAATGTTCTACATTTTGCAAGTAAAAGTTTGTTGTTGACTCTTCTGAGAATTTTGTTCTCTCCCATACATTGCCCAGCATCAATTAAACCACCTTCCCCTAAACCAGGCAAGTGAACAGGAGCACAACAGGTAAAGTAAGTTTGAGATTGTCCTTCCCTTTCCTTTTAGAGAACTATATCCATCAGGTCTTTCTACCCAGTGTGAAACATTCTCCCTAATCTCTGTATTATTTGCAGTGAGCCTACAAACAATTCCTATAATCCAGAGCAATATTCTGAAAGTTTCTTTCTTTTTTAATGTCATTGACTTCTTCAAATGCTTACTAAACAATGCAAGTTATCAAGGACAGATCTGTAAAACCCACAATCTTGTTGATGACCCAGCTTCCAAGCTATGCCTTTCAAGAAGTTTAATTTAGATTCGACTCCCATCAGGCCCCTCAGTCTATTGCCAATATTAAGAATGCTCCTTTCACTCCAGGTTTTCATGTGGGAGGAATCCAGTTCATCCATCTCAAGATTACTCCAGAATATGAACCAAAGTACAGTCAGTGGGAAAATCAGAAGATTTACTGGTCTAAACTAAACAGCTAACACAAGCACACTTATCATGTAAAGTCCATAAATCAATTTCCAAATTTCAAACTCCATGGGGTTTGGCATGTTCTGATTTCAGTGAAATTGTTTCACATTCATCCACAATAAGTAAAAGAATACAGGTTTAAAGGAAATTTATATATATCTTACACCATTTACCCATATATGCAAAAGAGTCAGGAACTCACCATATCAGTATCTGACACAGGTCCAAAACTGGTCACATAGATGTTAGTGAAGACTTCAGTAATACTATCTGATAGAAAAAAAGAGAAGCAAACATTTTAAATTTGTAGTATTTTTTCTAACTCTCTATGCAAGATTATGGGACATTTTTAACAGGTGTCTCTCCTTGTTTACTACCCCTCACCAGCATCCTATTGTAAATATTGGGGGTTTCTCTCCCACTTAACACAGAGGTTAACAAACAAGCATTTGTCCCACAGAGTAGCTTGTTCAAGTTAAGTTCAGCTATATAATCACCAGCAACTACACAAATATATCCCCATTCTCTACCAGGAAAAATAACCACAGCATCGTGGACTTAACATGGAAGGAGAGTTCTGAACACAAAATGCCTTTGTTGCAGAAGTGTTACCTTTGTTATTGCAGACTTCTCCTATTAAAGCCTTTTTAGTTGAAGGCTGTTTTCTACATTCTTAATAGCTTTTTCAAAGAAAAAGACATGAAAAGGCAATTATTGACTGTACCTAATGTAACAGAACAGCATCCTACTTTTCAGTTGGGTGTGTTTTTAAGTGGCATATATTTTAATATAACAGTTCCTTTCCTTGATATGCAATGCTCCTGATACATTACTGTGGCACTGTGAACACTTTGAGAAAATGTCCTTCCTAATCATTGCAGTCAGACAGCCATGAAATCAGAATATTAGATATTGTACTGCAGGGAAAAATAACTGCTTAGTTTTCTATCTTCAGTTTTCAATTAGGCTCAAAATAGAATGATATTCACTAAGAGGGGTAGTATGCACAGGAAATTTCTTAACAGCAGTTGCCAACCACAGTCTGCATTCTAGACATACAGTCAGCATTCTAGACAGTCAACACAAGGAACTCTCTGCCTAAAGCCAGCTGCTGATTAGAAAAGAAAAATTTGAATATAACTAGGCACAATTTGACTCATGGCAGAATTTCACATTCCCAAAAATAATACAACTGCCTGTTGTATAAGTGATCCTGCTGTCATATTAGGATTATATTTCCATATTTAATAATTATTAAATGGGGGTAACTAATAGTTTCTATTTTTCTGAAAGCTGCCTTTTAACAGATACATGACACAAGCAAATTTTACTTCTAATTATATCGAGGCCAACAGTATAATCCCTGCTCCTCACTGGGAGAAACGAGTGGTGCTCACTCATGACAGCAGAGTCTCTACCAGCCACCAGGAAAAGGCCAGGACTGATCCAGGAGCAGCTGAATGGGGAGCAGTGCATTTTCAAAGGGATGTAGCTGCAAAGATACAGTGATTTCAGACAACTTGTGGAGCATGGGCGAGGAATATTCATCTGTTCTCATCTATACAGAAACTTCTTTTTTCAGCCAAACGCTAGAATACGGGACTTCAAAAAGACCTCCTACCAAAAAGAGTATTTTTTTGCAGGATTATGTCTGCTTTTTAGGCAAATAAATAAAGACTGACTCCTAAAATACCTCTGCATGTCCTGAGATATGTTTATTTGCATCATAGAGACTTCTGGAATCCCTTATGAAGCATCCTTACACAAGCTGAGTAGATTTCTACTCCAAACACCTTACAAACAAATTTTAAGTCAGTGGACAGAAAAGGTGCTGAGTCTGCGCTGCTCTTGCTCCTCAACATGGACAAAGTACAGGTATGGCTGAAGTATCCTACAAAAGCCACAAGTACTTTTCAGAGGACTAGAGACTTCATGCTGACTCTGGGAGAGTCTCCAGAAAAAAAAAAAAAGAGATTACTATCTCCAAATGGTTACCTGGCACAGACTGGAATGAAATGGGAGAGTGACAAGAGAACTACTCTTCAGGAGGTAAAATGGAGCTGCAGGGACTAATTGTGAAATTTGGCCTGTACTGTGATGATAATAAAAAATATTAATTATAATTCCATGAAAAGCACTGGTGTTACAAAAATATGACTCACAATCAAGTATCCCAAGAGCAGAGTATCAAGGCTAAATTCAAATATACTTGTATAACTTCAAGGAACCCTACACAGGCAAAAAAGTCACATGGCAAATCTGTACCTGCACACTCCCCACCCTCCAAATGCTTGGAAACATGGTCCACTCGTAACCTCACTCTATTGCTACCAGTTATTTGTATATGATTTATTATTTGACACAGAGGAATGATTTTAATATTTGCATAGAATAAACTACAGGACATGGAATCTTCAAGCTTGCCTTGCATTCCAAGTTTTAATTTTTAAAAAAATTCCCATATTCTGTTATATGATTTCTAAACTCTTCTGGATCTATTTTTCCATCAAAAATGAGCAGAGAAGACAGAGAGGAGAAAAAAAAACATACTGACCACAACTTATGCTATTAGAACAGTCTATCGATTCCCCCTGTTGGTTTGTGTTAAGAAAAAGTACACTAAGGAGGAAATGGCAGTTTCTTATATTTTTGCCTCTTATTTTCCAAATTCTGCATAGTTAAGAAGTTTCTATTCACACCTTACCTTCAAGAAAACAAGCCCTTAACGACAAAAGAAATGTAATAAATCTTGAATTACTCCTGTTACTATTTGTGTTAGCAGCCTGAATCTTGTGCTTGTTTCTTCCTTGTTACTTTACATAGTGCTAAAATAAAGGTTCCTCTGAATAAAAAATTTAAACTTGAGGGTTCAAAATCAACGTCTACAAAAACAAAAAATACATAATCCTTTTTTTTACAACAGATATTGTAGCTATTGCTTTGAAGGAGTATATGCTTATCAAACAAACAATTCAGAAGCACAAAGCACAGTTTCAAATGGGCTCTCTAATCAAAATTCATCCAGCAGGCGTCACAGTCACAGGCTTTTTATAACTCATATTCTGTCAAGAACAGCACCAGTCATCGTACTTTAGCCCACCAGAAATTCAAACTGTTCTGGATCATCAGTTCTTGTGGAAAAGCCAAGGAATATACTCAGCTAAAAGATGTTCATGCAACATGTGTTTGCATAAAAATCTAGCTTGTTTTTTTGAGAAAAGTTAAGGACAAGCTTTTCCTACTGGGATTATAAAATTTGTTTCCTCAAGTGACACGTAAACACGTAACTAAAAGGCCTGATTTTCAAAAGTGCTTAAATCCATGGAGGCCCATATTGAAAAACAGTCTAGATTTTAAAGAACCCTCTGTTGGGAGGAAGGGCGGCAGATTCATTTATATTTGTGGGCTCTTAAGTTATTCTGAATCACTGCTTTTGAAAGTTATGCCAAGAAATGGGAACAGTAAAGGGTAAGGATATAATTTCTATTGAAGATGCTTCTTTTAGGGGAAAAAATCTCAGGCAAAGAATGTAACACATCGCATGATGTAACCATCACATGAAGTACTATAAAATTCTGCAAAGGCTATTACAGCACCATTTGTAACTTGCTTTGGAAATAAATGTTAAAAAAAGCCCTATCTGACTTAGATCAAACCAGTATCTCAGATGATAGAAGCTGAGGGTAAACTGACAAAATATAGTCAATAAAATTAATGATAAAGGAAGGAAGAAAAGCACATCCCATGGAAGTTAAAAAAATTTAGTAATTATTAAGATCATATTGCATGAAGTTCTTAAGCACTGGTTTCTTCTGATTCCCCTTCCTTACTTGAACTGACATGGTATCATTACTGGAAAAAAAAAATCAAACCAGAAAGTAAGAAAAAGGAATACATATACCAAATTGCAGAAGATTTTCACATCCTTAATTGTCTTTAGCTGGAATGTTTGCTGTGTACTTGAATTACATCTTGAATGTTTAGAAAACATTAATTACAACAACTCCTCTATGAAGATAATAATTCTATTTTCCTCAATTTTCCTTGGGAAGCGGAGGCAGAAGGATTAAATTAAATGTAAGTAAGGTGAAGTACAGGTGTTTGCCAAGTCTCGTTACAGCTGTCCAACACTAAGTCACCACAGTGGAAAATGTCAGTATCATTGACTTGCCAAAAAATTAGAAAAGTGGTTCAGAGCTCAGAGTTGGTATCAGTGGCATCACCAATTCCTTTATGCCAACTCTCCCACTGTTGGGATACCCTGTCTGATGGTCTGAAATCCTGCTGACTTGTTCCTCAGCAGAAGAGCTGGCTCAGCTGAAGTAGGCTGCTTGGCAGAGAATTTTCAGTGGCTGAAGTCTAAACCAATCCAGGCTGAGTAATGGAGATGATCAGAAAAGTCAGATGAAAAGGCTCCTCATGAGCATTTACCAGTTTGTCAAAATGCTGAGATTCCACAGAGGCATTTAAATTTTCAATGAGTTCCTTTGGTCTGCTGTCTGACAGCACTTTTCAAAATTTTTTTGAGTTCTTTCATACGTCCCTTCTCAGTCGCCTCCATCCCTGACAGGATACGCAGAGTTCCAGTCTGTGATGTGAGGTAGATAGATATGCAGGATTCTGAGTACCTGAGAGCTCTCCCTTTCCTGGAGAATGCTGAGAAAGCATTATCTTTATTGAAATAAATTTTCAGAGTATTTCCCATATTCGAGAATGACCTGAATATTACTCATTCTCCCTCTCACCAAAATAATCTAGAGTCCTTTCTTCACAGAGGGTAGGGACAAAACACACATGGCTCACTCTATGTATGTTTAAAAGAAGAGAAGAAAGGAGTGTGATCACTACAAAATCTTCAGAAAGGTTCCAGATGTTTGTTTACATGAAACTGTAAACTGAAAACTGGCTATATTATTGATTAATGTGTCAAGGCTGTTTTCACAAGAAAACAGGCCTGGAAGATTGGGTTGGGTTTTTTATTTTTTTTTAATTTCAATTTTTATTCAATAAAGCTGTACATACAGGTTTTGGGCAGCTAAAATAGAAGACAATCTCTCTGAGGTAATCAAAAACCATCAGAAGTCTTCTTGGTGGGATAGAACTTTGAAAGTATACATAGGCAGTTCTAATGTATACTACAAAAAATATTCAGACAAACATTATTTTAACTGTAGAATTAATGTACCTGTGAGAACACTGGAAGGCTGTAACTGAAAGGCTGCTAAAGCATGCCAAAAAAAAAAAAAAAAAAGAGAGAAGCAAAAATAAAATGCTGCTCTTTAAATAACTATGTCAACAACAAAAACAAAAAAGGAGGTCAAGTTGCAGTGATATGGGAAACGTAACTGAGGATTTCTGAGTTTTTGTGGAAATGCTGTCAAAAGCTTGATGTTAATTTAATTATTTTTCTATAAAAATTTATTTATCTGGAATTGACATTGTTCTGACATTGCAATATGGTCTCCAGGGGCATGCTTGGCAATGTTGCCCAAAGGCCTTGAAAATGTCATTCATAATACAAGTCAGAAATTGCACAGGTGAAAGAGCCAGAGTCTTAATCCATCAAACACTGTTCCAACTCAACGTGCTGCCCTTATCTGACAAGCTCCTTAGTGTGTCTGTTGACAGCTCAGGACACTGACTGGCTGGCAGGGAATGGGGGTCAGAGGAGGTCATGCAATACGGAGCTGTAAAAGCAGAAAAATCCATGGGAACGCAGATATTTCAAAATCATGTTCTGCCATTTCTTTATTTTTGGTTTAGGTGGTTTATGCAACCATTTTATTTATGCAACTTCAGCGTCTTCATTCATTATCCACTATTAAATTACAACGGTCTCAACCTACATAAAACCACTTCCAATTTGTAAACTGAAGTCATCTGTGAGAAGAAAAAATCCATTTCTCCCCTTGACATTGGTACTTCACTTCCAATGGCCTCACTTTTTCCATAAACTATCAATAAGAAAATTTCTTCATATGGGCAGGCCATGATTGTCTTACAAATCTCCATCTTTAACAAAATATATGTAGAATAAGCTTACCAGTTTAACTTCTGGAGCTTCTAGCATAATACTACTATTATATTAAGAGTTGCACTCTTCATTCACGTTGGTGTAAGCAAGACCAGAATCAGACACTGTACTTAATTTCTCATGGTGTTGACTGGAACAAGAATATATTCTGGAGAAAATGTCTGGAGGAAGAGACAGGAATTGAAAGCCAGTAGGCTAAGAGACCCCAACTGACTTACCTCTGAAGAGCTGCTATCTATTAACAGATATTATATTACTTATTAAATTAATGACAGCTCTATATAAAGTCTATCAAGGGCACTCCAAAGGCCTATTCAGAACTTATTAAATTCAGCAGCCCTGTAAAGCAGTACCATAAATATTATTATGTCATTTACACTAACAGAATACTTTGGCTGCATATAAGCCCACTCCATTATTCTAAAATAATTAAAACTTGTTCAAAATGACAAGAATTTTCTATAAGACAATAATTCAGTTAAACATTAGTGTTTCTTTGGAGACGAGTGAGACTTTTTGACTATCAGAAAAACACACTAACCTGGAAAAAAGAATTCAGCTTAACTGTCAGCACCCTTCTCTACTGTAGCAAAAAATATGACTTGTGAAAACATTCTCAGATATGTTTTTAGCTAAACTAACAGCTTTTTTAGGAGTAGATTACCCACAAAATGTGCATAGAATGATATGTAGGCACATCTGCAACACAAATAATGTGATATATTATCATAATCAGTATTTACTCTTTGTGCTGTATGTAGAAGATGCTGGTGCAAACTGCCTTAGCACCATTACCAGGTATCAAATGAAAAAAACAAAAAAATTCTGTGCTGAGAGAACCTTTACACATTACTAAGATAATTTTCACATGTATATGACAAATTTGAGGTTTAACTCTCAGTCAAAAAGAAGAGTGCAGATCACACACAAATGTTATATTTACTACATTTTCTTCTCTCTCCCAAGTGACCTTTAATTTGCAAACCTTATTACTTCAGATCAGAAATTTAAATTTCCAAAGGGTCCTATGAATGAAGAACCTTGGATACAAGCGACATTTGAGGTGCAGTTTTAACTTCATTTTATGCTTTCTCCACAAATTTGAGAAAGTTGCTCAAGGATAGTGCTAAAGGCTGATTTTGGTGCCAAATTATCTCTTAAAGTATATTGGACAAGCTGCACAAAATTATTTAAGCTCCAAGTTTCCATTAAAATCAATCAAAGTTATTCTGAATGTCTCTGTGGTCCAGATCATAATGACTAAATTTTGCAATTATATTTGTCTGAATCCCCTTTATTTCTAAATTGCTGTCTAACATTGTCAGTACCTAAAATTCCCTGGCTGCTTATATTTCCACCTTAAGGCAAAAATATCCCAATGCTGCCAAGCAGCCTAAAGAACTGGCTCTCAACCAAGTCCCAGCGAGTTCCTCAAACTATAAATAATTACAAATTTACTGAGCCAGAAAGATTTTGAGAGAGAAAGCAAGAAAACAAGCAAGAGACTGATTCCACAGCCTAGCAGCACTCATGGGATAGTGCAGACTTAAACTGAAGCCTCTGCTCAAGACCCAATTATTTACACAAAGCAGAACAATTCCTTCCAAAGACTGAGGAAGCATGCTGTGTCTTAGAAAATTCACCTTTGTGGTCAAGACAGAACCTGACACACAGTAACTGAGTTCATGTCTCTGCTTCAAATTAGAGCATGCACTTGACAAGAGCTGCTCTCTATTTTAGAAGTTTCCATTAAACCTGACCATCAGCTTCTCTCATGGCTCTTTTCAGGAAAGGAGGAATGACATGAGAGGGAACACCCCTGTGAAAAGATGAAAAGGAGACTGGTAAAGTTTTCACACCCAAACTTGGTTGTTTCACATGTGTCGGTAAGGAAACACTTCAACTGCATGCTCCTCTTCAGCATTTTTAATTACTTAGCTTGACAGATTCCTACTCAGTTTATCGACTTTAAGAACCACATTTGTAGACAGTTATGCCAACACTATCTCTGAGATGTGCCAACATGCCCAGCTTTGTTCATGTTCCACATAGGATGCCCAGCTGTTGGAAGCAATGAATTCTACTATATGTGGGGTACAGGAGATGTGGGAACTGACAAACCTAAGCCCTCATCTTTGTGGGGCCAACTGGCCAAAGACCATGAATGCCTCTAAAGGCCAGCAGGAAAAAAGAGATCTCAGTCCATGTTCTGACACATATGTAGCTGTTTTATACAAATAAGTAAGTAAAACATCTCCAGTGAAGAAGCCACTTCCTCAGAATGATCAAAAGCCTCGTGTCTACATAAATGGTTTGGAAAGTGGGAAACATGGATTCAGATCCCTTTTCCAAATCAGGTAGGGAGTAACTAAGACGTTTAATCTGGAATGTACTTTATCCCTGATGGGAAGGCTGCTGTACTGACTGGTGCAGCTCACATCACACTGGGCCAATCAACCAACCAGTATCCAGCCTGAACCCGACCACTACTTTAACAGGAAAGAGATTTCAAACCCAAAAGTGCATAACTTAATTGGTTCTTTGCACTGGGAAAAGAAGATATTTAGATGCTCTCACTCATTACTGTTGAACTTCATAGACTTTTGTCACCTCCGGCAACATTTTGACAATCTCAGAGGTATTGACTGCCAAATGATTAGGAAAGCAATTAACTATCTAGACAGCTTTTTGGATTTTTTCCCTATCATTTAAACAGAGTATTCCTCCAATTTAGAGGTTCATTGTAAAGGTATTAATACAATATGGATGCTTTGGTTGTATAAATACTTGTAAAAGCTGGGTAATTATGAACATTAGTGTAGACCATTAAAAGGGGAGAGACAAAATATTGAAAAGAAGTAAATTAAATCATTGAAAAGAACAATCTGAACACATGGGCAATATGAAACTTGTTCCCATAAGACTGCCCTGAAATTCACCAAATCTCCCTTTCTCCCCTTTTCATTACATCCTCACACACCACAAAGAAAAAAAAAAAAAAAACAAAAAAAAAACCAAAAAAAACTTAAAAGCACGCAGCTTTAAAATAAACTACCAGCATGAGGAATTTTAATTTAAAGTTGCACAAAATGTTCAATAGAAACATGAGATTGAAAACATAGTTGAGTTTGGCTGGAAGAAATGTGATCTTGCTGAAACAGATTACTTAAATGTTGAAGTAAAAAGAATTTAGCTAACGCACAACACATTTGGCAGCAAACCAAAACCACATGTCACACAAATGAAAACTAAAACATCAGCACTAAATCTTGTCCCTTTAGACACTACAGCTTCCATCAGGATGAGGAGTTTATAATTACCAGGCTGAGTAATAAATATGACTCCTGCATTGTTTAGATCAACTGGATAAGCATGATGGAGCTAAAATGAACCAGACGGCCCCAACACTCTCTAAAGCACGAGACAGGGAAGACAAAAAGAGCACTCAAACAAGTCTGGAAGTCTGGAAGGGAGCAGACTTTGATAAAGTAGAGCAGTAATTATTTGAAATGACCTGAACTGGTGTCATCACACAAGTAGAGAGGGCAAAGTTATTACTCGCATGAGACCGTATTTCTGTCTACTCTGCTCAGAGATTTGCGCTACTAGAGAGAAAATCATAACATGTAGGTAAGGCAGAAAAATTCCCAAAATTATTCCAGGTTGCAGAAACTTATACTCAGAGGTCTTTATCTATCTTCTTTTTTCTAAATGTTTGAATTTTATGACCTCAGTACTTAGAGTCATGGAACACCTTGGCAAATTCTGCTGAATTACACTTCTAGGCTAATATCAGGTTTAATCTCTGTGCTTTATTCCAAGTCATAGCATTTATAAATCATCCCATTTGATACACTCACTCTGACGGTCCCTCCTGCATTTCAAACCACATCTACCCGTAACAGCAGTATCGTTTTTAAAAAGTAGCAGCTTCCAGTTTCTCTTTGCAGTCATAATGCAGCCAAGTCAGGGTTTCTTAAGAAGTGTTTTTCTCGTATAGTGGCTATTGGCTCTTCAAAAACTTTTATTTTTTTGCTAGCTTACTTGCTTGCCCATCACTTACATAGGCCCAGCTGCTTTTCTAACCAAGATCACTCATCCTGGATTTTACCCAAATTAGATTTCAGACGCCACTTTGGTTCACATATATATATTAAATATGTAACATGTAAACTTGCCAGTGAAAGTACAAATTATGAAAGGACGCTGTCCTTCATGACCTTCCCACATTCTAAACATTTAAAAAACCCTAAATTCTTGTCATTTCCTGGAAGAACATCAGAAGTCTTTTGCATCAAGCACCTGTAAAATGGCCACAGAATTCAGTGGAATGTCCAGGAAACTGTGATAATATATTATCACATATACATAGAGAACAAGTATGCACAGATATATATATATATGTATATGATATACATAGAGCATTTCATTCCTTGGCTACACTACTTTTTCTAAGCTAAAACAAACACTGTCACAGTGCTTATTAGCCTCGTTAATTATTTAATGAGGAATTTGGGTAGCATGCCAGAGCCCACTGAAGTCAGTGAAAAAGTCTTCACCTAGTGATTACCAGCTTCAGCAGAAGCCTTTGGATTATGTCTGTCTCTGTGGTCAGCCATGGCAAAAAAGTAGCCACCCTGGAGCTGACAGAAACTGTGATGAAGCTCTGGGAAGGATTGTCTCGCTTGTTCTGTGGCAAGCAGTCACATCACCAGAAGCTGGCATCTTCCCAAGGCTTGCTGCTATCAGAATAAAGTAGGAAACTCACATGTTCCAAAGTCCCAAAGGCTGATGGAGATCCTCTAGAGATCAACAGACATAAGAAAGCATTGAAAATGAAGATCCTTTCAGACAGATTAATTTAATATCTGTGCTTAGTGTCTGGGTATTATAGTCCTGGATTGTATAGTCATTAAAAATGGAGCTGCAGCTCTTTTATCTTTTGCTAGCCTCGTACTTTGCATTCAAGCATGACAAGAACCAAGGGTAGAAAAAGGTAGTGCCTTTATTTAATAGAGCTGCATATTAGTGGGCACTTTTAATGCATTTTTTTGAAGCCGGATCCTCAAATATATTTTTCATATGTAATGCTGTATGAAATTCTATAATAGTATTTCAGAAGACTGTGATGCACTATCAAAAAAAAAAATTAAAAATAGACAGCGTTCTAATCCTTCTATCAAGCAGGCAGCAGTTCCTATTTCAAGCCAGGTAAAATAACTGTGAAGTACAGGAAATTAATGTTTATGCAGACTACTCTATATTCTCAAAAAAGCTAGCCAGAGGAATTACCAAAATCAGCCAGAGGTTGTGTGCATGTTAACACCCTAAATACCTAGCATGCTTTAGCACACATAGACACGCACTTTCTTCACACGTTCCTGAGCATCACAGTTGCTGAAACGCAGGGAAGTCAGGAGTAGAGTTATGGTTTCAAGACACAGCACAAATCACACTGACTGCCAAGCTGTCTTTAATTTTTTATTTTTAACATTTTTTGCCTAGCAGGACAACTCCGGGGATGGTCATGGGTAATAAGCTCCTGCTAGAGAGGAATCCTGACAAACAACGAGTTCATGGCTTGATCCAACAAAGAGTAATTTTAATACTTCAACAAGCATCTCCCAGATAGGCAAAAAATACTGGCATGGACAGCAATGAAGCAATTTTTAATTCCCATTTTAACATGTTACAGAGTTGTCAGTTATTCTTCTGTTATCCAGTTAATACTGGATATAATAAAAAGGTCTTAGTCTAAGGCTGTGCGAAGTGTCTACAAGAAGTGTACTGTAGCACTCAAAAGTCCCACAGCTGAGTCACTTGAATGTCTCCAAGCTACTTTAGAGATAACAGTGTTTCCCTGAATCTCCTCTAAAACATACTCCCAGGATACTCCCAGAGCTTGGATTAAGCAGCCTCAAATTTGTCTTTTATTTTTGCCTGTGACAAGAGAATTTGCCTCTGCCTGTCCATGGAATGTTGAGGATCCAGTAGGTTTCTATATGTGGAAAGACTATATATTTGGGACCGGAATCTGCTTTTAATATTAAATTAAGAGATTGGACATTTTACAGGCATAAATTAAAAAATAGGGTGGTTTTGTTGTTTTTATTTTTAATTTGAAATAATGCCTAATATGATTTTAACCAGAAACCAGTTCCTTAAAGTGCATATTGTTCTAAGCAGAAGCATTTGTGAAAATGCAGGTAATATCTACTGCAGATATTATTTTAAAACAGTCAATTACTTTAAAAATAGCATATCATGCAGTAGCAAACCAGATTATCTATTTTTTTTTTTCTTCTAATGGTCATTAAAGACAAAATGCCTAGTAAAAGCATAAAGAATTCTCTGACAGCTTTTAGCACCCAGCAGATGAAAAGGGATTATAAAAAATGTGACCATTTCCTCATCTCAGATAACAGGAATTTATATTTTTCCCTTCTCTTCTTCACTTCTTTATTTATTTATTTATTTTCCCAGGTGGAAGACTCTTAGCTTTTCCTTTCAGAAACTGCATGAGACAATGCAGTACCAAATTCACATTTAAAGATCTGGTAAAAAAAAGTTCACCGTTTGATGCTCAGTTAAAACTACTGACACAAACAAGTCCATGAAATGCTGTGGAATGCCTTAGGATGGCAGAGAGGTTATGTAAGCACAGCATTGCATCTATGACTAAAACCTTTGGGTTTCTCATTTATATACACCACAATACAACACTCTTCAGCTGCTTCTCATTCAGTGAGCCTTTAAATTATTATTTCAAATAGCTGGAATAAACAGGCATCTACAGTAGCCTTTAGATTGTCACTCAGAATGAAACATCTAGAACATTATGCTGGTGTATTAAGGGTAGGAACTGTCCCTTGAACCCACCTCTAAATTCCTGAATAAAAACGGAGACTTTCCCACCCGTTCCATTTCTTTTCTGCTCTCTGGTGTTGTGCTAAGAGGCTTACACACTTTTAAAAGTGGAAATAATAATAATAATAATTAAGAATAATAATACTTCCTAATTTCCTGATAGGAGTCTGAGGAACCTATTGTCTTAGAACAACTGAGAATAGATACAAGAAAGAAGAAGGAGGGAATGTGTTAGAAGACAATTACCCCTCTTGGATGAGAGAATCAGCACCAAGCAATTGAGACAAACAAAGAAGAACTAGCAACATTCAGGGCAATCATTCAGTCAGAACATACATTGCCTTCATGTCATCTAGGTATTTAAGAGATGGACAGTATGCAATTTTTAAAATTAAAACAAAGAAAGCGCTAAATGAAGATACTTAACTCCAGGAAACTACCTTCACATCAAAGATCATAAATGCAAGCAGTCTTTAAAATTTTACAGCATACACCAGTTTTTAACTGATTTCTATTGAACCATACATGAAGGTCAGTGGTCCATAGCACTGAATTTTATCTTCAATCAAGTCTATTAGTCATAGCACTACAAAATTGTAAAATACTTAATTTACAGTCTGTGAAAAAGCATAGATTAAGCAGATGGAACAGGGGACACCCACGTTTTCCCAAACAAATTGCAGATAAGGACATGTGATCTCTACTGCTTCAATCAAAAAAAAAAAAAAAAGCATGGGGAGGACCAAATATGTATGTATATACATTAAAAAATCCAATCTCTCCAGCTGCACAACTTCACTAAAGTGTTCAATGTTCTCTGATGTGCACAATAATCCCAGGTAAGAGGGGAATTGATTTACATTGCTTTCACAGTGTTAAATGCTCTAATTATTAAATAGCCCTCAACATATGGCAAGGAATTAAGGAATGTAAATCAGGAGCCATGTGCTACACAGTAATCACATAAATGGTTCCCAAATAGCAATACCACTCCTGGAAGACTAGCAGAATCATACTTTTGTGATTTACACACAATTTCCACAAACTAGTGGTGAAATACTCTGCAAACTATTAATAGGGTGGCAGTGGTAAACAAAATTTCTTTTAGCTGCTGATTAATTTCATTAGAGCATTAACATGGAAAAAAAACCAGATATAAAAATGTGTTTAAAGATTAAACTTGGCATACTAAAGTCCTTTGGTTCTTATAATTAAAATTTATTAGACTTTTGACAGTATTAATTCAAAATCTTCTGCTGATGCTTTAATTTAGCAGTTTGGTGAATAGTACAGCAACACATCCTCTGTACCTGTTTCTTGAGATGGATGACTCATTGTTGAACAACACTAATATCAGAAATTTAAATGCATGCATATACCATAATAATAAAATATCTATTCTACTTTCAAGTTTCCAAAGAATATCTGAAAAAACTATCATACAGCTATTTAAATCTGCCAGTTGTTTAAAAGTGGTCAATGGTTAGTATGAAAATTTTATCTCCTTCTTTCACTCATCATCTCTTTTGTTCTGCCCTCCTTCCCTCTCCCATGTTTCTTGTTCACAGTGGTTTTTCACCTTGGTTTGTATTACCCCAATGCCAGGTTATTTAAAAACAGGGTTTTTTCTACTTAATAATGTATGTTATTTGGAGTATTTAGAAGCTACTGTTAGATATTAATTGTAGCCACGAATACTGACAATTAAAACAGACCAAAATACTGGGAAAAAAATAAAAGCGTGTGCTGTTTTAATATACAGACAATTACAATGTCCTTCTGCATGATCCTTTTTGATGAAACACGTCTCTCTCCACACTATTAATTCTAAAAATTGGATGCACTAGATTGTGCATTGAAAAGGTTATTCTTAAAGACAGTCGCGAAATGGTAGCATTGCAAGAAAACAGAAACAGGAATATGTAGTCCTAGCACCTAGGAGTCTGCCTTCACATCATTTCAACCACCTCCATCCAGTTTCACTGGATAAGAAATCTTTCAGGCAGCCGGATGTCAGCAGCTGTACCTGGGAGGAGGGGAAGGCAGTGCTGGGTATCCAGCCACAAAAACACCCCACATAGCTGCATCTACATGGCAGGTCTCACCTGGACTTGGCTAACACTATACTCAGACAGAGTAATAAATTCATCAAATTAAATTCATCAAACCAGCCACAAAAACACCCCACATAGCTGCATCTACATGGCAGGTCTCACCTGGACTTGGCTAACACTATACTCAGACAGAATTAAATAAATTCATCAAATCTTGGTCAAAAAAGACAGATGGGCTTTTTTTTATAAGAATGGATAAAATAGATAGATATTTCAAAAAGAAAAGGGCAATATAAAAACAGAAGAACGAAACGGGAGGAACCTTGGAAGGTGTCTCAGGGCACTTCAGAGTGGCTGTGATTAGAGGTTCCTGGGTGCTTCCTGAGGAGGTGTTGATCTCTAGGATACACAGTGTTCTGCAGCTTTTCACTTCCCTGTACACTGCTGAAGTAAACTGAAAAGTATTTGATTAAATACAGCACCTGTCCTTTAAAATACTGTCTTTTCACATATTTAACCCTTTCCAGGACTTCAGCATAAGGTGATAGTAGGAAAAATGCGGCTAAGACCATAAACAAGGATATTTCCACTTCAATTTTGCAGATTCTGTCTACCCAAAATCTTATATTTTTCAGTGGGGTCTTTATGAATAATAAGCTCAAGAGTTGTACAACACTGTGCATCCTGCTGTTCTGGAGCAGTTAAAACTTTTCATTTACACAGACTTCTTTCCTTCAGCTGTATATTCAAGATCTAATATACTACATTTTTTTTTCACCTTTTCCAAGTAAGATGGAAAGCTGCAGCCATTATTTCAATGTCTTGCTGGCTGTCAGTTAAAGAATCTTAGAACAACTGCGTCTAAAAAGAACCTTTGGAAGGTCCAAAGCAGGGCAATCTCTGAAGACACAGCAAGTTACCCAGGTCATATTCTGTCAGACTGTGAGGGTCTCCACAAAGATGGAAACTCCACCACAACTCTGAGCAGCCATTATCTCTGCAACTGTTGAAAATGATCAGCATTAGCCTAATAGCTATGACTTTGCCTAGTAAAGCTGAGGAGGAGAAGAAAATCATTCTTTTTTTTTTTTTTTTGGTCCTTTTAGATTATGTCTCACAAAGAGACAGTATTGTTACACTGTTTTGCCACAATCAGGCCTTGAATGCAGTAGAAACCCGTTGTGCTATGAATGAATGTCTTGTAGCAGATTTTTCTTTATGGGTGCTAAAACACAGAAAATATATTTAAATGTATATTTACCATTAGAGGGCTCCAGAAGAAAGGTTACAAAAACTCCAACCTTTTCTACACAAAGAAGTTGAAGGAGTTATACGCGCCCATTTAATCCCAAGTTTTTAGTTTTCATTGAAAACAAAATGTGAAAAATTGCCCATTAATTGTCTTGAAAGTTATGCTTGACTATTTGCTTAAATATTGGTTGTTGCCACACAAACAAAAAATCAACATCACTAAATAGTGATGCTAGTCATATCACAGTGTGATATAATTGCCATTTTTCCTTAAATCAAACATATTCTAAGGTCCATTTTTTCACCTTTGTGAAGTTCAGTGTATTCCAAACATTGTCTGCATCCCATACATCTAAACCCAAAATGTCAAAGACCATCAGTGCTTTATTATAAAGTGATTTAATAGCTCTTCACCAAAATTTTCACAATATCTACATATTATATATATATATATACATAATATATAATAGGTGATTATATAACTGAAAAAGAGATCTCTATAGCTTCCTTCTTACATTCTTAATTAGCATTCTTTTTTTGGTACATCTTACTTAAGAAAATACTTGAAATGTAATTCTCTGTGTGTCTCCTATAAAAATAATATACAAAACTGAGTACTCCATGGATGCATCACAGCAGTAAACATGAAAGCATTTGCCTGATATTCTTTATAAGTACACCTTTTAGTGTAACCCCAAATACTATTAATTTTGTATTGCAAAATCTCTTTGTTTCTACAGATTGAATAATAATTTTGTTCTTTGTAAGCAACATCTACATTGATTACGACATTTTAAATTAACATTTTGCTTGGTTAAAATCCACTAGTAAAAACCCATGAAATCCATTAAAATACCCAAAGTTATCCTGGATGAATTTCTAATGCGCTTAAATATTTCTGAAAATGTTTTAGATTTACATTAGTTAAATAATAATTATATTTCTAATTCAGGTAGCTTTATGGCAATTGTATCATTACACAAGGGTAATAAAAACTTTGGAACTATGATATTGCATTCCTTTGGTACTTAGCTATTTAAACTAGTCAGCCTGAATGAGAAAGTGGTTGTATATTTCAGATAGAAAAAAAATCATTGCAAGATTTAACAAGATAAAAGGCCTTAGTGGAAAGCAGTCAACAGTAGAATACCTTGGATACCACAAATAACTGCATCACAGAGAAAAGGTGATGGTTTTGATGTCTTTGTCCATCAAATCTGGCTGAAAAAAAGGAACCACCCTGTCAGTCTGATTTACAATGAGCACCAATGAGCCACAGAGAAATCTGCAGTATCTGCTTTCACAGCTTCCTTGCAGATAAGACAAAAGTAAGCAAAGCTCTAATTCAGCCTTGGTGTCGTCAGCAGTAATTCCAGCATTAGAAGCAAATGCCGATGCTTTGCCAGGAGAGAAAAAAAAGCACAAACATACATGTTCAGTGAACTGGGAGAGCCTCCCAGACTAGCTCCTCTACAGGCACATCTAACTACTGTACAGTACCTACATTTCTGATAACTCATCTGAGGCAGAGCATTTGACTCTGTGGGATGGTGCTGTGCAGGCCCAGGAGTTGGGCTCAATGATCCTTGTGGGTCCCTTCCAACTCAGCTTATTTTGTGATTCTGTGACTGTTTTGCTTTGCACCGTGCAACACTTTCCCCAATTGTCCTACCCTGCACAGTTGTAGCATTAATTTTATTTTTACATCTTCACTGTTGATTTATTCACAGACTTCCAATAAATAAATAACCAAATAACCTCTGTATAGCTACTCAGCCCTATCGCATACGAGACAATTTTTCTGGTTTGTTCTTTAGTATCAAAGAGATTTCTGTAGGTTTTTTATCCTTCCACTTTCCTAATGAATCGTTCCCTGGAATGCTTATAGCTACTGAGTTAGTTCTGCTCTTGCATCTTAGCACTGCCTGTCTGCATGCCCTGGATAAGTTATTAATGAGATTTTCATATCCTGCTCTCTATTGCTTCTCCATTTTTTACAAGGAATGCTTTTTGCCAATATACATTATCCACAGCTCTAACATAAGTTTCTCACTGACTCCTCTGGAAGCACCATTATGGCCAGATTCCATGTGGCCCTTCCAGGTATGCCCAAAAGAGGAGCATACATACAGTAGTTTATCCCTTTGTGTCCCAGCATAGCTACAAAGACAGTGGGCTTTCAGATGATGCAAGTGCTGCTCTGAATTGCTCTGCACTAGCACTGGCAGAGAGATATTACCATTTCCAAAAGATTAACCTGGATCAAAAAAAAAGGCTAAGGAAGCAACCAGAAATGAGATGGGGAACTGCACTTTTTTCCTTTAAAAACAGTAGTGGAAGATTTCTAGTAGTGCTCTGCAGAAAAAAAAAATAGACAAAGAACCTTCCTTTATGATTCTCTGAATTTGCATTAAGCATGTTTGGGGCTGACAAACACCACTAGGTTTGGCTAGGGGACTAGCCAAACGAGGATCCCCCAGCTAGAGACTGCTATAGCTACAAACTCTTCTGAAGCTCATTAAAAACTCTGAATCACAGCAATGTATAAATACAGTGCCCTAAATTCAACATATTCCAGATTATCAGCATATGACCATGGCTGTGTCTCCTGGCAACTCAAAACCTCCAACTATTTGATGAACACACACACACACATATATATGGATACAGGTCTCCTGATCTGGGCAGGAGACAAAGGTAATCTGTGAAAAAATGGGTTTCCCTTGTGCTCATATTGGTGAGCACATCACACAATTTTTAATCACCAAGTCTGATATTCTACACCATTACACTGATTCTGTGCAATGAAATATCCAGTTTTCCAAAGATGAAAGATCACACCTGCAAGTGCTTACTGCTGACCATCTCTCTGATAGAAATAGTCAGCAAGAATTCCTCTCCATTCTTTTCAGTTTTCATCTTCAACTGATTTACAAAATGTTCCAAAGAAAGAGGATTTGGTCTGTCTGTATGAGAAATGCAATGCAAATGCTTGCTTAAAGCAATCAGGACATTTGAAAGCAGAGATGGTTCCTTCAAAATAGATTCACAGTGCATTTAATTTTCACCTACCTACTGTCTTATCTTCCTCTTTTTTTAACAACCAGCATTCAACTCTTTGGTTACAATAAGAATGCCGTTCCTGAAGCTGGTCAAACTGACCACAGTTTGCAGAAGGATCCTGACATTTTCATAGATCTTTTCAATGTCAATATGGCACTTGAAATTATAGGATATGAAGTCCATTCTTCTGTCCTTGTAACCTCCCTCTTGTTTGTTTTGCTGTTTGGTTTTTTTTCTCCAACATTTAAGTTTTCTGTTCAGTTCTGGTTTTTAAGTTTCCAAGAGTAGAAAAGACAGAAGTTCTTTAGCAATTGGAAAGGCTAATTTCAGATGTGAGAAAGTAAAGAAGACTGAATAACTTATAGAGATAGTCACAATACTGAAGTATCCAGCATTATTATCGTGTCTGTTCATGGGGCAGAGGGGAGCAGACAAATAATTCAATCACTAACAGATATTTTGGTTCCTTGCTTAGTTTTAGTGCCCATTAATGTGTGGATTTCCTTTTCTACATGCTAATAAAAAGCAAAAGATTCACGAAAAAATGTTACCCTAAGTGTATTGCAAACATACAGCAAATAAAAAGAAGAAAATACCTTCATGACTTGTAGAAAGTCATAAACAAATAAGGTCTGTATGACTTGCCATTTGCATGGCTATATTTCATACAAATTAATGCTAATGATACAGTAAAATTTGTTTTGAAGTCAAACATGTAATGTATTTTGATGACTAAACAGAAATGGTATGGAATGTTTGGGTAAAATAGTTCACTTCAGAGCTGAAAGTGCAGTCAAGAGTGTTCCAGCTGCAATCCTGTGCTTAGCATAAAATGAGTACAGAGAAAAGATTATCTCCCCTTGAATAAACCCATGCTCATCCATATCAATACAGCAGGCTGGGGTATATATCTAAGTCATATGAGATGTCTCTGGCTTCAGGAGATGGTGCAGTGTCATTTTCTCCCTGCCCACACCCATTTTGCAGGTCATTTCATCATTGTAGTGTTCATACACCACTCAAGATCACAGCTGCTAGGATAGCCAACAGCCAACAGCCAAAACCTGTTTATCTGACTGAGGTGTACCACCAGTAAAAGTTAAACCTTCCTCAAGAGCCTATAGAAAATAGTCTGTTTTGAATTGCATCAGTAAAGCATCAAGTTGCATGCTGTCAGTACTCACACTAAGTCTCGCAGTAAAATTAATTACAAATCTATCCCTTAATTCAAGAACTACCTCCCAATCAGACATTCACTTAGTTGAATTTAATATACAGACTTTCAAGAAGCCTGTACATTTCCCTTTTGTTGGTCAATAACTAGATAAAATGTCGGTATCAACCCAAAACATTTCATTACTAAAGGAGCAGTTTTCTACCATGAGCTAAATTCTTGCTATAAAGCACCTCTGAAAATGTCTTTCACAGCAAGTGAAAGTGGGCTGATGAACAGCTCTTGCTTTCAGATGACTTTAGAAGGATCTCAGACCCTGGACTATTTCTGTTTTACACGTTAGGCCAGATTGTGATGCCAGTCATAGCAGTGATATGCGCACGATAATGCAAACTGCTGTGCCAAAGTAAACACCCTGCTGCATTCAAATGATCTATTTCAGATTCATATAAAGGGAAGTGAAACACAACTGAGACTAGGTATCTTAAATTAATGATGTGTGGCATGGTCAGAATGCAGTAATCTCTTGCAAAAACACTTTTAGAAATTCCCAGGCTTACTAGGTATGTAGTGTTAAAAAAAAAAAAGGTTCATTGTTTCCACATCTCTTTTCAGACTACAGGTCAATAAAGAAAAAGGAATAAACTGCTAGAAAACTCCTGAAATATGAAACTACATAATTACTAAGCAATATGTACAAAAGTCTTGTTTGGTATGTTTTGTATCATGAATTATCACAACTGCCATTTACAAGTGTTCTTTTAAACTGAATCCATCCATCCACAACTGAAGTATTCTTGAAGATTAAGATTAATGTGTCATGAATCACCACGGTTTAATATGCATGACACAGTTTCATTTCACACATATTCTGCATGGGTTGATTGCCATGTATACCAATATCAAACAGATGTTAATTCTTTAATTTTTTTTGCTCTCAGAGTATGTTTTAATTATCTATGAGGCTTCATAAAGAAAAAGAGGGAGGTTATTTTGAAGCAAATTTAGTGACAGATATAAAAGAAAAATCCATTAGATCTTTTCTTTATTTCATGTTCTCAACAATATTATTTCAATATTAAAAAAAATAATTGGTATGCAAAGAAACTGCAGACTGCTCTCATTAAATGGCTCATTCCTTTAAGCAAGAAAACTGGCTATTTTTCTAATAAAATGCATTATTTTAAAAGTCCCATCAATTCAACATGAGCTTGGTGATATGAAATGTTTCTGCAAGTCATTGTATGTTTATACTATCCCTAAATTCTTACATCTGAGTATTTTGCAAAGAAATCAAAACTCCATGTTAAACATTACTATATAAATTCTGGCATCAGTAGTGCTATAGGTCCCCTGTATCATCCAAATTAAGAAATCTTTGACTACAAAATATTTCACAAGCCTTCACTGTAAAGAGGCCAGAAATGGAAATGAAAAGACATCCTAGTTTAAAAGCAATGTATAATGAGAAAGCTGTTTTAGTCAGCATCAGCTCCCACTTTCTGCTGTGTCAGATTCAAGCCACAATTCCCCAGGACCAGAACAGCAACAGAGCCACAGGTCAGGATGGAATAGTGTTGGATAAAAACTCTGAGCTTCAGCAAATGCGTAATTTGATCAGAGCTGTTATTGTAATTTCCATGGAAGCTGGAGCATGTCTCTAGCTTTGGGCCTGATCTTCCTGAAATCAACAGGAACAGGAATGGCTCCCAAGGATTTTGTACTAGAATTAGTTTCACCAAGCTGAAACAGTCTCTAGGTTGAAAATTACAATTACCAAAACTGTTACAAATAATAATAATGGCAGTATAAGTGTATATTTGAATCATGCATGTCAATGTTAGATAGTATAAATACAGATAAACAATAGTAGTAGACAAAATATTGTCAAAACTAAGATATTCAGCCCCTCCCTATGTCACATTTTTCTGTACACAGTAATATTTTCAACACCATAAAATTATTTAAATTTCTTGCCTATATAACACATACTGACATAAGATGGCATACAGCTTTAAAATCAAAATGAGAACTGACATTTTGAAAAATAACTGACAGTCATGGCACAAGAGTGCAGTGACCTCTGTCCTTCAATATTCTCTTTTTCTGTATTTTTTTTCCAAATGCTCAAATAAGTGCAAGGTGCCCAGAAACGAAATGTATATTACCAGCGACACCCTAATTCCAAAGAAGTCAAAATCACAACATTTTCACTGAACTTATTGGGCCAAGGAACGAATCTACAATGTGGAATTTATATGCATCTCACAAAACTCTTGTGCAGATTTCTGAAAACATACACCTATCAGATTGCAGGGAATTAAGCCTGCATTCCTTGTTCAACCAAAATTCCCTGACTGGAATAACAGCTTTAGATGTTATTTTTGTTCACATTCTGTTTTACTATGTTAAAACACCCGATTTTTTTTTTCCTTTTACTTAAGATAAATGTGTGAAAATGCCTTCTTTCCATTCATAGATGTTATCTTCCTCAAACTTCAAATGATTCATCTGGGTGAATGTAGTTATAAATAATTTATCAAGATACATACCAGTTGTTAGGGAAAAAAAAACCCTGAAGGAAGAATATCACTGCATAAAATCTGAACATTAAAATTGATTTTTTTAAATCAATCTTTAATTGGTTGTATTACCTCCTAATCCAGGTCTGAGGCGATTATCATAACCATCCAGAAGTCTGTCTAGAATTCTTGTAAAGATGGTGATGTTATTCTTAGCTTCGTCTTCCAGGGAGTCAGCCAGCACTGATCTAAATGGATATTTTACATTTTAGAAGGTGCTAAGTATGTTTTCACATACACTCAACATGCATTTTTTTTGTGCTGGCCTTTACTTGCTGCATTCCAACAGGAAAGGTGTATTTAACAGTATACAAATACACAATTTATATATAACAAGTTCAGACATATAAGGGTCAACAGCATACTATTTAAAACATCCAGGAAGTCATTTTCCAGTAGCCTCTACTTGTAGGCATCATCGCATTACTGAGAGTGTTGCTTCAAGCTCCACAAACACAGTTAGTGGAGGCTGTGC
Organism: Pyrgilauda ruficollis; assembly: GCF_017590135.1. NCBI lineage: Eukaryota > Metazoa > Chordata > Aves > Passeriformes > Passeridae > Pyrgilauda > Pyrgilauda ruficollis. The sequence goes on from NW_024508100.1 coordinate 20,304,416, forward strand.
TGGTGCAAAACCTTAGAAGAGCTTCCCAGGCTCTGGTGGCATGTCACTCCTGGGCTGATAACCCGGGATCCCATGCACAAACCCATCTCCTTCCAGCTCTATCTTATCTGTCCTCACTTAGGCATACTCCATCTCTGGATAAATCCTGTGGATTTGCCTCCACCCAATGGTCATGTAATGTACATGACCAGAAGAACTAACATGAGGGAAAACTCCAGCGATCATGCTCAGGGAGTCCTCTGACGCCAGCAGTTGGTGGGAGGGAACACCAGTGCTGACTAGCAAGCTGCAGGATAGCTGTGGCCAGCCTTCATCTTTCTAAAACGCTATTTTGTCATAAAAAGCACTATCTGATATTCCATTAGATGCAGACAAACCTTACAAAAGTTGGATGGAAAAAGGAATCATAAATGAAGTGTCAAGAAGAATCTGTAGATCACTGATTGTTTCAAACTTCCCCAATAAAGAGACATTACAGCCTTTATGGATCAAATCTCGGTGGGACATGCTATAGGGGCTGGAATATGAACCTGCTGCCCTGCCAGCCGTGGTGCCCCACAGTCCTCTGGCACCTGGGCACCCAGAACACAGGGTTTGAACCCTGACATGCAGAAAGCCTTACACATGCAAATGTTACCGTGCCAACAATTTTAAGCACGATGCATGTGAAATAAATGAGCTCATCAGTCTTATCTGCTTAAAACCAGCATATTGGTATCAAGGAAGTAAAGCATCAAATGCTACTCGCATTACCATTTACACCTTTTTCAGCTACCTAAATTTTTAATCCTAAATGTTTGAGTATTAATCATCTCGAAATGAAGGCATTCTGAATGCCATAAAAGCCAGCATGTTTTCCTCCTCCTCCTCCTCCTCCAAACCAAAAGTAGGTTTAGGTGATATTTTCTCTAAAGCAAGCTATAAAAGGATTAAAGGCTGTATGTTGGTCCCCAGCTCAACAGCATAAAAAAGTATTTAAATGTAAATCATTGCAGTCTGTGCTTTCCATCATAAAAACCATAGAATCGAGCCAAATCAGATAATCTGCAAAGAACCCATGAAAATGTCATGTGTGATTTTATTCATGTGTCAGTTTTTTCTTAGTTGCAATTACTGGATGGTTCCTTTTTGGTTTGTAAAATGTATCATTGTACTCAGGGACAACCAGAGTACATCTCAGTTTTTAAACTCAAGATTCCACTAAAAATATTAGATCAATGCAATTACATCAAATTAGGGTCGAATCTTGCAAACTTTTCTCAGGCATAAAGTCTTTAATAATGCTTATAGTCTCTTTGACGTCAGAAAGATTACTCACTTGAGTAGGGTTTGCAGGATCTGGCCCACTGTGACTCAACTAATACTGCACCATAGTTAGGTATAAAGTGAAATAGAAAACATAGTTTCAGAACATATTTTGTTTGCTGGGAAACAAACAAAAATATTGGAGACATGTTAAATCATAGGAAATTTGCATTATATAGCATACAGTCTTTACCATATTAGGACAAGACGTACTGCAGCCACAACCAAAGCAAGTAAATCAAAGTTACAAACTACAATTAATTATGTGTTTAGGGACTGTGAGCAACACAAAAGTATAATGTAATAAAAATTACTTGTCCTTATACTGTCACTTTAGAAATTGAGAACTTTACACAACATAAGAAAAGTTGATTAATAAATGATGCTATTGTTTTATTCTATGTAATTGTGAAGTTGTATGCTATCTCCACCTAGAGGTTTAAGGTTTAAGCATCATTTTGAATTCTATTATGCTTGACCAAAAAAAAAAGAAAAAAAAAGGCATGCCCATATTAATAAATATATGAACATTATTTTAAGGACAGTGATTTTCAGTGTGACTTAATAAAAATCTGTTTCTCCATTTTGTATGGTACAGAACCACAGTTATGCAGTAACTGAAGTCTTTAAGATCCAAAAAGGCATTTAAAGAAATTGTTATTTTAATGGTGGAATAAAGCATCAATTCACAAACCCTTTAAGGACAAGAGATCAGGCTTTTAAGGTCCCTAAACTACATTCTGCTGCATTTGCTCTCGAAACTATGTAATACTGCATTCAAACAGCTAAGAAAGATTTTTTATTACGTTACTACACACTATACTTTTATAACCCCTCAACCAAGCTTACCCTTATCAGATTGTAACATACACGTTCACACTGAACAACAAAACTAAATATCCTCTCACCTTGTTGGTAGCCACACCAATAAAACGAGAAGAACCAACTGCATCTCGGAGAGTGCCAGCTTCTTCTTCATCGCTGCTCTTTGCAAAACCTAACGGTGCAAGAAAAACACAAACCCACTCTCAGCCACACTCAGTCTCCGCCAAGCAGCGCTTTCAACTTAAACCGGAGGAAAATATGTCACTTCACTGGAGAAAGGAAACCACTGGATTTCTGCAGCACTTTTCAGTACTAGCAACTTATTGTATCTCCATCTTTCCCAACGATCCTGCTCTGTGCAAGGAGGCAATGTATGATCAGAAGTGGCATGTGAGCCGGCGCATCAGATGCTTTCCTGTTCCGTGATGTGAAAGCCCCGAGACGAAAAGGAACAAAAAATAAAAACCGTATGTATGGGAGGACGGGGGTTTAACCACCCCTCGCCTCACTACGGCACACCGCAGCCGGGGGGTCGGGGGGCGGGCGGGAGGCAGAGTCATGCCATTCGCCGGGGCTCGGTGCGGGGACCGACCGCGGGCGAGCCGCCCCCCGTCGCCGCCGAGCGCCCAGCACGTTTGACAGCTGCTCGGCAGAGCACCGGCGGCCGCCGCCGGGGAGCGCAGGGGGCGCGGGCGCGGCGGGGGCAGCCCCGCAGGGCGGCAAGTTGCGGAGNNNGCCCCGGCCGGCGCGGGACACGGAGGGCGCGGGGTCCCCGCCCGCGGGGCACCGGCTCCGGCCCGGGGCGGCTTCCGCGGCCTCGGAACCCGGAGCGGGCGGGCGCGGCGGCGTCGCCGGTGCGCGAACGAGAAACGGGGCGAAAAGCGCTCCCCGGACCGGTACAACACATTTTCCGTAGCCCTCCCTCCTCAACCTCTGTCGCCTCCGGTCAAGCGCGCGTTTGGCAGGGCACAGCCCCGCCGGCCGCGCCGTGATGCCCCGGACTGCGGCGGGAGCGGGGAGCCGCCAGCCCCGGCTCCCAGCCCGCTCCCCGCTGCCTCATTAACATTCCCTTCCCCGCTTGCCCACTGGAACACTCTAATTGGAATGCAGAGAGAAGAAAAGTCTATCATTTAATGTGAGCTCAGGATGAAGGCAGACAAGGAAACAAACCTCGCTTGTATTTTTTTTTCCTTTTTTCCCCCTCAAATTGCATTACTTTCTGTTACATTGTCTTTTAAAGCACGTTGCTCCCCTTTCGTATATGCAGCCCTTCTCTGGTAGTAACTGGATCGCTGCTGGGATTCATTCTCATTGATTTCAGGTTTTCCAGTACAAGTAGAACAGGACGGGCTTAATAATTAAAGATAAGGGTTTATATTTAGTGTACCCTCATTTTGCATTGTTAACTCGGAAATAATTAAATAACACTGGCAGTAATATTTCACCCTTCTTTTTTTTTTTTTTTTTGCATTTTAAACCAATCCTCATCTATCCCATTTCCTTTGAATATCTTAACTGCCCAAAGCACCATCTCAGTTACCCTCTCTTAATGTCACGGATCCACTTATTGTGTTTAACTGAAATTATTTTTATGAAGTTTGGTCCTGAATTAATACCAGTTCCAAAATGAACATGTGAAATAGGATGCACAGACATGGAGGGGGTCATGGGGGAGGGAGGGGCAAGGAAGGAGGGGAGGGAAATAGGTGGGAAGGAGAAGCAGGAAAAAATTAAGAAAAAATTTCTTAGGTTACTTATAGAATTGGGGTGTTCCTGCTTCCTAATTGTTGCAGTTTGCAATTGGAAGTGTCCTTGTTTCCTTCTCCTTTCATGGTTTAATGACTCCACAGTAGAGGATGAGAAACAGAAGAAAGAAGAAAAAAACTTTGGCAATCAAGACAATTTGTTCGTTCCAACTTAGAGATATTTTGTAACTTGGAGTAAGACTGAGAAGAGAGGGGGAATAAGCTCAGTGTTGTTGTTTTAGAATAGTCTATAAAATGACAGCCCAAAATGTGGAAAATGACAAAGATAAGGACACAGGAGCAAGACCTGAAATCTGAAGAACACTCTTTCAGCAGCCATCTAACCCTGGCTGTGTCTAAGACACAAGGCCCTCATCTCTCCCTGTCCAGATGTGAAAATGTGCTCTGTTCATTGTCAGTTAGGACCCTGCCAGGTCGATCTAAAGTCTTCTTTGGATCCGCCTGTAAGCCCACTTGTTAGGAATTAACAACTGATACTAGATGCAGAATCAACCCTCCAAGTAAAGAAAACTAATTTTAACTACTTGCCCTAAGAAAAAGTGACTTCACAGATATCAAAATGGAGGGGAAAAAAGAATAACTGAAAGTGAAGCTTCATGATTTATTCTTTTATGAAATACATTATGTAATCCAAGCAGAATGATTTCTTTTTCCACAGGTATTTGTGGTATTCCTTCTCAAAACACACTTCCAGTAATAATAAGACTGAAGCTATAATCTAATTTTCATATGTTAGTTCCATCAAAAAATAAAAAACCACATTCATTAAGGAGAGCAGTCGCAGTGGCTCCTTGTTGCTGTGATAGCACATTGTCATTCTTCAAAGGCCACACAGGGTAGGAATGTATTTATACTGAGCTTGTGCTCATAGCCTTTCCCAAGGAAAATGTGCTGGTTTTAAGGCTCTAATCACAATTATTACCCGTGATGTTCCTTGAGAATTACCATAGCTTCATGCACTGAAGTCATGCTTCAGATCTAAAATTTTAAAATAACCCCTAATACCCATTTTAAACAAATCAGACAGGTCTGTGAGGCATCCCAAATCTCAGGAAAGCTGAGTACAGGGACAAACTATGTGGCAACATGAAAAATCAGAGGCAATATAATTACTAACACAGAGAAGGCTTTTTCTGCTAGGCTCACATACTTACAACCTGTGCTGCTGGTGAACTGGGGAAGTATTTGGGGAGAAAACTGTGGTATTGCTGGGCTGTTATTGTTTTGTTGGGTTACATGAAAGCATAGCTCAAATGTGTTAGCTCTAGGTGGTTAGAAAAGGTGTGCCTCAGGTGCACAGTCAGCAGGGAACCCTTCTTTCCTTCTGCATTATTATTTCTGGTGTGGTATTGAATGCTGCCATTCGTTATTGAATTTCAATTAACTCTAAGTGATATGAGGCATCCAACACATCACCTGGGTTTGTGAGACTCTCCTGAGTCCTGATGCAAGCACCCTGGAAGGTTGGGAGTCATGCCCTTGGTTTGAATATGGCTTGAAATAGTCCACAGAAAGGCAGCAGGTCTACAAATTGTTACTTTCAAAGTATAAATAAAATATTTTACTTAAAAGGCTTTATTTTTTTTGTGCTATATTGGCTGCAATATATAAATAGAATTCAATCCCAATTTTGATATTTAAAAAATCTTAAAAACAAACAAAGGACCTTACAATCCTATTATCCCCCTTGCCAAGGATCTCAAAACTCTGCACAGGCAGATAAACGATGATTCAGAATTCTTTTGTGAGATTGGAATGCCTTCCTCTGTGAGCACAAATTGAATAGCAGGGTAGGTATGTGACATTTCATAACCACTTCTTAGAGTTTAGAGGTAATAGAAACACAGGAGAGGTTGAGCCAAGGCCTCAAGTCATTATCCAGACAGCAAAATACTAGATTGAATGCTTCCTTTAAAATTGTGCTTAAAAGAATCATTTATGTGACAAAGTTACACCATCCTTCAGACCAAATAAATTGCTTAAAAACAATACCTCAGATTTGTAGCCACTTGGGAGGTCACAGTAATAATTTTCTGTCATGGACATAATCAAGTAATGCAAAACAGAACTTAATACATAATTCTGATCTGGGGTACATTCTGCAGTATAGCATTTCCAGAAAAAATTTGGCAGATTGAGGTAATCAGCATTTACTTTGTACTGCTTGAGAATAATCCCCACCCTTATATCTAGGCCAGCAACACTCTGAGCTGTAAGGATATAAACAATAATCACTGGAGTTAAATGAAGTGATACATATGTGTGAAAATTGAAGTGATATATCAGAAATTTTTGTATGTGATAAGTGGATTTTTTAATATAAATTATGCTTTTTATAAATATTCTTACCTCTAAAAAGGCATAAAACATATTTCAATATTATATTAATTTTTTGATAGACTGTTTCATCCTCTTTAAATTTCTATTTCTATTAATTAAATAGTTAAATATAAATTCAAGTTCAATTGAGATATACATCCAAGACATAATTTCTATGTAATTTTAAACATGTATGTTATCTTTTTTCTGTAAATAATGATGAAATAAAATGTTGGAGGGGGGAATTAGTTTTTGACCCTAGACTGGCTCATCACACAGGTACATGATTGCTAGTCTGAGAAAAAAGAAGGAAGAAGCTGGCTTTTTTCAGGAGCCCCAGAAAGCAATGATGGAAATCAGATTTCTGTAAGACTCAGCTGTCCAAAACTCCTCCTCCTTATGCAAAATTGCAGCACAAATTTCTCAGAGTTGAAATTATTTTGAGATGCACCATCCAGCACTAGATCCTAGTATAACAAGGAAACAAAAAATCTTACAACTTTATGCAGTACCCACCATTGTAAGGATCTGAGCAACTTAGAGTTTTCAATTTGACTGTGTCCCCTGTGGATTGGGAAGGGTTTCTGTGCTTGTTCAAAAGCTCTAGCTATCATAGTCTTCCTGACTGAAGAGCAAAAGGAAAGGGCCAGTGCCAGCTTCATTTCAGCTGTGTGTAATCGGCTTTAAGTTGCTTTCCAATGTGCACTGAGAAGTTCAGCAGAACAGGAAATTGAAATGAGCTTTTCCACTTTAAATATTGATGAATGTTTCTTCTTTCCCAGGTTTATACTTCTCCCAGATTTGAACCTTAAATACCAGATGAGGATTTTTCGTTTTCTCCAAACGCAAAGATATCTACAGAAGGAGTGAGCAGAGAGTCTTTGCTGTCTATCAGGAGTAGTGAAACTTTCCTCATCCTTTTAGAGTAGATCTTCCTTGATGGGAAAAATACAAGACAAGCGACAGAGGGCAATATAACACATTTACCAGCTGGGACAGGAAACCTCTGCTAAATAGAACTGGCTAATCACGCTGGGTATGAGTTGAGAGGAAGGGGAGAACTGCTTTTATAAAAGCAACACTTTTCTTCATCTGCAAATCCCTGTTTTCTGTTTTATAGCTTGCAAGAAAAACTTTGCTTGAGTAGACAAGGCAGAATGATGAAAATTAATATATATGTTAAATTTTTCTATAAATATAATTACTTTTTTGTTGTTTGTGTAAATACAGTTTATCTTTCAGCTGTTCACTCAAGTATTTTTTGTACTCTGAAGATGTTTTTAAGGTAAAGCAACACAGATCTATGATGTTTCATGTTTCAGGTGTCCAGTTTGGAGCAAGTAGAACTTGTTTATTAGAAAGACAGAAATATACTTAATTTCTAAAAATCAGTGTTACAACATAGAACTACTTTGAGTTCCCCTTTGTTTGAATGTATTTTAAGGCTCAAAACCAAATCCCTTTGTATTGCTACAATGAGATTGATATTCAGAGAAAATTTTACAAATGTAGGGCCAGTTATAGTCAACCTTTTTTCCAGGAATAGAAAGAAAGGAAAGACACTAGACTTCTGCCACTTTGTGTGGCCTAAAAAATTGCCATGTGCTGACTTTGCAGCCTGGTAATATGAGAAATCATTTGTCAGTGGTTGTCTTTGTTTCTGCAAAGGCCTCATCTCCCCTTGTCACTAGCTGATACTGGCCATCCTAAATAATGTTTGATGCACATAAATTTATCAATGACCACAGATTTGCCTAAGCCTCATGGCCTCAGACAACTTCTTAGAGAATGTGCTTCTGCACATCTCTTTGCAGCACCATAATGCAGGCTGTAGGCAGATGACACAATTGAGTGGTGATATTTCTATGTTTAAAATATCTATTTAATTACTTAAATTCTGCTTCTGGGGATCCAGTAACATGAATGATCAGTTAAAATAAGCAGAAAGCCAAATGGAGCATAGTATGACAAACAAAGGGATTAAGGAGGGATGAACTTTTCAGACAAACTGGTTCAAAAATACTGTCTTTTGTAAATAAGCACAAGTCACTCTAGAACAAGAAGCACAATACAGACATTCAGATTGCCAGAAAATTGCTGAAATTGGCAGTTCTGGCAGTGCCAGGTTTTGAGCAGAAAATAATAATGGGTTGTTTATTCCTACCAAGAGTGCATTTAAATTTTAGATTTAAAAAAAATAGATGCTTTTCTAAATTCCTTACAAAAAAATTTCATCCTTTGGCCTTATTTCAGTTCTCCTCAAAAAAATGGCCAGAATTCAGTTAGCAGTCTGTTCAATAACTGCTCCTAGTCAGGAAAGCTTTTGTTGCTCATCCAAGACTACATTATCTTGGGTGGCAAAAAGTTTGCATTTTAAAAATGATTCTGCCTCCCAGGACTTCAAAGAGTTTCCTCCTGTCTTTGACTAATGTTAGCTAAAACACACACAAAGGTGTTCTTCTATCAGTAACAACAAATAATCCGAAGACAGCTCTAACATGAAATGTCTTGCCTAGCTTCAGCAAGAGCAACAACAACAACAAAAAAATCACATCTCTCCATACTTGAGTTAACACAAGTGCAGCTTCTTCATCGATGGTGTCTAGGAGGAGAAGTGTTGTGCTATGTCCCATGTTTTTTTAGAAAAACACCATAAACCATATAATTGCTTAGGGGTGTAGCTGTAGTTTATAAGTGTCTGCTCACAATTTGCAGAAGCATGGAGCTATATATATCTGGGTTAATTAACTGCCATTACAGTATTTTTATGCATTTAAAAGAAGAATTTAGCTTTTCAACACACTGCAGATGACATATTATGCAGGATGACAATTAAATCATAGTACAGACAACTGCATAAACAAACTGCTGGATTTCAGTGCCTGCTCTAAGTATTGCTGTTTCCTAAACTGCCCCTTGCTGCACCAACAGATAGAGAGATCGGAAATCTTCCAAGCTGGGCAGGTGAGAACCACCCCAGGACCGGAGGAGGTGGTTAGATGGGTGCTCAGCCTGCCCTGCTGGAGGAGGTTGAATTACCCAATGATTTCTCCTAGCATGCACCTAAGGTGGCAGTATGAACCCTTCCTTCACTCTTCCTTGCTTAAGCACAAGAGATCTTTGCGTGGATGAAGGTTCTCCATCTCATCTCTCCTCATTTCCAAACATGCAGATGCCAAGTACAGCCCAGAGCCTGAGAAAAAGCTCCAGGATTTGGCCACTGTCAGTCTGGCTGCACTCCATTGCTTTGAGACTGTCCCGGGCTAAAATAAATAAATAACCAGATAAATTTATGACAGCTCATATAAACAGTCCTGATTTGCCTTCCTCTCCTTTCAAGCAATGAATCACCAGTGAAAGGGTGATGACTCACTAGGGGAATCCAAAACATGCTTTCTCTTTCATATGTGAGTCTGCAGTAGCCATCCATTCTCCAAAGGGGGAGAAAACTGGGCTGCATTTTAATATTCATTTTCACAAAGCTTAGTCAAAACTGCTGGTAAGTGCTGGTAAGTGCCAAGGGATTTTCAAGGAAAAACAGCTGCCCTCATATCTCCTGGATGTCGTGAGAATGTATAAATAGCTGCACATGGCAGATAGTTTATGTCAACACAATATTTTATTTGTGAGAGTCTGGGTAGCAACTGCTGGACATAAGACAGCATCTGCAATAAAAATAATCTGCTATTTTCTACAAAGTAAGAACTGTGTTACCCAAAAGCTCTGCATGGTGCTATTCAAGTTTGCCACACAAAAAGGGGTGCCCGGGGTAAGAGTTCATTAAACATCACCAAGATTATTTGAGAAGAGAGCTTGTGTCCTTTTTTTTTTTTTTAATTGATTCTGTGGTACCTGCCTTTGTGCTCTGAGCTCATTCTGGTGGTCTCTGTTGTCTCTCTAAGAACCTGGACAGGTTGTCATCTTGGCCTGGCCAGTCCTGACGTGGGTGGACAAGTTGCATGCCACATTTTGGGAACATGGCATCAGGCCCCTCTTCCCTGTTTGGGTTTCCCTTTCTTTTCTGCGCAATTTCCTCGCTGTGCCACCTGGCTTTAGAGGCTTGCTTTGGTGCATTGCAAGTCCCTTTTTCCTGGGAAGCCCTAAGGGGTGGGGTGCTCTGGGTGCACGGGGACAGCACCCACCCTACCTGGGGAGAGCAGGGCCACATTTGATGGAGGAAGCTTTTAGCTAACCCCAAATTGCCACTGTATTGAAAAGCAGGCACGAGCATGGCCATATGTCACAAACATGCTTGTGAGCTGGGACAAAATGCTCCCCAGCACTGACTCTCCCTCAGCACCTCAATCTGTTGTCACAAACAACAGAGGCAAAGGGACAGTGATCTGGGATGCAAGAGATTGAAGAAAAGAGTCATTTGTTAATCTAATTTACTGAATCACACAGCTTAAACTTCCAGCTTTACAGTCCTCACAGAATTCCCACTCCTCTCTTTTGCTTCCCATTTACCACAGGCTGCACTTCACCAGGAACCTCATATTGTCATATCCTTGACTGCAAATTTTTTAATTATGTATTTGCCCAACAGGATTATTTCTACCAAAAACAAAAAGTGTATGTAGCTGTTACAATTCCCAATCAGTTTCTCTTCAAGGAAAAATATTGTAGCTGAATAGAATCCTATTTAGTTTTTGAAATTTTAAAGGACTAGCAGGGGGTTCTCTTTATATAAGGACGTTTCTACTGCTCCAAATGTAAAGCCTACATTAAAATCTGTAGGTAAAAAGAAAGAGATCAGTCTACCAAAAACCAACAGCTCACATTCAAGAAACTGAAGAAAACACGCAAGATAGTCTTTGTGCACTGTTTCTATCAGAGACATACCTGCAGCCCAATTTGGCAGACTTGTAGCTTTCACATACTTTCATCTTTCATTGGAGTAGTTTGGATTGCAGAGGTCTTTCTTCTCTGGTTTTTACTCATGAGGGACTGGATTGAGTCCCTCATGAGTACATTCAAGAAATGGGAAATACTATGTTTTTTTCTTTCTGCATAGCAGCACATCTATCTTTAATTCAGTATAAACAGAGTGTTTCCTCTAATTAATTTTTGTCATGCATTAAAAAAAATTTTAAAAATCAAATGGGTCAAGCTATTCAAAGAGACTGTAGAGTTGGGATTTTTTAAAAATATAATTTATTTATCCAATTGTCTTTCTTTTTCAGGGTGATTTTCTTCTCAGCTTCCTGCATTTTTTACCAGCCTGTTCCATTTTAAGAAAAATATCACAGGCTTCAAGCTGCTCCTGTGTTGCATCATCAAAATAATGGTAAAATTACTATATCAAAGTTAATTGTTGCTAATATTTTAATTTTGTAAACACTATTTTAAATGTACAATGAGTCTTTAGTTTTCTATCCCTTAAACTGCAAAAAATATTTTGGCAATAAAGAATTGTGTACTTTGCTAGTACACCAGCCACGTTAATAACAAGTCTCAAAAATTATAAACAATACTTGTAAAGCCACGTAAATCTTCTCAAATGACACAATATGGTTTTATTTGGCTGAAAATGAAAGAGTAAATTTAAGTTTATTCTGAATACTATTCAGACGTATTATTTAAGCAAAGACTGTTTGCAGTGTGCATTTATTTTATATGTTTTGTACTTCAACTCTGTCAAAATGCACTTGGTAAAACATTAATCACATGCCACCAGTTGCATATTGTTGCTGTGTTTCCTCAAGTTTTTATGTATCTCTGCATTCCAGTCACCTGGCAAAACCAAGCTGCAGTGTTAAAACTCCAACCGGTTCTCATGACTTCCATAGGACCCACAATTCTGTCTAAAGGTTTTCACTTCAGAGGCTGCTTTGAAGGTGAGTCCTTTGGATGTGTTTCACAGAAGAATGACAGGAACTAGCACTTTATTCCACCCAAATACCTGTGCTTGAGTGAGAGCATCTGCACACTGCGATTTTTGGGGAAAGAAATGTGAAGAAGCTTCAAAGCAGCTCAGATTCTGTTAACAGTGTGGAATTTGGCAATAGGAGCAACAAAAGTTGCTTAATAATGTTTGCACCTTTGGGATGGCAGGGTGAACACTCAGTGGTAGGTAACTCCATGACTTTAGTGCTATTAACCCAGATTTCTCTGCAGGTTGCTCTATACTGGATGTATCAGAATGAGTCCCAGTAAAAACTTAATAATTTTCATACAGTATTTATGAAACATATTTCAGATCTAAAGTTTTGCATATGGTCCACAATCTCTTTTCTGTACCTGTGATCTGATGGATTGAGGAGGTAGAGGAAAATTAATACATTACCAACTAAAAAAATGGAATTCTCTACATGTATTGGTTTTGGAATAATCCTGAAGTATTATAAGATCATGGAAGGACTATTAACATAATATATTTATACAAGGACAATGTATATTAAATCAGTACTTAATGGTGATATAATAATAGGTTTCCCCATAGAGAGCGACAATATGATTTTCATCTTCCTGAATTAATAATCTTGCAGAATACTGAAGACCATTTTTACATTTCACTCACATGCAGAAAAAAGAAATCTTTTTCTGAGCAACTAAGGAAACCTTTAAAAAAAATCAAAGCTATGGGCAGTGAGCACAGAGAACTAATTAACTCAAGGCAAGTAACTCAGGAAAATTAATGCTGGACTGGGGGGAGTTCAAAGACTTTAAGGGTAACAGTTTAAAATGAAGTGTTTATGGCCTTGAATAGTTAAGACCTTGTGAATGACTATGTTCTCTTCAGAAGGTGTGAAACATCAGAGTAGAGGGGAATAGAAATAAATCTGTGCACAAAAAGAACCGAGAAAGAGAAAGGAAGAGCTTTCATTGTGTTCACAAAAGGGAAAGATTGCTCAAGATCCTCAGAGCCTACTCAGGAGATAGTGACCACTACTACTGCACTATCAACAGGGGCATGGATGCAGGGAGATTGTCAAAGGATCATGTGCAGGGCTGCAGATATGCCGGGCACACAGGTGGTGTGTCTGGTGGATGCTCCAGCTCTGTCAGGATCTTCAGCACAGTGTGTCCTAGGTCTGCAAGAAGTTTCTTTTATACTGTTCCCAAATTCAGTGTTCATTAGTCAGAAAAAAAGAGAGGTGCTTCTGAATCACTGATGTAAAGTGGCACTGCAAAGCAGTTATGATCCTAGGACTCACCAGGAGGATTTTTGCAGGAGAAATAAAGTTTTAGTACCTCAGTAAATGATGCTTATGTGGCATCCTTTAATAATAATGATCAGCTTTTAAATGGGTGTATCAGAAGAAGGAATTGAAACTTGGAACATCTGTTCAAAAGGGCCATGGAATGACAGGATTACTTACATTACTTACAGAAGAAAGTCAAGAGTTTTTTCCTTGTGCCTACTACAGTGAAGGCTGAAGAAAGAAGGGCAAAAAAAGGTAGGAAGCTCTGACGAGGTGTCTTTAGGAAACATCAAAGCAAAAAAGAGATTTTTCTACTGAAGGACAAAAGAGGTGGGTAACCACAAGTCTCACATAGATGTACCTGTGAAAATAGAGGGTTTCTAGCAAAGCAGAACAAAGGCAACAGGAGATTGTGAGAGAGAAAAACACAATGTTGGTAACAAGAAGGGAGCAAACCAGCTGTTTGAGCATCATTTCTCTGGATAGTTGTTGCTTTGGGATATATTTCTTATTCTTCGACTAAACTTTATACTGGAAAATACTGGAAACCCCTCTTTTATCTTCTGCAACTCTATTTTCCCCTGAAAGGCAGTTTTGACTGGGAAAACTATAGGCAGGAGCAGAGTGAGTTTTTTTACTTCCACACATCTTGAATGCTTCAGCACTATTGCTTGGTGGAAGAAGAAAAAATCAATGACAGCAATAATTTTATAATAAATATGGTACAAAACTGAGGAGCTCACTTTGTAACAAGTGCTTACAGACACTGCTGATGGGTGTTAGTTTGGCAGCACTGGTAGCATGTACTGCACAGATATTTAAACACTATCACTGTCCAGATTTTGGATGGAGCTGTCTTGCAGAAAATTGTATTTTTGAACAAATAATGTGTATACTGATTCCTTACACATGAAACCTTCCCTTTTCCAGGCAACCACACTATGTCAGCTCATTATGGGTATGAAAAGGATATAGTATTAAAATATGTTACCATGCCTGCTCTAGAACTTTTAAACACAAAATTTTTTTTTTTTTTTTTTTTTTTTTTTTGAGATTTATTAGCTGGTTGAGACAAATTTCTTCCAAAAAGAACAAGTTACAATTCTTTCCCTTGTTTTGTAAGATTAGGATTTTTCCCTTAAGGCTCAATGGATTCAGTGACATCACAGTTGTATATTTTATAACAACATATATTCTGAATATCTCAGAAGAGTAAGATACATGCTGACAGAAGTCAGAAATAAATGAGGTGTCTCAAAGTGTCTCATAAAAATGTACACATGGATGAAGATCAAGTTTGGATATTTTCTGCTGAACAGGAAAGTATTTCTACAAAACTGTCAAAGTATTTATTAAAAATATATTTTAATAACATAGCATCTCATTATCATTTTACTCTACAGTAAAAATTATTGGCTCTGCAGCATCACCATAATTTATTTGATATGTTACTACCTCAAATTTATTCTTTCTCTATTAGAGAGAATGAACCATGACATATATGTGTGTGTGTATATATATCTACACATGAAAAAAGTGTGATTGATTAGGCCTGATTTTGATTAAGCAGATATGTGTTGTTCATTTCAATCCCAAAAGGGATGAAAGGTAAAAAATGAATGAAAAATGTTACCAAAGTAATTTAAGAATGAATGTGATTAGAATGCATATCATTCTTACTGTACCCAGAACTCTCAAGAGCAAATGGCAAATGTATTCCAGCCACTGGCAAGCAAAGATTAGATAATAAATCTCAGAGAAGTGAGAAAGGTTAATAGAAGACCATAATAAGGAAAGAAAATTATCTCATGAATTCAATTAGGAACTTTGATATCTAAGGCTAAAAGTAGAAACCAGAGATTCAGAGGTACCTGGACATGGAATTGTATGTCATTGAAACAAGAAAATATAGAACGAAAATGCTTTTTGGTAGAGAGCAGTCAGTTTTACATGGGTGGAAGAGGGACAGAAATATTTAGTCCACTGAAAAAGCTTCTTTACTAGCTGGATTGGATACGCTTGTGTTGCTGTATTAAAGCTGGACTGAATATTTGTGTGTTTTCTACAGCGTGATCATCTGTCAAAGCCAGTTTCAGTGGTCAGGAATGCTCCCTCTTTTCCTTGTTTCACAAGGGGTGTATTCTCCAGTGAATTCTACAGCCTTGTTTTTAACCTTGATTAGTTGAAGAAGATAAATAGATAAGTATAAATAAAAACAAACATTTTTCTCTTACTTTGGTCTGTCATTACCATCAGATACAGTTAACAGAGTAGCTTACAACTTCTACTAACACACTTCCAGGTCCTTATCCAGAATTACAAACCAAAAATACAGAAAAGCTTTTGCAAAATGTTATTTTATCATTTTGTAAAAATCATAAAAGACAATTCCCCTATTTTAAAGAAGAAAATATAGGGGTAAATGTAGTAGGACGTTCGTAAAACTTGAAGTTAACATATATGTCTTTCTGCAGCAATAAAGCAATTAAGTACCAGGGAAAGAAAAGAAAAAAAAAAAAAAAAGGAAACGTCTCCTAGAGCTCAAGGAATAGTTGTTCACACACTTAAAAAAAAAAAAAAAAAAAGGGAAACGTCTCCTAGAGCTCACGGAATAGTTGTTCACACACTTGGCCAGGAGAGGGACTGCTGATGTCTGAGCCATGCTATGCCCAGCAGAAGCTGCTTTAGTTATGCCAGAAAGGCATTCCAGGACAGCTCTGCTGCCAGGTAGGGGGGGTTTGCTTTTGATACTAAACTGCAGCACGAAAGCTGTCCATCTGGAGAGGCAGTTAAGTGCCCAAGTTTTCAAAAAATGCACACACACCTCAAAATACTGCATTGTGCCCTAATGGATGAAGGGGTTTATTTAAATTTAAAATGACAAAGACATTTCTCCAGGCTTAAATGAATTGATTATTCAGGAACTACAATACAACTAAATCTCAGCAATACCCAGGCTGTTTGTATGTAGGCTGAAACTACTACTCAGCCAGTGTCCAGCATTCCTTTCCCTTCCTCTTCCTCCCTTACCTGCCAGGCAAGCCTTTGGCCCTCTCTGCACATTCTCTGTTTCCTTTTACAAGTACAGGCTGGACCACTAGTCCTCCCAATAATATGAAGACACAGCAATCTCTGTTTTAACTTGTATACTTTTATGTTTCCAGTAAAGGACCCAGAATTCCAAATAAAGCTTTGAAATATGTATTTTTATCATCCTACTCTCCCCTCCTTTTATATAATGACCTAACGCACTTTGGTTTCAAACATTTTCGATTTACAGACTTCTGAAATCCTCCCTGTGGAGCTATATAGTGAATTAAAGCCTGCCAACATTTCATGGTTCCATTTCTTAGAACCTTTGAGAAGGAACCCATAAACTTTACAAATTGAAATCTGCCATGGTGTCCAAGCCTTACCCTGATTGCAACCAACCAGTGAGTGTCTTGTGACTCTAATTGTACCATTTGATTTTCCAGGCCTTCCTAAAGACAGAAGGATATAATTCCCATTTAAAGAGTATTAAATTGGTGAGAATTTACTTATATATGTATATTGAAGACAATTTTGTATTTCCTCATCAAAGCTTTGCCAGTGGTGGTTCACTTTGAAGGGATATAACTATGAGAAATTCTTCCTTAATTCAGCTAGAATATCTTTATTTCTGTCAGTCAAGTGCAAACATATCAAGAAACTCAAGAAATCACTTTAACTCTATGCATGTACTTTACAGCCAGAGGAGTAGTATTCTGGAGAACAAATTTGCCTTCTGCATGTGCAGTTGTACCTCAGATAGGGCACCCAGGAGGAAAATGGACCTGTCAAAGCCTGGCTTGTCCCTCATTTTTCCAGTCCTTGGTGTGTGCACAGTCCCTAGGTCCTAGGCACCCTGTGCTGAGAGAGGCATCTGTATACAAAATAGAACTTAAGCAGAATCCAGACCTCATGTTAGATACCCAGAAAGAGGGAGAGCTCAAACAATGCCCAGAACAGCTGCCTGTTACTTACAAACATCTTCTCCTGAGCTTACTACTTTAAAAATCAAGCTGTTTTCTATTTTTAGAAAATACTGAGGCACTTGGTTCTTACATTCCAGGCAGATATTTATCTGCCAAATATCTTTTGACCCACCTCTTCCATAATGGCACCCCAGTCACTGTCCTACATCTGTGTGACACTATGGGAACTTGTCTATCAACATACGAGAGACCAAACTCCATCTCAATTATGGGACCACAGGTTGCTATATAGAAAAAAGGCAATGACCAAACAGGGTGGAGATTATGAGAAGATTCAGGGATAATGCTATGAAGGCATGTTTCTTCAAAGATATTTCCAGAAGGGATATGTTCTGGAGGGGAAGGAAAAAAAAAAAAAAAAACAAACAAACAAAAAACCAACCCAAGAACAAGCAAGAAAACAACCTCCCATCACACGCAAACATACACACAGGGTTTTCATTACTCTGCACTTCTCACTGAGATTTCTGAAGAATTTGCCTGGGGAAAAAAAATAGAGAGAGAAAAGTTAAGTTACTCTTTCTTCTCCCCACATGCTTCAGATTTGCCTAATTTGAATGAAGAGTGGTGGGTGGGTATGTTGGATTTTCAAGGACACTTACTCCAATTGTACAGAAAAGCTCAGCATTCATTCTGCTGTTGGCAGAGCAGAAAGCATGTAAGTAGCTAGCAAAATAGAAACACCAAAATCTGTAGATCCTTCCTTGAAGTGAATGTCCAAGCTTCTTCCTATCGGTGACAGACTCCATTTCCCAATGGTGCAAATCCTTTTAATCAATGTATTTCTTCAAATAATATAACTGTAAAATAAAGTAATTTGTGTTTGAATTTCTTGTGCTGCAGAGAAATATACTTCCTGTTGTCAAAGGTGTCTGATACACAAGTCACACAAAACATTATTTGGAGAAAAAGTTTAAATTCCAATGGCTTATGCAACATGAGACAGGAAAGTGTTGCATGAAAACGCAAGCTGTGCTGTGTAGAGGTTTTTGCAAAGCAATCACTGGTTTTAAAAGCTATTTCACAAGAGTATTTAAAAGAGCTGTAAACCCAACATTCACATGTAGGAGTTTCATAAAAATTCATTTTAGAATATAAAGCAAATGTCTCCCCAGCCACTTCAAAGAGATTGTATCCCTTGTTGTTTCAACATATTAAGATGCTGAGCATACTATTTTATGTAAAGTTTTAATATGACTAATAAGTTTGAATTAGTGTGTTAAATAATTAGTCCTTAAAATAAGTGAGGGTAGAGACAAATTAAGGCATTGTTATGTTTTTCTTCCTCTGGATTTATAGTTATAGCTCTGCTATTACCCTCTAAGCCTTTTTTTATGGTGCATTTGCATGGTTAATAAGTATTACAGTCCAAATAAAGGTTTAAATAGACAACAAGAATAAAAAAA
This sequence comes from Pyrgilauda ruficollis, assembly GCF_017590135.1. NCBI lineage: Eukaryota > Metazoa > Chordata > Aves > Passeriformes > Passeridae > Pyrgilauda > Pyrgilauda ruficollis. The sequence goes on from NW_024508100.1 coordinate 20,323,198, forward strand.
ATCTTAAATTTCATCAAGCCAGGGACACAAATGTGTCAGATATATTTGAAACCAACTACATTAGTAAATTGCATTCATTTAGAACCCTTAACAACAAAGTAAGTTATGGCTGAAAAGCCATTTAATAAATTCAGTCATCATGGTCAGCAGAAATCTTTTCTCTCAGGTTTCAAGAGACATGACTGCTATTTCATATCATCAGTATTTTTGCCAGTGAACTCTTGTGATCACACTGCCCTGGTTTGCAATACTTGCTTCCATCCCAGTGGCACGACCGAGCAAATAAGTAACTGCTTTTTGTGCAAAGATCGCACGAGTTACACAGGGTAAAGAATCTGAGTTAAATATAATCAAATTTCAACACTGTGCTGTAAAATTACAGCTTGGATTATTTTTGCCTGCTTGTAGTCAAGAGATTTAAACAAGCATTTCCAATAATCTCATTTTAACATTTTAGATTGACACTTTACAATAGCTATAGTTGAGTCAATTAAATGTTTGGGTACCAGAATGAGGAAGAAAGGGAACTTTATTTGAATTGATTTACTTTTTCAGCTACTCTCTGAAATACATCCATAGCATGCTCACTATCCTTGTCCTACTCAAAAGACACTATTTTGACTGTAAAATGAGGTTTCAGCTTCAACATCAGAAAATAGATGGGAATATAGGAATGGCAAATTATTTGCATTAGCTATCTTTTCTTTTTCCTTGAAAATTATTTATCTCAAAAAGGAAAAAAGGGACTTCTAATCAGACATTTCAATTCAGTAGAACCCAGCACTTCGACATCCTATAGACACTGGCTTTCTAACTGATAACATTGTCTTTTCAAATATGTTTGAGACAGCTCTGACATGAGAATTGCTATGCAGAAGGCATGGGTGAAGTACACCTAGTAAGTTTTACAAGGAAAGCTTTTTCTTTCTTTATGCAAAAATATAACTTTTTCTTTAAGAGCTTGGAAAAGAAGATCACTTTCTCCCTTGGAAATTTTAACTTCAGTTCTCAAAAGAATTTGGAGACACCTAGAATATTTTGCGTCTTTATGCTTAGTTGCAATTAAAACCTTCACCAAACTGGAACATGCCTTCATTGCTTAACATTCAACTGTGGTGACCAGTCTGAGGTAACTCTCATCAGGGTACTTGAGCATCTTTAAAGAAAATGGATGGAAATCCCATCCTATCATATGTCTCAGCTCAATTTACTCTCCATTCCAAATGAACATCCTTTTTATATGGACACTTAATAAGCATTTCAAGCTTCTAGATTGATCTCAAGTTTCTTGTTTCCCATTCACTGTTGCACAGCAATCAGTACAACTGGCATTGTAATATTTGTGCTGACGTGTAGTGGTGGAAATCTCTGCAGTGTGTATGTCTGGAAGATATTGCTTCCCAGAAATAATGTGCCTATGGTGGCAACAGGAGGACACACCAAGTTAATTTCCCATATTATCCGCTGGAAAAAGACATTTTAAATGAACAGATTTTAAAATTAACAGATAGAGAGTACATCAGCAAATTGCTCATCTCTCCAATTCATGCTATTCAAATAGCACTTGGGGACTGATTTGTGATAATCTGGTGATTCACAGGAAAGAGCTGAAGGAACAATGCCCCCCCTGTTGACAATGATAAGCAAGAATGAGATTTCTTATTACTGCTGATGTACCTGCTGAAATTACTGCTCAAGTACTTTTTGCTGTTGCTGGTTTTCCTTCTGTAATTAAACAACACCAGAACACTGCCTTCTGATGTGTTTCAATTAAACCAAAGTCAGATTCTCCATTAAATCCTATCCAAGAGGTTCACAAGGGGAACAATATACTAACTTTAACACTCTTTCAAAAGTTTTTAGCACTTTCACTATTTAGTGGGTCTTTATGTCAGAGAATTTCATTTCCAAGTACTCATGAGAGTCTAGATGATTTTGTTTTTTCTGAGGTCACATCCTCATTATTAATTTAACTGCAGTAGGATTGCTGGTTGATCCTAGAGGTACCTGGAATGCAAGGCTGCCAGCATGTGACCTGAGTGCTTATCATGCAACAACTCAGATAAAATTCCATTTTCTTTCAGTAGCTGATTTGATGGAAGGAAAACAAGTGTGGAAACACACTCCATGATCTCATCCAAAACTTCAGCCAGATTCGCTGACGTGATAGTAAATGTCATTTGAATGCCAGTATCAGGTTTAGTAGAAAATGTTGCTCAGCTACTAGCTTTCTCTGCTTACATAAATTGGACTTGTCTGTGACTTAAGTCTTCAGCCAAGAGCCCAGCCCCTTCATGGATCAGCCACTGAGACCTCATGCCTGCAGAGCCAAGACATACTCATATCAATCACAAGTCATAAGGAATGGAGCCTTCACCCTACTCTTGGACACTGAAGTACTTGCCTCATTAGAGGGAGTATGCAAGGTGATTATTGCTTAAAAGGACTGGGATTAAATTACTGCTGTGGGATATGTAGAGCATTTTCCCCTGGAGACTTTTCTCTTAATCACACAAGCTATGTCTTTATTGCTGAATAAAACCAGGCAGGCAAGTGTCCACATGTTTAAGGACACTGACATACCAAGTGAGATGGTACGGTCCAAAACAGGGACAGGCAGCAAGCTATCAGTTCAGTAATTCAGATAGTCAGGAGATCAGTATTTGATCTCAGTTTCTGGGCCTCTTGTTAACAGAATAGAGGCATGATACAAATGCTCAGTAACCCACTGCACAGAACCATGGCTAAAGTCACTACCCTCAAGCATCTGCCTTTATGCAGTAGCCACCTCTTCTGTCAATGGCACAGGGTTCCCTCTTTCCCCAGACTGTCCAGAGATGGAGTGGCTTAGGACATGGATCTAAGGTTTTGTCCATACCATTTGGAAATGTGCCAGTCCTAGGGGAGAAAAGAAAAAAAATAGCAAAAGGAGGTCATAACAGATGTCAGTAAATATAAAGACAGAGAAGCTATGTCCATCTCATGTCCAGTTCTACTGACACAGCTGTTTCTTTATAATCTGTATCTATCTAGCTGAGTGCATATGTTTTTATATGAAAGTAAAAGGCAGTTTCATTATTACAGCTAAAGGAAGCTGTAAAGCAAGTGGTCCCAACTTATATATTCTCCTTATACTATATTCTTAGCATTTGTCTCACTTGCAATGAACCAGTTTCAAACCCTAAACTACACAACTGTACCCTAATTTTGTCAGCTCAGGTCCCTGAATAAATTAACTACTGAACAGGACCCCATCACTGTGAGGCTGCACTGGAACCCAGAAAGGAAGGTGCTTAACTAGGAAGCAGAAGGAGGAGCCGAACTGGCCTTCGTGTCAGCCATCAACTATCTGACAGGCTCAGCTGTACTTGCAAACATACTGTCAGCCAACAAGATTTTTATTTAGCAGAGATTTGTTTGGCCTAACAATATCTACTATAGCATACATACATTTTGACAAAGAAAGATTTATTCCTTAAGACCTGAAAACACAATTAATAAATAGATTTAGATACATGAGTGTGACAACACTCACCGCAGTTGAGATGGCCACAATACACATAGAATCACCGTACAATTTCAGAAAGCTTTAAGCATTCACCCATACAGAGTAAAACTATATCACAGCAGAAGGCTCCAGGCACCTATAAAGAGTAATATCACATGGGTCAATACACATAGGTCAGTTGGAAACTCGGACACTTTCTACTTCTTAGGATGTGATGTCTATCCAGTCTTTCCTTGAATCTCATGTCAAAAGTAAGATCCCAGCATATATCTGCTGCTTCCTTTTCAGTGAAGGACCCATAAGTACATAGGCAGCAAGAAACCTCTGTAACTTTTGCTTATCCTTTTAGAACACTGCTTTCTGGGCATATTGAGAGTAAATCACTTCTATGGGATGAATCTCTCAGATCACTGCATTATTAATAGCTGATTCAATTTAGCTAGTTAGAACAAGAAACAAAGAATTGTTTCTGAAGTTAGATTGGATTTCAACTACCTTTTTTGGATTTATGTTATTTTTATCCACTAATTGCTTCCAGTGCATGGATTGTCACACAGCTATAATTCCTATGCAATACTAAAATGAATAGCTGCTAGGCAATGCTAATCCTTTCTACCATCATGCCGGACATTTTATTGCCCCCAACCCCACCCCTCCCATTTGGATCTTTCCCTAAAAATGCTTGTTAACTTCATCTTGAAATTGCATGGTTGCATTTTCCTAGTCATGCCTTCCCACTTTCCCCACCTCCCACCAGAGATTCTTCTGCTGCTCATTTTTCATTGAGCTCTAACATATCATAGCACCCAAAAACATCTTGGGTTGGAAGGGACCTTAGAGATCATCTAGTTCCAACCCCTCTGCCATGGGGAGAGGTTGGAACTGGTCTTCCTCCAGACCACGTTGCTCACAGCTCCATCCAAACTGGCCTTGAACACCTCCAGGGATGGGGCATCCACAACTTTTCTGGTAGTAGTGCAAGGTAGCCTCTCTGCCAAGATGTATGAGGTACACTCAGCCATGCTGATTTAGGAAAGTAGACAGCACAAGGGCTGTCCTCTACCAACATGGCTTTTTTAACAATGAAATTTGTTCTAAGAAGAAAGTTTCCAAGTAAAAATAATGCTTCAGCCCCTTTCAAAAGGCAAAGACAGTGGCAATATATTACCCTGTACCTTTCTCTAAAATCAAGAATAAATATGGCATATCCTTCAGCTACTTCTTTCTATACACCACTTATTATCTGTAACTGTATAATATAATGTATTATATTATTTATATTTATTATCTGTAACTGAATAATATAATGTATTATATTATTTATATTTATATTTATTATCTGTAACTGAACAATATACAGCAACATTCTGCAATGAAGCCCTAGTGATACTGTGTTCACTTAAAAAACACAGTAAGTCTCGAGTCACCAGCAGATATATGGTTTCTGCTCTGAGACTTTTTTGACTGAAGAATTTCTTCAATGGTCATAACCTCACATACACATATAATAAAATACTTGCACAAAGGATTTTAGTTAACATTTACAAATATCTTAAGAAATGAAGAATGGTAATGATTTTTCTTCTTGCTGCCTATTTTGAAAAATTACTCTGGTTGTTATAATGGAAAGCAGTGCATATGGAGACTCCAAGAAAGAGTAACAGCAACATATTCCCAGATACAGTGAAGGGACATGACATTGGCAGTTTTGGTTTTTTTTGGGTTCTTTTTTGGGTTTGGTTTTTTTTTTTTTTTTTTTTTTTTTTTGTGGGAAAAGGGAAAAAGTGATGGTAATCTTGGAAAAATAGACAATAAAGCAGTTTGAGTGCTCACAGCATATGAGACTTGAAGCCTCAATATGCTGAGCCTCTGTTAAAGAAAGACTGAGATTTACTATGGAAGGAATAAAAAGAAGACATGCATGAAAAGCAGCCTGGGTCTTGGAATCCAGCAAGAAATGAGGGTCATCTTGCATTTTTTATAATCCATATCCCAAGACAGATAATAACACTTCGAAAACGTTTATTGCTTTCAGTTTTATTAAATTACAACAAGTTACTTTCTCATCAATCAATTAAATAGGCAAGACTATAAGTTGATTATATATTCCTGAGTTGGTCTGCAATAAATCAAGCCCACAGTTGAATGAGTGTTTAATTATGTGTTCACAAACTGTAGTGTATGAAGAAATTTACCTATCAGGTCATATTTTTTACTTCTTATTTGAAGAATTTGTTTCTCATTAACCACTGACTAGCCACAGTGAACTTTCTTTTCAGCCCAGTGTCAGGACAGAATCTCACCCAGGAAGATCCTAAGAGGAAGCTGTATGGGGGACAGCTGAGGTCACTTGATCTGTCCATCCTGGAGAAGAGGAGACCGAGGGGGAACTTCATCGCAGTCTCCCCCTTCCTTGTGAGGGGAAGAGGAGGGGCAGACACTGATCCCTTCTGTCTCGTGACCAGTGACATGAGGAAAAAGCACAAAGCTGAGTCAGGGGAGATTTAGGTTAGATAAAAGGAAAAGGTTTTTCACTCAAAGAGTGGCTGGGCACTGGAACAGGCTCCCCAGGGAAGTAGTGACAGCAGCAGCTTGACAGAGTCCAAGAAGTGTTTGGACAATGCTGTCAGGCACAAGCTGTGACTCAGGGATGGGCTGAGCAGGGGCAGGAGTTGGACTTGATGACCTTTGTGGGTCCCTTCTAATTCAGAATATTCTGTGATTCTATGAGTCCACTGACTGAACTAATTGTCAGCTTGAGAAAAGGACTCCATACCTTGCAGAAAGAGGATTCATTTTCAATCTGAATGTGTACACTTCTGGCTTTATCTTGAATTTGTGGTATTTGGCTCACATTTGTGAAGTGAGTACAAGATTGAAGAAAGCTTTATATCAAGATATAAGTAGCAAACTTATTTTTAGACAACAGACTGGGTAAAAAAACCACAAAGAGTAAGAGCTTTTTTCATCTATTGTAGAAAGCTTTATATCAAGATATAAGTAGCAAACTTATTTTTAGACAACAGTCTGGGTAAAAAAACCACAAAGAGCAAGGACAAGAAAAGCCACAGGATAGGATGATGCCTTCCAGTGCACCCAAGAGCAAAAGAATGAGAAAAATAAATATTTTCCAGAATGGATTGTGTGCCCAAAAGGTGTCATGACATCCATTTTTAGTGAACTTAGTAAATAGTTGGACCATAACCAAACCACAGTGGTTCACAATCTTTCTACATTATTTATTGAAAAGCATTGCCCGCCTGGGGTTTTTCTGCTTGCTTTTAGGAATTTTTAGCCTAATGGGTGATCACATTTAATCAGTCTTCACTTCCTTGTTAATGCAAACAGTTGAGTGCATTGGGTTTTTTAAGGCTATCAGGCTATTGGTAGAGGTATCTCAGACTCCTAATCCAAGTCATTACTGCCCCAGAGGGAGAGTTTCAGAGATGGACTTCATATTTTGTAAGGACAAAGCTATTTGAGAAGTCAACCCTAAGATCCATAATCATAATTTCTCTCCTACTGATACATACACCATTAAGAACTATTCTCCCATCTTCTCTATTTGGTCTTTTCAATATATTGTTCTCTTGAGAAGAAGCCAGGAAATCCACATTTCCAGCGTGACTCGGTGCCTGAAGGATGATACACCATCACTGCCATCAGTTAGTGAACCACTATGATGAGTAAGTCATGAGAGGAAAAGAAGTTTCTAACGTCAAAACTTAAAGTGCTTAAAAAACAAAAGAGCTACATCAGATAGAATCCAAATAATTCATCATCTTTGACCCCAACTTATACATAAAGTACTTTAAATGGTAAATCATCACAAGTTTTGTCCTGATCTTAAACTTTCTTCTGCTATAAAAACATGCCTTTCAATGGGCAGATAATCACAACATTAGGAAAAGTACTCTCTCTCTTCCACCATCCCAGCCGAGGCTGGTGATGCTTCACAGAATTTGATTTCTTAGAAATAGCAGGTCTTTACCAGGTTTGGCTGGTCACAGATGCCATTATGTGTACAGAGAACAGATCACCCTATCACAGTGCCTTTCAAAATCAGTGGAATATTCTTTAATAAATTTGCATAAGGGCACAGGTTCAAACTGTAAAGTAAAAAATAATGTCTCAATTCTAAATCATGATGCCAAAATCTTTATCTCACATAACTTCTGCTAATACATAGGAACGTTTGGAATCCACAGAGGTTCCTACTGGAAAACCTAATTTAGCCAGAGACCCGAGAGTTGCCACTAAAACTGTACCTTAACATTTTGTTGAAGAACAGTTAATTGCATGCTCTTTTAATCAACCTCTAGCTTGCCACAAGAAAACCATATCCACACTCATAGAAGGTGATCTGAGAGCAGTAAAATTGTACATATAGTGCAACTTTTAGGGTACCATGGAAGAATTACAGACGAATTCGAAAGATTAACTTCAGGCTCTTTACTAAGCAACTAAGACTCTTGGTGTGGGAGGAGAATGGTCACATCCAGGCAAAGCATGAGATTTCCAAGAGGCATGACGGACATAGATGTTTCCATCTTGCGCACCTGTAATTAGTACTTTCCTGGTGCAACCATCTTAGCACATAGTAAATGAGACACTGGCTATTTTTACTCAGGTCAATTCTTGCCAGACTTGATCAGCTTTGCATTTTTTACCGGTGGGAGCCAGATAATGGCTGCCCTTTCTACAGTGGAGGATACTCTTGCATGGAAAAAAAGTGAGAGAATGCACAAAAACCCCCAGTGTTATGTTTCCCCTAGAGGGTAGGGAAAACTGCTGAAATCATCTAATTATTTTTTGTATGATTTTTTTGGGAGTGTGGAAGTTCTCCTGTTGAATCATGAGCATTGGCTGCATAATAATGCATCACTGCTTGTACAGAAAAAATGTGGGTCATGATCTTTGGTGTACCAAACATCTATGATTTCAGTTCCTGGGCAGCGTCATATGCTCAATATTTTGTAATATTCTGAGACATGAATACGTTGATACATGAGTATAGGCTAGTTTAAATTCATAAGCAAAGTATTTATTTACAGAATCCCAGGATAAGTGTTCTCCTATAGCATGTCCAAGATTTTAATTTGCCTCAAATATGTGTCCTTGCCAAGGACATATCAGAAGCTAGATAAGGTAATTCAGAAATTTATTACAGCTACAAGGCTTTGAACTAAGACAAATCAAAGGCAGATTTTAAATTTGAAGGTAGTAAGTCCTTAATATCCCTTTGGTACTTGGCAAGTGCAATATGTTGAGGTTTTTTTTCTGTGGAGTGGGAAAGGACTGCATATATTTCCCAAAATCAAAGTGTATTTTGTATTTTCTTTCCTTTCGAGCAAATTAACATTTTTTTCCCCTTTCAGCATCTTCATAATTTGTTCTGATTCATCAAGGTGCTCAAATTTAAGGCTACAGATAAGAATGTAGAGTCAATAGAACTACATGTGTTCCCAAGCTAAGGAACATGCTTAGACATATGTGGACTTCAGCCTTAATTAGTTTCTAGCTCTAATAAATGCTTCTTAAGACAAGGGAAGGTACAATTACATCTTGGTTGAAACATTTCATATACAGCAGGAACCAGGGTTATCTTGTACTAGCCATGAATGTCCTAAGGAATTAACCAGCGTCAGGATAACATTTATCAATGTATTTATTTATTTTAAATAAGGAGAGAGTGAGAAGACTCCTAAATTTGGAGTTATCCTGACATTTCTAATACTACAAAATAAATGGCTAATGAGAATGAAACAAAGAAATTCCTGAAGATAGAAATACAACCACATAAGCAGAAAGAATGGCATACCTTCATTGTTGGTGAGGAATTGATTTATATAATCACATTAGGTCTCTCTACCTATTTGTTCTTGCAGATTAAACCAAATGAGTTGTTTAAACTCTGTTTACTTAATGGAGGAAGTAACTGCACTTTTTTAGTGGAAAGAGTGGAGACAAGTGGATGGGTTGATTGTGTCTTGGAAATATATTAATTATGTTTAGGTACCTCTGTACATACACTAGGAATGCTAATGGGAAATCAGAAGAATGCAGGAAATGGAATCCTCTGCCTATAGGACTCCAGGACAGAAAATTTCTGTCTGTGTATGTAAGACTACATATGAAGAAAGGAAGCAGCTCTAGTAAATAAAAGAAATAGAAAAATGGTGGGTAGGGAGTGAGTTTTAAGAACAGCCTTCTAAGCAATATTTTAACTGGATGGTAAATTAATTAGAAGCTGATGAAATTAGTTTAAAATACATACCTATTTTTTGCATGCCAGCTCAAGTCATAGCTTCCTGAAATCTTCATTGCCACATCTTTCTTATTCTTCAAACTGGTATAGAAACCTCTGCAAGTTGCAAGGATGAGTGATGCTTCTTGATTCTGTTCTGCATACTTTCTCTGCTACTGAGTTGTGCAAATTGTCTACTTCCAATATTTTAAACTACTTCCTAATACAAATAGTAAGAGTCAGAAAATCACTGGAGTAAAAAGTTTATTGACAAAGATAAACACAAGTGAATGAAGAAATGAAAAAAGACAGAGGTATGTACACTTAAATACAGAAGAAAGCAGCTGTCTGATGAATTTGCTTTCCCAGAGCAAAAGCCATTTAGCTTGTGTTTAAGAATAATGGAAAATAGTAAAAATAATTCATAGAAACAGATATCACTGGGGCTACTTAAGTAAGAAAAACTAATATGGTTAAGTACTTGAAGCAATATAACATGTAATGATGGATACTTATAGGGAACTTTATGTGTTCCAGGAACTGCACTTACAGCAATTAATCCTTAGGACACCCCAGGGAGACGACTTTGTAAGAAATAGCTTCCTGCTCAGTTTGCAGAAGGGGTTCCAAGCGTGGAAACAAGCTGTCATTGTAATATGCCCAATACTAAGTAGCACTTTGATAGGAACAGCAGGGCAAGAACTCCTGAGGTTCGGGGTTTTTGTTCTGCATTCATGTCATAAAAGTGGCAGAACAAGAGTGATGTGGGAGATAAATGCACACAATTATTTTGTGTGTTTGTGTCTGCGTACTCTGTTGCTAGGAGTGGATATCATACACTGAAGTCCCATAGAAAGATATCTAAAAAAATATTGATGCAATTTTCAGGATGTAAATCCACAGCTTTCCTTCATTATTTTCAGTGCTATGACTAATAGAAATTTAGGCTGATTTTAAAAAGTTCAAAAAATAAATAATATTTGGGTTGTTTTGTTTGAGTTTTTATTTCAGAAATAGTAGGGAGAGAAGAGTATTTCTTTGCTGGTGTTTTGAGGATGAAACAAGATCTGGCATAAGTTGAAAATGTCTCATATTTTCCCTTGGTATCATCAACTCATTTGAACAACAGAGGATAGACAACGAAAAAGAGAAAATGTGAAAAAGGGCAAAACAGAATATAATCAGAAAGGGGAGGAAAGAAACTTAGCTTGCAATTTAAAATTCCTGTGTTATATTTTAAATACTCGGGTTTTTTTCCCCCAACAGACTCATATAAGCAAGTCTTCATCTACCTTGCTGAGGTTCACACAATAATTTTATGTGTTCCCATTTACAATAATTTTATTGAACATAGCAATTATAGGCTTTATTAGCACTGGGTACAAGTAGTAGACCAACCTGCCATTATAGAGACAACAATAAAATCACTCCTCCTTCAAACAACTTATACATTCTATTTAATGGAATGTGCAAAATATTATAATGAGAACAATTCTGAATTGCAGTGATTTTCCTGATTAAATGGTGGCATGTACAAAAACTTCAAAGACAATTTTTTTCTTGTAACTCTTACATTTAAAATAACCAGAGTTTTAAAGCAAGCTTGAGAGAGAATTAATATGGGCATGGTCATTATTCATTCAGACAATACATTTTTTTATTTGTTCTAAAACAAGTAAAAAATGAAGAACCTGATATTGCATTAGCTGTGTGTCCTGAATAATAAAAATTGAATTATCCTGTCCCAAGTGTCAGTGATAAGGCTATGGACTTGAGCTTGCATGCTCAGAATGTCTATTGTGATGTTTTCACAGTTCCCGCACAGGAGGGATGTATAATAGTTTTTCTTAGGTAATATTCTCTGTCAGATATGCTCAGACATTGGTTTTTGTATTCTGCCATTCCAGCTGGATCCATAATCCATTCCTGCAAAAAGGACAGTACAAAGACCAACCATACTGTCAAAGCAAAAAGTGACTAAGAGGGGGCAAAGAAAGAGGAAAAAATAGTATTATGCTTCCCATGAGGCTGTGGGCTACACACAATTTGAATCTATCCTGTAGGTTTATGTATTGTAGCTCCCCTAGTTTGCACTTCTACTTTTTTATTCTACATCTCCTCTCATTGGAAGAAAACAGTCATGATGTATCCATAATAACTCACAATTACAATGCTACATATTGCAATGACATGACCTTTTTCCAGAAAGCAGATGTCAGATTTTTTATTTTTACTATTTTGCCACATACAGTCTCTGAGAAAGAAGCTAATGCAAAGTTGGAAGTCACAAACTCTATATTGTGCATAAGCAATGAATCCTCCTCCTAATCTAGGGAGATGAAGTTCTCTTACAGCCTTAAAATATTTGAAGAAAGACCCAGAAGCCAGGAAGACTAATTAAGGAACACGGTGGAAATAACTGTGTGAGGTTGCTACAATTCTGATTAATTAGAGGCAAATTTGGAGGGAAACAGGAACTAAATCTAACCCCTGGTAGCAAGGGATGAAAAATCATCATTCTTACTACTGGTGTTCACACAGCCTCACGAGAGAGGAAGTAAGTTCACAGCTATGCATAAGAAAACCAAGAAGAAAGTCTACTGAGCACAATGGGAGAAACTCACTCTAGAGACAATAGGGTTTTAACAAAGAGCAAAAGAATTTCTTACAGAAAGACCTGCTAAAACCCCCAACAATATAGGGTAATCCCCCAGCACCTATCCTAGCAGAAATGCTGAGGCAGTGAAAGAGGGAGCTTTAGCAGAATCCATCTTTAACTAAAGAACAAAGAGGTCCAATAAGAGAGGAAAACCTCCAAGCAAAAGATATTCAGAATATCTGAGCTAGTTACTGTGTCCTAACAATGGGCAATTTGGAGCAAGTAGGGAATTCTTGCAGTGCCAAGACTGAGGCAGAACTGCGCTTTGTGGTGGCTTATTGGTTTGGGGGTTTTAATTTGTTTTCTGACTTTTATGTGTTAAAATTTGTATTTTAAGAAAATTATTTTTAGCCTGAGCTGAATGTGGCAATGAGCACTCTCAGACTGCTTCTCAGAAATGCCCAGGGCTCATTACTAAGCCATTCCCAGATATTACCCCAGTTCTTTCTTCCTTATGGAGTAACACATCACAATACAGTGAGGACTGAGGGCAGAAAACTCAGCCAAGAGAAGAGTTCCTGTAAGGGGGTATTCCCAGCAACAACTGGGATTTGTGGTTTACATCAAAAATATCCTGAATTGTGCAAGATGTAAGTGCTGCCTTCATCAAACAGAAACTAAGGAAAACTTGTTAATGCCTTTTTTTCCCTTTTGGTTTTCTCTTTCTCCTCCCCCTTCCACAATTCTCCCCTTTTTTTCACCCCTTTTTGAGAGGAGTTCTTTGGTCTGAGAACTAATTCATCTCAGAAAAGAGGCCAGATTTTGCTGTTAGGAGCTATAACTCTTTCTTTGCAAATCTCTTTGCTCCAGACTTCTTGTATCTCCAAGACAAATTAAATTCCTAAATAATATGCTTGGGGCTGGTGTTAGCCCTAAAAGTTCTGATCCTCCACTCACGTAAAGCAAAAGAAAAAACAATCTCAGCAGGAGCAGTCTTGGGGGAGGGCTTCTAGTCCTGATTAACAGCAAGTCCCAGCACTTCACATTCACTGTCATTTGTTTCTGCAGCACTCCAGCAACATGTAATTCCTTATCCTGCAGGTGACAGATATCTTTGGTGTTATTGCTGCTCTGTGGGCAGTAAATCACCACTCAAATATAAGCTTAGGTCATGCCATGTGACAACTTCTTTACTTATTTGCATCACTGTAAGGCAGCCTGGCAATTATACAGAAAGTATGTTACCATGGCAACACAGGGAAACTGCAGCATCTAAAAAAAATTAGACTGCAGAATTACTTAACATTTTATTCTCCAAAGACTTCAGTATTCTGAGTTTAAACTTTGCACAAAAAATCATAACAAATGGTGCCTATTTCATAAATAGTGCTTCCTACATCTTTTAGAAGTAATTGCTTCTTTACATCAAAGCATTTTATATTTTCATCTTCGTGGAATTACTGAATACAGAGTTTAATGAGTAAAATACTCCTCTATCCCCTGTCCAGAATTTTTTTTTTTGCAAAAAATACCACTTATTAGTCAAGTCAAATATGGTAATTATTTCAGCACAGTTAATGCGTAAGTCTCCTCACACACCTCCCACACAAATGACTGCAGACAGCTCTGACAGAGCCTGAGTCTTGGTAAAGCTCTGGAACAGCACAAAGGAACACCTGACATATTAGTCTGCATGGGATGGGAAGAACCAAGCTGTCTGAATTGTGAAAAGGGACACAAAATGTCAGAGGGACACAGCTATCCAATGTCCAAGTCACGGGCTGGCACCCACCAACTCAAGATAAACAACACCCTGGCTTCTAGCACAAGTCAGAAGGTTCCTTCTGGCTTAATGTCTAATTCAAAACTGAGGCTCAGACAATCAAAGATGGCTTTGTCATCCAAGTCCCACCAGCTGCACTGGTTTTGGATGTCAGACGTCACATTGTTTTAACCTTTTAGTCACGCGCTGCTGATCAGGAAAGCAATGGAGATAGTGCTGCTGCAGACCCCTCATAAGCCAGGGTTTTGTAATAATTTAGTATAAGCTATTGCTGTCATATTATTACTATAAATAGTGGCAATACAATAAAGAACACATACAATATTAATGAAATTCAAATTAATGAAAAAAAAATCACTATATCCCAGGGCATTTTATCTCATGCTGCTACCATTTCATCTCACAAACATGGTCAACACATCAAAGGCAAAAGCTGTTTAGTTCCCTGAGAGCTATTCTGTTCCTCAGAACAGAAATAGTTATAGGCATACATGAAGCAGTCATAGTTTTAGGACACCTTCCTTGCAAGCAGAGGGCAGGCGGAGAGCCCTTTTTGACAAAAATGGAAGTGTGTGACACAGATACAAAATTTTAGAGGAGCCCATTAATGCATGACTAATGCTCTCCACTGAAGTAAATACTCTGGCTTCAATTCTTTTTCTAAAAGATTTGACACTAGTAGCAGCCTGCTTTAAAGTCTGATTTTGTAAAACACGCCATTCATTTCTATTGGCACAGTCAATAGAAAAATACATATTGACATCTGAACATCAGAATTTGCAAAACAAAGTCTTGCTGTGCAGTGTCTCTGATCTACATTTCATGCTAATTAACCTATATATTTCAAATGAAAACAGACCTTGATTCCTTATCAAGAAGCCTAATTATGTTACCTATATTGCATTTCTGAAATAGATGATAAAGTCCAGTCTCAAGTCTTTGTTAGCACCATTAACAAATAAAATTCACAAAGAGCTAATTAGGAACAGAAACACTAAAAATGTTCAAAGCATTTGCACAAATAAAACACACATAATTTAACCACCATGGCATATCCGGAATTATCTATTGCCTTACTATGTGCAATAAATATGCAAAAAAAAAAAATTCTAAATAGTAATAGTAAAATTCTAGATCTTAAGTCCAACAATACAGCACAACATAAACAGTTTAATAAAATCTCAGAAATATAAGCAGCAAGGATATGCAGACTTTTGTTCCAAACAATAAACCCATTGAACAAGAACCAGATTGCCAGGCACAGGAAAGAGCAGAAGCAGCAAGAGGAGGAGAGGTAACACAAGAGGTTACTTGATGCTGTCAGGGAGTCTACTGACCTGTCAACCAGAGAAATAAAATAAGAGCTGTGAAAAGAAAGTGGTAAACATGAAGCAGCAGCTCAATCATTAAAAAGCAACAGCCAACTAATGGGAAAAGACATTCAGCTACCAGGAAGCCTACTTTTAACTAAAGCTGCCACCATGGAAAGGTGACCACCTGGCCTGACTGAGAAGAAAACACCAGCTTCACATACCAACAAAATTATAAGAGGAATTGAGAGGAAAAAGCAGGAAGAAGGGAAGCCTGAAGATAAAGCTGCAGGAGGGTTTTGGCCACATTGCAGACATTATTTGAAACTAATTCAGTTTTGACCACAGCTTCATGTGATTTGGCACAGCATTCACAATGAAATGAACAGATTTACAGATACTAAAAAAACTGTGGTCCTTCTGGAGAAAATCAGGTATCATCATAGGAATAGAATTACTTACCACCAGGCTAACTGCTTACCTATTCCTGTTTGTAAAAGTGCTGAATTGAGTGATATTTCTGTCCATAGCATAGGATTGCTTCCATACCACAGCGGTATTTCCCATCATGCCAAGCCCCAAATAAAACCACATGTCTAACTACAGAAAGGGAGAAAGTACAACACAGTGACATCAACATGGGAAGTGAGGAGTCAAGCAGGTTCAATTCCCTGCCCTGCCACACCCTTCTGGCATAACATTTTACAAGCCAATTTGAGCATTTCAGGTCCTCCCAGTATACCATGGTTCATGGCTTTCCACTGGGCTCTGCAGGTGTTACAGAAGCCTGCATTAGGATACATCCTGCAGTCACACTGGAAGCCTTCCTATCTGTTGGATGAATATAACAATCTCCCACATCCTATAAAAATGTGATCTGGGCAGAGATATGGATGGCAAAGACCTAGTGAAATATTAGGTCTGTATACCCTCTTTATTCACAGAGCACAAACTGTTGAAAAATCTAGTGGATATAGGCTGAAAGGAATGTACAGCCACCTCTACAGAAAACATATGGCTGAATTCAATCTTGGTGTAAACAAAAATACTCTAAGTTTCACACCATTTTTTTTTCTTCTTTATATTTCACACTTTTCCCAATAGCTGCAAACTATCGTCAAAGCCCATCACAGATGAAGTCATTTCTGAAGCCAAGCTATGCATTTTTAATGTCATTTTATCTTTTCCCATATGTCACTCTATCTATTTCTGTTGCTCTTCTTCACCTTAAGCTGATTATGTATCTGGTAATTCACTCTCCAGCAAAGCCTGATTCATCTGCAACCACGTAAGGACAGATTCCATGATGAAATCTTTAACTGAGATGGTTTGGAGGAGGGAAACTTCACAGTTTCCTCCAAAGATATTTTTTCAAGGCATTCTGCTTCTGAGAAAAAAAGCTCTCTGAAGCCTGTGGAATTAACATCATAAATAATACAAACCCTAAAGCCAAAATTGCAAAACAGAGAAGACTGTTTCTGGATAGGTTTTCCTTCATTCCCCTGTGCATATTTTTTCCTTTTTAAGGACACACTTGGGAGTGATAAGTTATATTTTACTGTGTCTATAGTAATTAAAAAATTATTTCATCAATTTTAACAGATATCTTTCCACATTGTCACTTTATTTTTTTGCCTGTAAATCTAGTCTATTGACTCTAAATCAATGTTTTCCCTAATATTTACTCTGAATGTTTGGAACTCATGGATACGTTTTACCATCAAAAGCAAAACCAGGTCATTAAATACCTATATTGTTTGAGATATTGTTATTTTTAATAAATCTGTTAGTCCTTCAGCTCTTTTTTTTTTTCCTTTGGTGCATGTGGTATTTTTTTCGAGTAAATGTGAATTAATTTTTGTCAGGTGATTTCATAGAATGAGATAAAACCCTGAAATTAAATCCAAAGATATTTAATTTCATCTGCTGCAGTCTGTACAGACACTGATTTTCTACCGTACTTTTAAAAAAACAATTTAAAACGTGCCTAACAAAAAAACAACTTTTATAAGAATCATGACAATTCCTGCTCAAAATGGTTTTATATATTTAGAGAGATGGTTTTTGCTATGATTCTCTTATGTTTCTAGAAGCAGAAGTTAAATGTGTGGAAGGCTCATGATTATCTTGCCACCTCCATCCCTTTCTTCTCTACTCCCAATTTACTAATCAGTACAAACAGGTGTTTTTCTCCCATTTTCAAGCAAGTGACAGATTGTGTTCAACCTGAACACAACAGAACACCATAAATTCTCCAGAGCAGCAAGTCCCCCAGGCTCTGCTTCAAGTGTTTCTTCACTTGCTCCCTTGTCCTCTCCTGAAATTATTTCTGTATGACCTTTTCTTATTTCTAGTTTGTGTGTGCACAACAAAGAAATTTTGCAGAGAATCCCAATCTTTGCCATTTTCAATTCATAACTAATTCACTCCTCTTCATTTATTAATGAACTAATTTCTTGCAAAGGTTGAAGTTATTCAAAAATGAAAAAAAGGAAGAACTTTTTCACTGCATGAAGGGCTCATCAGTAAAGAAATGTGTTTTGGAGGCCTAAATCTCATAGGAATCCACACACTTCAGCAATGAATAACAGAACCTGAATGTCTGAGGAAACTGGGACCTGACATCTGTTTTGGACTTGTTTGCACTTCTCCTTTGTAAGCCATGTAAGTCTATTTAAACTCTTTAGAGGAGGAAAACAAAACCAACCCCTCAACCATTCCCCTGTAAACATCCACAGACAAAATCTTCTTCACAGCTTTTGAAGATGTGCCTCCCTACCTTCATACGTGTGAATAGTATTTATTTTCTGAGGATCATAAAAGCAATTATTTGAATTTGTATAAAAAAAATGTATGATCATTAGCATCCTGGAATGGGAAGCTCAGGATTTCAGGTGTCTAAATCAGGAATTCTAAAGGCCTAGCAGGCTATGTCCCAGTGCAACTTTTACCATGTTGGAGCAGTGCAGTTGTGCAGGTTTGGCTCTCAATTTACCTACACAAATTGTCCCCTATACATAGTCTGATCACTACACTGAGATGCACATTCTCTCCTATTCATTGCAAGGTAAGGGGAAGCATGGTAAGGGAAGATCCTGTATCCATACTGCTTGCAGAGATTTTTTTGAATATTGCATGCCACTAACCACATCCTCTGGATTATGCATGCCTCCTGTTCTCCCTACCCTCTTGCATGACTGAATGTTGGACACTGATTTCTGATCAGGCTCACTCTCTTTTCACTAACATTACGTTCTCATTTCTAAGTTCTCTTAGAAAATGGGTCTTTAGCTCATTTGACTATGTGATATGCACATTTCTAAAACAAAAAATAAGGTCAATCAAGGTCACCATGACTAATGGAGCCTATTCTAAAATTATATAGCCCAGATGTGATTTTTTTTCTTTTTTAATCAAATGTAGGACAAGAGTAAAGAGTACTTGAATTGACACATTAATATAGGAGGCAGACTATGTGAAGAAGGAATTAGAGTTATAATCAAAGCCTGCTGCATAAGAGCAAATTGCTTCAGCTATGTTCAGAGTGGAGCATAATTTGATCTGTCTATCCATTTTGATTTCTTTATTGCTTTGTTACTGAAGACTTATATTGTGTTTCTATACACAGATACACAAGCTGTAAGCAAGAGATCATAGTTACTGTTGGCAAGGAAACAAGTTACTGGGTGCTGAAAGTCACATTTCAAATTAAAATTATATTAGTATTTGAGCCAATTCAAACTTATAATTGTCAGTGAATTTTTATTTGTATCTACTTAGAGCAGGAAGTCATTAATTGACTTGAATATATTTGAAGGATATAAAATATATTTGAAATATATTTGAAGGAAAATTATTTACTCCCCTAGTGTTGAACTCAGGGAGAGATACAAGCAATAAATTGCTAAAGAATGTGTGGCCATTCCTGCACAAAAATCAAACACATAAAATTGCAATAATGTGCTTCCCACAGCTTTCAGTAACTTGTGAGGAACCAAGAAATCAAAACACAACATTTTTTTGTTCATTTCTGTTAAATTACTCCTTTAGACTGCACCCAAATTATTTGCCTTCCCACAGTTGCTCTCCAGAAAGAAAACAACTTTAATTTCCCTTTCTCCTATTCTTGCTCATGTTATATTCACATGCAGCCTTCCTCTTACCCCTCTGTTGGATCCCCTTCATGTTTTGTGCAGTTGTTCCAAGCAATTCAGCACCTATATTTCTCCTTACATTTTAGCACAAGCAAGAAAAAAGCCTGAAAATATTCACTGGACCAAGGTTGTATACATTTACCAGCAAAAGTGAAAGAAAATGTACCCTTTATGGCTCTTCTGAGGGCTTCAAAAAGGAGCTTCAAAAAGGAGCCAGGTACACAGGTTCTTGTGTACCACACATCACTAGGATACTGACAGCATTTTCCTGACAGGAATTGTTTGTTACCTCAACAAAAGCCAATTACATGGTCATTAAACAAATTTTATTTTTTCTAGATGTAAAGATCTGAACTTGAATCGAAGCTTAGTGCTACACCAGTTCTTTCTGAAGTAACATTTTTGGTTTTCCTTCCATATAGCAATTAAAGAGATTCAGTAGGGATTACTGAAAATGTTACCAGTTTATGTGAAAACATTAAATGTGAAAATATAAAGTGTGGCAGTTCACGTGATAAGTGGAACAAGTCAGCATTTTAAGTTTTCCACATATAATCAGTTGTCACATGTACCTTATTAAGATACTATAACTGACGAAACCATAATTCACTTCCCATTCTGCTCTCACGGTAAAGCTTGTATAGTCTGGGAATGTATCATCTGCTTGAATCACTTCTGGGAGTTACATGCGTACTGTATAATGAGAATAAAACTTCATGTCATATTTTGAAAATGGCATTTATGGTCTATTTATGGATTCACAGTTCAAGGTCATTTATAGGAATCATTATCTCCACTTATTCTGCTCATTCTTTCAATAGTTTGACATAGTCAACTAGCAAGGTTTCTGAAAGTATTAAAGCACAAGTTGCCTTAGCTTAAAATAGATGATAACTTAGATACATTGTGGAACTTCAAATTTAAAAAAAAAAAAGCACATAATTTATAGACACAGAATCAAAGAATATGCTGTGTTGGAAGGGACACACAAAGGTCATCAATTCCAACTCCTGCCCCTGCACAGGACCATCCCCAAGAGTCGTACTATGTGCCTGAGAGAATTGTCCAAACACTTACTGAACTCTATCACCCGTGGTGCTATGACCACTTCTCTGAGTGGCCACAGCACCAAACCTGACAGAGCTGGTTCCAGTGCCCAACCACCCTCTGGACCTTTTCCCAACATTCAACCTAAACCTCCCTTGACTCAGCTTCATGCTATTTCCTTGAGTCCTGTCACCTATCACCAGTGAAGAGATAAGTTCCTGCCCCTCATCTTCCCTTCATGAGGAACTTGTAGACTGCAATGAGATGTCTCCTCAGCCATCTCTTCTTCTTCAGGCTGAATAAACCAAGTGACCTCAGCCACTCTTCACAAGGCTTTCCCTCCCACCATCCTTGCTGCCCTCCTTTGGATGCTCCCCAATAGCTTAATGTCATTCTCACATTGTGGCACCCAACACTGCACACAATATTCAAGGTGAGGCTGCCCCAGAGCTGAGCAGAGCAGAGCAGGACAATCCCCTCCCTTGCCTGGTTGGTGATGCTGTGACTGATGCCCCCCAGGACAGGGCTAGCCCTGCTGGCTTCCAGGGCACTGCTGGCTCGTGTTCAACTTGCCAGTGACCAGCACCCCTAGGTCCCTGTCCGTGGCACTGCTTTCCAACCTCTCGTTCCCCAGTCTATACACACAACCAGGGTTGCCCCATCCCAGGTGCAGAATCCAGCACTCATCCTTGTTAAACTTCACAGGATGGTGATTGCCCATCTCTCTAATTTGTCCAGGTCTCTCTGCAGGGTCCCTCTGCCCTTGAGGGAGTGAACAGTGCTTCTCAATTTAGTGTCATCAGCAAACTTATTTGGTATTCCTTCGAGTCCTTTGTACAAGCTGTTAATGAAGCTGACAACGAGTGCTGGGCTGGGGATGGAGCCCTGTGGAACCCCACTGGTGACCAGACACCAGCTGATGCCACCCCATTCCCTGTAAGTCTGTGCCAGACCCGTGAGCCAGTTGCTCACCCAGTGCCTAACACAGTTATTCAGCTGAAGGATGGACATTCTGTCCACAAGGACACTGCGAGACACAGCATCAACAGCTTTGCTGAAATTCAAAAAGATTGCATCTACCGCAGTTCCCAGATCAGCTAGGTGGATTACCCTGTCATAGAAGGAAATTAGGTTGGACAAGCAGAACTTTCTCCTCATGAAGCCCTGTAGGCTGTGACAAATGACTGCTTTGTCCTAGAGATTTTTTCAATACCACCCTGAATAATCTTTTCCATGATTTTATTGGGCTCTGAATTGACACTGACAGACCTGTAGTTTCTGGGGTCCTCTTTCTTTCCCTTACTGAAAATCAGGATGTTAGTCAGTTATATTATTAAATACAAGAGTATATAATTGAGTAAGAATTTTTAAGCTTTTTTTTTTTTTTTTAAATTCCTACATTCCTGGAATAATTATTGAATTCTGTATGGAAAATGGCTCTTCTAACTTTATGTCTTTATGCAAAAAATAATCCTTATAATTTTAAGCTCAAATACAATTTTAATGGGTTTTTTTTGTTGTTAAAAAGAGCATATTTTGGAAAAAATGAACAAGAAAAAGATGCTTAGGAACAAGCTATTAAATCCTACTACATTTGGGAAGATGGTTCTAAATCTCTTGGACATTTTTCAGGCAGCAATATGTCACAGACTTATTTTATTAAGAGCTTTATTTCATCTGAATAGAAGGAAAATTCTTACTGATTTAACTTCGTTAGCTATGCATAACCATCAGCAAATTTAAAGAATAGAATTATTAGAGAGTTTCCCCGTTCCTCTAGAGGGAAATTTTCCTTCTCTTTTCAGAAAGCTGTGCAGAGCTGCCCTACTACAAGTATTAACCTCTTAGCATCTACAGTAATGATACATTTTCTTCCTCCTCTCCTAATAAAAATAATTCAGGTGTTGAGTACTTTAATTATTACTTCTTAGTACTGATGGCTCTTTATGCAAGTGGATCTAATAGCACTAAATTATCAGTGCTGATATATCCATATAACTCCAACAATGAAACTACCTGGCATCAGGTCCTGTGCAATGCTGTGAATCTTATTATTTTTAATTTCATATGGCTGCAAAAAAAACTTTATTTACCTACAGATGATCAATAGAAACAAGTGATGGATTAAGTTCTTTAAAGATATACATTTCTTTAGTAAGACACACATAGCCAAAATATTTGTATTTGAATGTAAATACAGACACTGGCTACACCAGACTTAAACTTCACATGTGAGGTTAGAAAATCTCAGTTTAAGTTTGGTGTGGTTACTTGCTGTAATTTTTAAAGGTGCCTCACAACCTAATGATGATGAATTTATCATAGTTGTGTTCTCAAGGGACTTCAAAGCACTGAACTCATCAATTTCAATAGGAAATGCTTGGTTCTTTCAGAAATACCTATAATAATTTTCTGGCTATATTCATCCCAGAGTCCCAGTGCTTTGTAAGCACTACTGAACATAGCACAGTACTTTGTTAGTGCATGGAGGTGTAGACAAATTAACTAATCCCATCACATGGGGATTATTCTAGCCCGAAGACTGGTGATAGCTATAGGCAATATTTATAATTAAAATAGCTAATAATAAATGACAATTCCTTCATTCCTTCTACACTGCCATCTACTGAAACAAGTCTCCTTTCTGTTGCATTTCACTTTAAGCAGGTTTCAAAAGCAGGATCCAGAGCCACATGTTCAGCACCCATATGGGAAGTGGAGCATGTCCAATCCCACTGTGCTTGGGAGCCATGGGCAGAAGTGTGGCTGCCTGAACAAGCTAAGGGAAAGAGTCTCTTGCTGACACTCCAGTCTTCAATGACAGTGTGGGATTTTGTGCTATTGGTGAGAAATCAAGCAGCAGGAAGCCAAAAATGTTTTCTAGAATAGCTAAAATGTTTTCCAGCCCTGAAGGTACATTTTGTTTTCTCCTTACTTTGAATGCTTTTCCTGACCCTCTTGAAATTTCCCTTTCTTCTCTGGTGTTTGTCTCACACTGCTTTCACCACACTTCTCACAGTAACCAGTTGCTCTACTTGTGAAAGATAATTTCATGCTGTGGTGGTACATCTAGGAGAGATGATGGCACAGACAGAAAGCTATAGAAGCTTTTGCTGGGTGTGGTTTCGTGGAGACCTGTGCACTTCAGTATGTGTACGTGCACAGTGTTTTCCTCTTTCCTCTCAACCAACCTCAAACCAGAAGGGAATGTTTCTGAAAAAAAAATGCAAAATAATTTATTTTGCATTATTTTATCTGTAAAATAATTTAAAACCAACACCATTTGGGTCCCCAAATTATTGGCAACAGCACTGGCAACTATTGTTACTGACTGCAGAGTAATTCAAAGGAGTCAAGGAGACTGACAGCTCTCTCTGGCTAATAACCACTGAAGCTGAGCCATTTTTTCTATAGCTGAAGCACTCCTACAGAAGCTTGAAACAGCAACACAAACTTCTGCTTTTCCTCCACTTAAAAAAATATCTACATTATTAGCTGTTTAGAGCCTCCAGAGCATTTTTCTGCTTTCTAACCAGATTTTGGTCATATGTCATCAAATACACAATGAGGCATATGTCATCCTTGCAACAGATCTCCTTGCTTTTCTTCTCCTTTTAGGTTACCTACAAGAAAATAATAATTTTTTTAAAAAAGAAATCCAAATAAAATCTGATACTAGGAAAAAAAAAAAAAAAAACAAAAAGGACTTTGTTTAGAGTCAGAAACAGTTCCCAAGATCTGAAGAGAATTTCTGACATTACAGTGGAAGTTTTCTCCTCCAGAGCCTAGGTGTACTTTCACACATTCCCTGAGTGATTCATGGAATAGTCACTAAGTTGATGGAATAGCTCTAAAGGACTTAAATAGATTATACCAATTAAGTTAAATACTGGCAGCATATTAAAGTCATCTAAATTATTACACACTTCAGAAAACATAAAGTTATTTAAGTAGAATATAAATTGTATATTCTGTTACAATGTAGTATATTAAGAAACCACTGACTCCTTTTTTTCTTTCCAATAAGCCCTGGGTCGAAAATCTATTCTTTGGCCCTCGGGTTTGTCTGCACATTTTCTCTCAACAACAATAATCCTGCTCTCAGCAGCGTGTGTTTTCCTTAATGCCGAGTCTCATTGAGAAGCAATGCACTGATGTCTTTGGTGGAATTTGGTGCTCAGCATATGCAGCACTCAGATGTGCTATGAATAGCGTACATACAAATCACCTCTAAATTTGTTCATTCCAGTAGTGTAAATTAGCAACATTCTGAACAGATTTTTCAAAGCATTCATCACAGAAAAAAATTTTTAGATCTTCTATGAATGCTAGTTCTGCTTTAGTATCAGAGCAATACAAATCTCTGTCTTCCTAAACTTATGTGAACATTCTCTTCATTCTATCACAAACAAGACTAACCTTAAAAGTTAGTACTTTTTTTTATTATTTACTTCACTAAAGCAGTGCTCTAACTCCACTAGTGCTCAAAGTACAGCCAGTCAGCCAGCTGTATGTCGGTTCAGCAATGCAGAATCTTTTAAACCTAAAACACTAAAACATCTGTTTAAAGACGTGTCAAACTATTCTGTGGTGAACAGAATACTGAACAGGAGACACTGCTTGCTGGCTAATGATAAGCAAGAGGTATAACTTCCTACCCATGAAAACAGTTAATTTTTTAGGACTTGCATTGTTGTTATTAATGCCTCCTATTAATTTGCAGTGCACAGCACTGCATGAAAAAAGACTCACATAGAAAAGAAATAACTGAGCTGAATTCCATAGGCTGTTGCCAGGCAAAAGGCATTACTCAATTAAAGAGTGCAGAATTTAGCACACAGATCTTGACCATTTGTCTCATATACAACAATGTATGGTTTTCTAAAATAAAATTTGACACTAACCAATTTTATTTCATCTTCCCATCTGACAGACTGCAGAAGTATAAATGTTTATATCCCTTCTATAATTCCCACTTCTAGTACAACTGTAAATACTGTGAAGAGATATATAAAATGTTAAGACTTTTTGGGTTCCTGTTTGCCATCTGTCTGCAATGATATCTTAGGGCAATACATGATAGAGTTTAATTATGCATCTCAAAAAAATCATAAGCGTTTTTTACTTAACTTCATGTTGATCTGATTAAATTCCCTTGCTGTCAGCATCTAGGAACTGTGAACATGAAGAACTAAAAGAGACTCCAGGAAATCATCTAGATTAATCTCCTCTCAGAGGAACATAAATACCACTTACTGTCAACTAGAAGGACACTCTAGTCTATGACTTGTCAGTTTTGAATTGTATAAGATGGACAAACATCACCTGATTTTTTTTTTTTTCTGAAAACATATTGAAGTCTTTTCTTATTTTCAGTAAGGATTAAGTATTGCCTATTAAGTTCAAATTGCAAAAGGGGGACACAGAAAATAGCCAATTTCACTTATCTTAACAACATCAACAGTGCCATTCCATGATTCCTGGGTAGCATTTAGTGTAATTTCAGCTTCTAGTGTTGGTATCTTTAAAGTCATTACTACAATTCTTCCCAAGGGACAAATTCCTGCTATTTGTAAAGACACACAGGAATTTTTGCTGCCTTTCCTACAAAAGAATGCACAATGGACAGGGCTGACTTTAAGAATAATAAAAAAAAATCCCAGAAAAATCTCTGGTGGGAAAGCAGATAAGGCAAAAAGACTATGAATTTCAGCATAGTCCAAATTCAATATTCAAAGGGCTTCTGGATCCAAGATAATTTGCTGGGTCAAAGCCTATTCAGCTTCAGGGAAGGGCTAAATTTTGTTGCTCATCTAACAAGATGAACAATCTCTGAAATATCTGGAAAGGTTTAGCTGACTTCTCTATGCAGTTGTACTCAAGTAAGCTTCTGCAGTAGCAAATTCCATAGTGTGGAGCCATTTAATAAGTCAGTACTGATACAACATACCCAGGACTACATCCTCATGATGGATACAACATACCCAGGACTACGTCCTCATGATGGATAGCTTCATCACTCAGAGCATTTCCAGCCTTTCACTGCCAAATCTGATCTGCCTTCCAACTCCCTCTCTGAGCAATGCATGCAGCAGAAAAAATTATGTGCAGCAGTCCCTTCTGACTCAATTCATTGCTACCTAGTGTTTTATTATGTATATGCATTCTTTTATTTCATTCTCAAGTTTTCCAGTGAATCTATGAATTCAGTTTGTACCTGTAGCAATAGCCAAAACGTTGGATTTTACACAAGGATGAAGAGAATATAATAATCTAAATACTTTGGTCAAAGTTTGGAAACACTGCTACAACTTTTCCAGGAAAATTTGTGTGCTTCATTCTTTAGCTGTCTTTTGTAGGTCAGTTTCTTCTCCTGAGGAAAGCATCTATTTTCATACACAAGTTCTGTTTAGTCAAAAATTACTCCTGCAGTGAGCATGCTCAAGTGCAACTTTCCATCAACCATAATACCAGCACAACAGCAGAAGTTAAAATTTAAATTCCTGTTAGCATGTTCATTTTATAGTCTGCTGCTTCTCATTCTACTCTCTAAACCTCTTATACTTGAAAGGATGCATCTCAAGAATACAGCTAATGCAGGGGAGCATAAGGTAGGAACCACTTACAGTCAAGGCTAAACCAGTCCTCACCTCATTAAAGTTATGCTCTGGCAGCTGTTACAGTCCATCAGGAAAGGAACCTTCCAAACTGAACAGTGTAAAATAACTCAGCACAAAAATAAGAATTTTTTGGTCCTACCTCTGCATCTTCACAGTTTAATTAGACTCCTGATGTTAGTTTAGCATATTTTTTCTCTGGATTTCCTTTTTGGTGTTCAAAAGGAGAGAGGCTAAATAAACATTTATAACAGACATTTTATTTAAAATTAAGTGTGTTGGTGAAAACAACCAGGCACACTTCTGATGGAACCAGTACAGCAAAGCTCCAATTTTCCCCAAAGTGCAGCAGAGTTTCACAGGAGTAATCATTTTTCCCAACATGAGGTCTCTCATGAAAACATGCACTTTTCACAAAGGGCTCCACCTGTCTAGGAGCACCAAAACCAAATTCATGCCACTAATGTCATTGTTTCAAGACTTCAATCACACAGACTTCTGAATCAATCATTCTGACCTTGTACTGTGATACCACAATAATATCCTTCCCCTCAACCTCACAGGCTCTACTACTAGTCAAATTTCCACCAGTAATACTGGTGTCATAAAAGATGACTGTGTAATATTTAAAAATAAATACATAAGTAAATAGTTAAAACAAAATACTATTTATTACCCAAGCCACTGAAGAACCAAGTATACTGTGTGTTTCACAAAAAAGACCTAGCTTCCCTCCTTTCTTAGATTTCTTCCAAAATGACTGAAAAATTTCTTTCATTGTCTCCTATTTAAGGATACGTCTTTATGAAGGGTCTCCAGCCCCTTGCACAGTGTCTGTGCACCTGACAGCTCCAGCCACACACTGAGGCACAGCAGAGGGTAGAACTTGCTGTCACAACACGTTTTACATTTTCAGACTCAAATTGGGAAGGACTTTTGGGTTTAGTAATTAACTGCCCCCAATCAGTGATCCAGGAATATAAATATATGCATCAATAAGTTGAAGCTTATATCTTCAAACTTTTATCTTTAGCTGTACCTAAACTAAAATATATCTGAACAGGCATGAAAGGTAAAGAAGCTTATATAAAATGGCAGACTTATTTTTACAAAATACTTAATCACACCACCCAAAGATCAGTTCCATAATTTAATATGTCAAATACCACCTTCAACAGAAAAAAAATATCATAAATTCAACATACTTCATTGAGTATTGAAAGTTATAAGAACGGACAATATTTTGTTATAACGACAAGCCCATTTTTTGTATGCACCTTTCTTAACTGGAACAGTAGCAGTAATTAATGGGAAGTCATTCTGGGATAACTTTCTATTCTGTGTCAAATGAGATGCACAGACATTCATGAAGTGTTTCCACACATTTTTCAAGTATTTTTTACAGAACTACCTAGAATACTGTCACACAGAAGCAGTTTGTCCAAAAACTAAGACTGTCTGGTTGCTCTTATTTCATACTAGATTGAGGAAAAGAAAAACCAAGCCACTATGATTCATGTTTTCTACTCTTGACTAGATCACCACTTCTCCTATTTTTTCTTGTCTCTCAGGCAATAAATATTTCCAAATGTCTTCCCTCAGACACTCTACAACTAAGTTACAGACTAAGTCCTTAGGATCAAAGATGACTCAATACTTTTTTTTTCCTACAAAATGCAAAAAAGAAAGAAATTTGTTCAAGGAAGTCACCTTTCTTTTCTCTCTAAAAGTAATAGCAACAGTATTTGAAAGAATATCCTTTCTTACCAAGTGCAATTTTGGTCCAGTTATCTATGAAGCAATCTCTTACAATGGTGAGGAGGGTAATAAAGAAGAATGAAATGAGAGCAGAAAGCAGCCAGCTAATAAAAATGTAGTGACTAAACAAAAGACATAAAGGAAGTTCCAGTTTTATGCCATGTTTATAGAGCTTAAACAAAGAGAAAGGCACTACATTACCCACATTAATCTGTCTGGCCTTCCTATCACTGCTGATCTACAGCTTACTAAACAACTAAATGCACACATTCTTCATTTCTTTATGACTTGCATGTAGGTACAAGTAAATCTAATGCTTCACAATGATGTATGAAGGTTTAAAACATGGGTAACCACTGTCATGGATCATTGTAATTTCCTGCAGACACACTTAGACAGAGCCCCATCAGTTGATTTATATGAAGTTTTACACTTCTTAGATGAATAAAGAAACTGATTTTTTTACAGACAACAAACAAATGAACAATGCCCAAGACAAGGAAATAATGAAACATCCAAACTAATTTACAGAAGCCCCATTACTACCTTCAGTTTTAAGAGAAAGCCCCTGCCAGGGAAACCTAGGGAAGGCAGCATCCCAGATGCTTGGACACTTCCAGGGATGGGGCATCCACAGTTACTCTGGGAAACCTGTTTGAGTGCCTTGCTACTCTCAGGATAAAGTATTTTTTCCTAACATCTAATCTAAACCTACTCTGTTTCGGCTTAAAGCCATTCCCTCTTGTCCTGTCACTACATGCCCTTTTAAAAATCCCTCTCCATCTTTCTTGTAGGCTCCTCTCAGGTGCTTGAAGGCTGCAATTAGGAACTCCAGCCTTCCCTTCTCCAGTCTGAACAATCCCAAATGTCTCAACATTTGCTCATAGGAGTGGTGCTCTATTCCTCTCACCATCTTGGTGGCCTCCTCTGGGCTTGTTCCAGCAGGTCTGTGTCCTTCTGCTGCTGGGGACCCCAGCGCTGGATTCAGCACTGCAGGTGGGGTCTCATTACAGCAGAGAGAAGGGGCAGAATCACTGTTCTTGACCTGCTCACTATGCTGCTTTTGATGCAGCCCAGGTGATGGTTGATTTTCTAGGCTGCAAGTCTGCAATTGCCAGCTCATGTCCAGCTGTCTTTTATGTACCTGCAAATGTTAAAATCATCCTAAATAGAATGTACATTTTAGTTGTGCATCTTAAAAAAAATAGAGAGAGAGAAACAGAACATACAAAATCATTGTAGGAAATATTTTGCCTCCATTCCAAGGTATCAGAAATTACTGCAGTGTCATATATCCAGTGCCTCTTCTGAAATACTGAACTATCCTCATATGAAGGTGCCTGCTGCTTTGAAACTGGAGGTTTCTAATTTCAGCTTACATCTCCTGGGTTTTTATGGAGATAGGAGTGGACCAGGAAATGCTTTCTGGTTTGGTGCCTCACTGGGTATGACTGGCATAATATTCTCAGCCATTATATGTTTTGCTTTTTTCTTGGTCAGGTCACAGGTATTATTGAATGCTATGTTTGGGAGGGAGATGGGGTTTTTTTTGGTGTTTTTTATTTTTAATATCACCCAGCTGTATTGTTTCAACATCCTCATGGGTTTGTGGGTGAAGAAACATAATCTGGAGTAAAAATACAGTTTGAGTGCCTTTAAAGGTCCAAGTATATGCCTTCAAAAATGTAGATTTGAGATGTTTAATTTTCATAGATAAATGTCTCACAATTCCCTTTCTTACAACTGGCAACCTACCTACCACAGCCTATTTACTGGAGCTATTACTCTGCTTCAGAATAGGCTATCTCTTGAACCACTTGCATCTGTATTATTACTTATAATCAACATGTAATAATAGCTATGTCTCTAAATGAAGGCCTTTTATTCCTAAGATATATCAAAGAATGTTTACATGATTTTTAACCAAAGTAGTCATAGATATTTGATTATTCCTTTACACAATTTCCTCAGCCATGTCTATGATTAACACTTACAATATATTTGATTGCATTTATGCAATATAAATACTTACCTCTCCTTTAAGTAGAATGGATTATTACTTAGTGTAATGTCCCATGCTACAACTCCTTCCAAGAGTTTAAAAGTGTCTCAGAGTGGTGTTTTTATGAAACTGCTTTGGATTAGTCTCTGTAAGGAAGCTTCATGCAATATCATAACTTGGATTTTTCCCAGAGACAGACCAAAAAATACACACACACATACACCCCAAAAGTGTTGGTGTCTCCTGGTGTGAAGCAGAAGTGGCCTCTTCCAGCACCAGGCAATCAGAGAATTCTGAGCCCTCTTGGGTGCTAAATTTCACCTCCACACCAACAAGAGGCAGGATAAGAACAGCAACAGCCGCAGTACCTGTCTCACTTCAAACTTACCAAGAGAGCACAGTTCCTCTGACACTCTGCTGGTTTGCTACTCCATATAGCACTCATCAAGGCAACTTGACTGCAGGAGATAAAGGAAAGGATACATACAATTAATCCTTACAATCAGAGAGGATATAAAGAACATTTGTCTTAATTTGCTCTCGGACTTCTGGCACACTTTACAGCTCCTGTCTGGCAGACACACTTTGCTTTGAAATCACTGGGACAAACCTGACTCTTGTGTATAAAGGGATAATACTCTACCAAAGCAACTCTGTTAGCATAAATAGCTGCAATGGAAGAAAAACCTTCAAATTAACTTCAGTAGTGGATTATTTGGCCATTTAAAATTGCCACATTCAATCTCTTCTGTTACCTTACTTAGGTTTTCTAACTGCAGCAATGAAAGGAAGTGTTAACAAAAATAAAAAGACTCCTTAACACTCATACAGCACTAAGAACCAGGTATTCTTTATTCAGCCAATGCACAAGGGGATATCTCCTCCAAAAATCATGCATGCTCAGTGGAGAAAAAGCTCCTACTCATGTACTGCACATTACATACATGTTTGTTGATTCTTCCAGAATAAACATGCAGATAAGAATTATTTCCCCAAAATCATTAACCTGTTTTCTCTCCCCTTCACACATCCAGTCTTCTGTCCTGGGAGACTCTTTGGTGGTCAATGACCTCAAGTCATCCCTGACTGCCTGGTGAATTGGTAGAAGTTGGCACAACTGGGCTGGTTGTTTTCCAGTTCTTCCTACAGAATAAGCATTGTGCAGCTCCACAGGTCAGTGATTTTTTAGGAATGAGCATTTTTATTTGCTCACCAGATGCAGTAAACAGAAGTATTACCATGTAGAGAAACATCTCAATTTAAAGCAGGTGACAAAGTACTTCATTTTGTGGCATGTGTGCTGCAAAGACATAGTGTGTGAAAACAAGATTTTTGGTGCTGTTGCCTGCTAAAATCTCATCCGGTAACTGTGAGTGCAGATATCACATGTGCCTGCAGCTAATGGTTATTGCTCCCACAGATCCCAGCACCTCTATATCTTCCTGCTTTTGCCTTTCCATGGCAGGCATCTGATCTGGTTTTGGAGAGATGCTTACCTGGCATGTAAAGCTATTGGTCTTAACACTAAGCACTGGTGTTTAGAGAAGGCAAAAAACATCCAAACTCCAACAAAAACAACCAAGCTGAGTAGAAAGCAGCTTTGGGAACACTGTAAAGAATTGTAAAGAATCTGTAAAGAATTGTGCATTTTATGAACGGCAAAATCCAGTGGGCAAGCTGCTCAATTCATAAGTCGCATTTAATAGTTCTCTTAAATTATGTCAAAGTGACATAATAATAATAATAATTCAGGAAACACGTCAGAGCCTTTACATCAATTTTAAGGTATTCACAAGCAATGAAACCTGAAATCAAAAGTATATCTGGTTTTATGATGATAAATGTAATTTTACAACCTGCTCATGAATAGCTTCTACGTTGTCTGTGGACTTTGAACAGATGCATAATAACCACAAAATAATTCAGATAATCTCTCTGGGACATACCACCCTATCAATCTTATGCTTTTTGATTTGCTGCAGGAGTCATGCACACACACGGAATAAGAAAAAGCTATGAGGAAAAAGATATTTTCCTGCTTAAATAAGGACATTGTATTTTCCTGGGGTAAATTTTGATTTGTTAATTTTGCCTTTAATTTGTTATAGGTGACAGTATTTATCCCATTTTTCATATTCTATATAGGTGATAAATAGCAATCAAGGAGTCAGTAGTAAACTAAAATGTTTTATTTTCTGAAAGTATCAATCAACAGTCCTCAATATTGATACCAAAACTGATTATTTTCTTCATATAATTCCCATTATTTTGATCCTGATTTTGTCCTAACATTCTGTTGTGAGAAACTTTCCAGTGAATTTCATGCCCTTAACACTCAAAGAGAAATTTCTCAAGTGTTTATATTTTGATTGCTTTCTTGGTGACACAAAATGTTTAAACAAGTTAAGGAAATTCATACACAATCTGTTTTTTACTAACAGAAGCCAAAGGGAAGCCACCCTCTTATCTCTGAACCCAAGTGTACTCAATCTAAAGGAATGCAAGTGATTCTAGAAAGAAGGTTTGTAAATTTTGTATTGTTTCACATCCTGTGTTTTTTTTAAACAAGGTTTTAAAATAAACACAAGAGTGTATAAAATGTGCACTATGAATCATATCAAGTAATGGAACATTGGGTAGAAGTTTTATTTTTACTTATAGCCAGAAATGGCTATAAATCTAAAAACTCTTTGGTCAAAACACAAACAATACAACAAGAATGTCTTCTTGCTATACTGAACACATCATTCCTGTAGGGGTAGCAGCAACTTGCTGAGGTAACTTGTCAAAAAATTGAGTCATGGTTATGTTTTAGAAGGGGATCTGCATGTATAAAAGAAGTATAATGTACAAAAGAAGTATACTGAGCAGACAGCAACCACAAAAACAGAAGTGATGCCAATAGTATATGTCATGAGCTGAAATTCATAGAGTTTTATCATATCCATCTTTTTGTCTGAAAAGGAGACAAAAATGTCAAGTCTTCACCATAGAAATAAACTTGTTAAACAGATTAAAACAGTGTAATTTCTGTGTTACAAAAATAGCAAATTTTTTTTGTTGCTATAACATCAAATGTCCTCACTTATTTATAACTTTACCTGCGGATATGTTTACTCTAAAAAGCAAGGCTTCAAGCTTTCACACAATTGCACAAAACTCTGGCTATATACTGGTGAAATGCAGTACATAATCATGTAATAAGCCATAACTTATTGATAGGTTGTTCTTAATTGGAGTTAAAGACTGCTAAAGAATCATCTATGTTTTGAAAAGTAGATAGTCTGACAAATGAATATTTTTTTAAAAATAAATCAGAAGTAAAACTAGAATTATGTACAGTGAGTTAAGGCCATCTGTACATTCGGGTTAAATTCACACTTGGAAATATTTTTTTTTAAGATCATGTAATTGAAAAAGTCAAAGAATAATTAAAAATGCTAAATAATCAAAATGGAGTATTTCTGGTTAGATTACAAGAATTTATCATACAGGAAATATTTGATCCTCTCATTTTTTGCAAAATTCTGTTCCAAAAAAATTTGAATTATATTTGCCTGCTCCTACTCCATGTTGTGGCAAATGCAGAGAGGAAAATAAAGGTACATCTTCACTCTGATAAATAGGTAAAATAGATCCCTAAGAAAGATGGTATAAGAATTAACATTCAAAAGATGTCCCAAGAGCTTTCCAGCTCCTGAGGTGAAAGCAGTTACACCTCCACTGCATTAGCAACACTGAATATACATTTTTATGACTGGTCCTCTGCTCGCTCTCTGCACTGACTTCAGATAAAATTCACCTGGTACAAAGTTGTTCTTATCTGGAATAGCCTGCTACACAGCACTGACCATGCCCTTAATATCTCAGGGATTTATGGAAGATGAAATAACAGTGTGTGAGTGTGAGCTACATGGAAACTGTAATGATTAATGAGGATCAAATGAGAAACATGAACACAGACACACACACAAAATGCCAAATACTACTTCTCACATCTAAGGCACTTCCAATTAGTTGATAGATAAAATTTCTAATCCTGTAGCTCTCAGAGATTCCAGTGTTGTGGATCTGTGATGCTTGTTTGGTCAGGCAGTATGGTGCCTAGTCTAATAAATATTAAAAGGCCACCAAAAGCAATCAGAAGTTTCTGAAAATTCAGCAGAGAACACAAAGCAGTAGGGCAGTACCAGTCTCTGATATCTTGAAATAATACTGTATTTTGTTAAGATTTGTTCAACATTTAAGACTGACAGTAAAGTGTTGATAGGTAATGTTAATAACAAAAACAAAAGCCAAACTAAACAAACACATAACACAAACACAATAATTAGTGTCCAAACACCAATAGAAACTTTCTAGATCTGAGGAACCTGCTGTACTCTGACAAGCCATTGCAATGGATGCTTACCTTTTAATAAGAATCTTCATTTATTTCAAGTTTAAAAATTTCTCCCTTCACAAGTCAGATACTGAACATCTCTTATCAAAGTTTGTTCTCACTGTTATAAATAGATTTTTCAGCACTTAAATTTCTCCTTGATAAGTTAAACAGACTGAAAGTCTTTAGGAACTATTTAAAGGCCTATTTTCTACTTGCTTCCCCATGCTTTTTTTTTTCCTTTTCTGAATCTTCTTCCATACTTTTTTTGTTTGTAAATTATAGACTTCAGAAGTGAATGTAGCATTCTTTCAGTAGCCTCATCAGCATCAAAGGGAATACAGATATTAGCAAGAACATATAATTCCAGCATTAAACATTATTGTCTTGATATTGTTTCTTAAGCTCATGAATAGATTTTCAGTGGGAAAATGCATCATGAAAAAACCAATTTGACATTCTCCCTATGACATTTATTTTGCAAAACCTCTCCATAGGTCTCAGTTCTCTTGGCACAACCCTCCTATTCTGCTGCTCTTTGCGAAATGGTTTCCAACCCTTCAGATTGTCACTGGCATCCCCTAGATCACATTTTTTCAAAAACACATGCTCTTTTTCATTTCTTTCATACTTTCTCTGTGCTTTCCAGTAAAAGTTCACCTTTGGAAAGGAGCTTATCAGAGTTTAAGTAAAAGACTGATGAAAAAGCAGTCTTAAAATTTTGATTTCTCCTAATTACTGTAGAGTAGATGCTTGCTCTCCCTCATTTGGATCAAAAGGACCCAAGTGAAGTGCTTTGTGGGTTGACTTACCTGAACAAGGAGCTATGAAAATGGGGAGGCAGATGGTAAAGGTGACACTGGGAATTCACAGTGAGATCATGAAGAGTAACTTATTCCTGCTAGGCTTGGAATGCCAGCAAGAAAGGAGACACCTCAGCAGAACCTTGCTCATTTCACCTGGGCAGAGGCAGCCTAGGTGTTTCCCAGTGAAGAGGACACATCACACCTACACAGCATGTTGGAACAGGAGAGTGGGGCAGGCCCCAGCAGTCTGAGCTGCCATTGGGGGTGTGCAAGTGAGAGGACACCAGCGAACGAGGAGCTGAGGCGCTTGGCAGTGGCCACAAAGCCTGTGGCCATCCCTGAGGGGATGCAGACTGCACCCTCCCACCTTCACCAAGGAGCACTCACAGATTTGTATGAGAGCAGCAAGCCTGGCTCAGAGGCTGTGCTTGTTCTGCTGGCCGACGTGTCTGGCACCGGGGCTCCGTGGATCGGACAGACACACAGACCACAGACCACAGACACACCATGAGCGTCAGCAGCTACGTCTAGGCCAAGTGCTGTCTTCAGCAGCTGGCTTGGTTCAGTGGAGCAGTTATGAGTGTCCTGAGGAAAAAATCACAGCCTTTGAGGCTGTATGATCCTAAGAAGCAGACAATAATACTCTTATTTCTGAGAGAGATATTTTTTTCCTACATGCATTCTATTTTGACAGTAAACACAACACAAAGATAATCTGTGCAATATCCAATGTTGCTTTACCCCTATGACCTGTGAAAAAAATGAAAATGGCATTAATATGCTACCTTTCCAGATGTAGACTGCAGTTGCTGAGGATCTTTTAATTATGTTTAATTACACTAACAACATTTAAAAATATATTAAAAACCTCTGAAAGACAGAAAACCACACCTGGCTCAAGTACACCTCAGCGTGTTGGTTTTAGGTCAGTTTTTAAAGGTAGAGTTTTTCCTTTCGTCTACTTCATACTATCTTTCTAATTTTAGAATTTTCATATGAATATTAAGTTAACAGCAAGCAGCTTACATATAATGTCCGTATAACATCTTTGAATTTAGTTTGGTGGCACTTCACTCTTAGTGTCAGCAAAGATAGTAAGGACAAAATATCTCAATTTCTTCTATTCATACAAGAAACAGCTTGTAGGCATTCCCTGAAATGTATGGAAAAATGGCAGAAACCTCCTGCAGATGGAATCTTCCTGTGTATGAAAATCATTGTATGAAAAAAACACCATATGGAAACAAAACTAAGATAATTTCAGGGAATTAAACACCAACAACCACAAAGATGTTTGCACAAAATACAAAACACACAGGCAACAACAAAGCAAAACAACTCAGGCATTCTGAGTCGTTTGACTCAGTTTCCCCACTCACCACAGACATGAATATCCAGTGTGACAGACCTCTGGTCCCTCGCGGTTTTCAGAGCCACGCTGCATGCTGTCCATGGTCAGCAAAGCCACAGAGCCCGTCTTACACATCCTTACACATGCTTACATATCCTAACACATCCTTACACATCCTTACACAACCTTACACATCCTTACACAACCTTACACACCCTTACACATCCTTACATATCCTAACATCCTTACACATCCTTACACATGCTTACGCAACCTTACACATCCTTACATATTATAACACATCCTTACACGTCCTTACACACCCTTACACATGCCCCGTTCAGCCCCCCGTGCCTTCAGGGGGATGCTCCTGTCACATTGTCCTGCTCTCCTCTTGGCTCTCCCCGAGTGAGCCTTCGTGGTCCTCTGCCTTTTGTAGAGCCCTGGAAAGGGATTGTCGTGCTTCCAAACTGTCTAACCATTATTGCTTTACAACTATTATGGTCTCTGTGTCAGTTCTTTTAACTCTTATTGTCATTCACTGTGAAATTCACTCTGGCAAAGCCCCAGAGGCCTTTCTCCCTTCTCTCTGAGGCTCTGAGCCCTCAAACGCCGTGACCCGGGGCTGAGATCGGGTTGTGCAGAAGCCTCGCTCACCCTGCATCAAACTGAGAGCATTTTCTGCTTGTTCAATCACTGAGAATAACCCCCCTGGATACCTCCGGGAGCCGGGGCTCGGAGCGGCGGCGCTGACCTTTCCGCCCTGCTATCAATAGATGGCAGCAAGCCGCTCCTTCTGTCCCAGCGCCGCGCCAGCAGGAGGCTCCCGGCGGGAGCACGGGACGAGCTTCCCGACAGGCCTCACACAGCGGGGCCTAGCAGGCTCGGCTCGAGCCTCGGCCCCACAGCGAGGGTGTGGAGATCGCCCTTCGGTAAAACGTCCCGACATGTTTGCAGGTCATGTTAAATGTCAGTACATTTACAACAGGTCAGTAACAGGAACTAAAATACAGTTTACACTTGAGCTTACTTGGATCTTTACTGGCGTGGGTGGAAGTCCTAAAAATTGTGTATAGCAATGAGAGAAGGCAACAGTCAAACCAGGTCAGGACGCCATTTGCACCAATTTAAACCACAAGTTTTAAATCACAAGGGGTGAAACTGTGGTACAGCCCACTACGCAATTTGACCAGTTTGTGTGTTTGGAAGAAAGATGCAACTTATATTACATGAAAATTTGAATGTGTATTAAAAATAACTTTTCCCTAGCAAAGATGAGTCCTTCAGGAGTGTCTCAAAACTACTGCATCCTCCTTCTTTGCACTCAATGTGACTCATTTTTTGTCTGGACCAAATTTTTAATCTCCTGTTTTGCCACTTTGTCTATTCAAAATAATACTTTTTCCATTAACAGAATGTCTCATTAATCACAAATAACTTTTCCTCACACCTCACACGTTACCCCCCCCTTCCCCCCCCCCCCCCCCATACCACATACCGCTCCTTAACATCCCTTTTTCTTGTCTGTCCCTCCCTCTCATCATTTCTTGTGCTCTAAGAGTGAAAATCTCCACATTAAAGCATCTCTTTGCCGTCCCACAGTGTTGTAAATTCACTGGGTTGGACAGGTTATCTAAACTGGCCAAGTGATCTGGTGACCTGTGAAGGATGCGTGAAATGGGAATGAATATGACTGAGCCTTGCTGCTGTCGTGCAAATGGAGGTGCTGTGTAGGGACTGCTTGGGAGACAGATTTTACTAGGATATTTGATATTTCTGCTCATAAATGCAAATTTTTAAGCTACAAAACTGTTGAAGCAGATCATTAATAACTTTTTTCACACAAAAGATATCTCAATACAATATCCTGAACAGATAAACCCAGTAAAAGAGGAAAATATACCTTCTTCAAAGCATTCCAATTAAGAATCTGGAATTTCATTGTTCAATTTCAATATTAAAAGGACTCAGAACATTGCCTTCAAGATTTTTAATTTCCTGCACCATGCCATATACTTTTAGAAAGTAATTTTGCAAAGAAAGAAAAATATTTTGCTATTCTTTTCAAAAGCCAACCTATTATTTCTGCTTAAGGCTTCCCAAGTTCTGGAACAATTAGCAGTTTCTTGCACAGACATTGACTGAGTTAAAATGCAAAGTCTACAGTCTCAGTGTCCTGCATGTCTACAGCAGAAAGTTATGTGTGAATGGCAGCTAAAATTGCATTAAATTTTGGCTTCTTGTCAGCAGTGTCATAGTATGCTTGTTAGGTGGTATGGTAAGTTGAGCTGGAAAGAGATGGCTAGACTTGTGGAGGGAGCTAACATTTTCATTTTGTAGTCAAGGTTAGGGAATATATGTACTGGACAAGCTGGAAGTGTCTCAGCACATCACAGAGCTCTCCCAACAAGTTTAAGGACTCTTTTCTCTTTTTTTTTGTTTTGTTTGTTTTTTGTTTGTTTGCTTGCTTGTTTGGGGTTTTTTGTTTGGTTTGGTTTGATTTGATTTTGGTTTTGGTTTTGCTTTTTTTACCTCTTTCTCCCTTCCATCAGAAAGTTTTGTTGTTTGGAATTTACAAAGACAAACCTAGTTCACCATGGATTGAAGCCTTTATCATCCACCTGTTTTTATGGGCTCTTCTGACTTCACTGGTCACAATATCTCTGAGAATTCCTTTGGGGATTTTAAGCAAAATCATGTAGTTAACATCACTTTGTCTTTAAATTTTAGCTAGATGATATCAGGCTTGTTTTCTTGAAGTTTTTTTTATTCCAGTTTTTTATTCAAAAGCTAAATATTCAGACTTACCACAGAAGTCTTTCCTTGTTTTCTTACGCTGTCAGAATAACACTCAAATCTTCTCACAGACATCTCCAAGCATGTTTAGCTAAGCTTCAGGTTGGGGAGGACTTTCTGCCAAGATTAAAAGAGGCAAAGGAGAGTCATGAGCTTAAGTGGAAAAGATTTCCTCAGAAGGGTGAAAACCAACAGTTTTCCTATGGAGTTCTGATAACAGGGAGATAGTCCAGGGCTGCAGTCAGAGGTAAAAACCCTTGTGCTTGTTAATTTATTCTCCTTTTCTAAGCAGCAGAGATCACTGCAGAAAGGTATAACTGAGGAGACGTGGATTGCTGAAGATAATTTATGGTATGTAATTCTATTTCAACTTATCAAAAATGTGCAGAGGAGGGAAGTGACACCTACACTTGCAGCCAGAGGGTGGCCATAGATTTATTTCTGCTGCACTGGAAGCTGCATCCCCCTCTTCTGTCACGATTATTTGCACATCCAGTACCCAGTCAAAGTGCAGTCACATCCTTGCTGTGTGGCAGCATCAGTCATGGGACTGTGGCGTGGGGGAGCATGCAGAACAGCTAGCTCCTCTATTCATCCTTGCAGGTCATGGATGTTACAGGATGCACATCTGGCACATGTCAAAAATAAGCACTGCTTTTCACACAGCGGGTATGTGATTGGTCATGGCAGAGAAACTGGTGCAGAGAACTGGAAAGCTGCCAGCAGAAAGGACCTTGGGGTGCTGGTTGACAGTGGCAAGCAGGAGCCAACATGGGCCAGTTAAGACAAGAAGGCCAATGGCATCCTGGCCTGTGTCAGCAACAGTGTGGCCAGCATGACCAGGGCAGTGATTGTCCCCCTGTACCCGGCACTGGTGGGGCCACACCTCGAATCCTGTGTTCAGTTCTCAGCCTCTCGCTGCAAGAAGGACATTGAGATGCTGCAGTGAGTCCACAGAAGGGCAATGGTGGTAAAGGGTCTGGAGCACAAGTCCTGTGAGGAGTGGCTGAGGGAGCTGGGGGTGTTTAGCCTGGAGAAAAGGAGGCTCAGGGATGTTATTACTCTCTGCAAGTGCTTGATATGAGGTTGTAGCCAAATGGGAGTCAGTCTCTTCTCCCAAGTAAAAAGTGACAGAAGAGCAAGCAGCCTGAAGTTGTTCCAGGGGAGGTTTAGACTGACTGTTAGGGAAAATTCCTTCCCAAAATGTCAAGAATTGGAATAGGCTGGCCAGGGAAGAGGTTGAGTCACTGTCCCTAAGGTGTTTACAAGACATAGATGTGACACTCAGGGACATAGTTTTGTGGCAGACTTCACAGTGTTAGGTTTACAGTTGGACTAGGTGATCTTGAAGGTCTTTTCCAACCATAGCAATTCTGTAATTCTGTGAAATGAGAGCAGCTTCTGATCGACACCACAGTATTTTGGCTCTTTGACCCCTTCCCAGACACAAAGATACCAGACAGCTCTTAGATGCACGCAGGCAATCACAATGGAATCACACTGTAGAAGGCGGAATTTTACTACAAAGTACATCTGGCACATGGACCACTTCTCAACTAATACTGGTTTGATGAGCAAAAACTTATGAAAATTATCTATCATTCTTAGCAGGTTGTATAACTGAAGGAAAGCAGAGTAATGGCAATGAATAACACAATGCACAGTCTTCACTGAAAGCTAATCCACTAAGCAACATGCAGTCTATACCCTCCGGGAAAATATTTTCTGCCATGGAGAATCTTTTCTACAAGAGTTAAGGTGCTATTCTGCTAGCCAGTGAGAAGTTCTACTCTGTACAGCACACAATTAGGAAATGTTACATAGATGAAACCCTGTTTTGTCATGCTTTACAAGTGGACATCAGTGAACTAGTCTTTTATTACTTAGTTAAGATTACCACTACATTTCATTACCTAAAAAATTCCATTCATACAGTGATCTCAAAGTAAGGGATGAATATTTTAGATGTTTGTATTAATCAGATCTCATACCACGCAAATCAGTTTCAGTATGATTCCCCTGGCAATGCTTCTGCAAACTGCATCTCACCTCAGGGTATTTAAGACAACAATTGTACCAGATTCCCACTGCTTGCAGGAGAACACCTTCTTGCAGGTGTTTGCAGTCTTGTAGTCATACATGACAATTTAAGGGGAGACTGCTGTAAGTCTCCCTGTGCCATTTTTACAAGGCTTATTCCCACCTCCCCATCTCCTTTCACCAGCAGAACAGTGAATGCTGTGACCAGGAATCAGTTTGTGGGTAAGCAGCAGCACTTGCCATCTTTCCTTGCTGCACACATTCAAAGTACTGTAGTCTCCTCACTAATTTGCTGTGGGTTAGACTGGTGATGCCTTTCTGGTCTCTTTCTCTAATTCTGCTACCACCAACCATCTGTTTTCTGCAGAGATTTAAAATACTTTTCAAAGCTTTTAGAAATAAGAGATTTTTATGTCTGAATAATATTCCATGATCTTATTTTCAATACGTATTGTGCCCTGTGTTCGTTATCTAGGGGGTTTTTACTTTTTTTTTTTTTTTAAATTTAGAACCACTGAAGTTGTTGGATCATGGCCATAACCAGGCTTTTCAATGGAAAGGGGATAGCTTGAATTGTTAAACTAGTTCATACTCTTTACTCTTTCTTGTTTGTTTTTTTTGAAAAGGATAGGTTTAGGCATCACAGCAGATTGTGTGATATACTTCATTTTTAAACTAGTTCATACTCTTTACTCTTTCTTGTTTGTTTTTTTGAAAAGGATAGGTTTAGGCACCACAGCAGATTGTGTGATATACTTCGTTCTTCATCAGTTTCTTGTCTGGAGACAGCATAAAAAGTTAAATTTGCAGAGTGTTACATACTGGGCAGATATAAGAGCCTTTGTAAGTCATCAAGCTTCATTCAGTCCTCACTTCAGAGAGCTAGCAATAGCATCACCTCTTGTTTTCTTTATTCTTACTTAAGACTTTTTCTGTGATGTCATAAATATGTTTCTGCAAGGGAGCCAGAAAAAGAAGGATGCAATTGGAGGCAACAGACAGAAGCTGCCTTCTCAGAAACATGGCAGAGGTGGTAGGAGAGAACTGAATTAGCCCTGAAAAAAATTGACAAGAAGTGGAAATAAGTTTTGTTACTGTACTTGGGAAAGGCAGAAACAGTGAAACAGGATGGAGATGAAAACACCATTTGGATCTGTGAAGAAGGAATGTGTGCTTTGTAACATTCTCTGAAGTAGGAAAGGAAAGAATGTATTTACCAGTTCCAAACAACCATGTGATACTTTTTGAAGAAAACTTTAATGTGCAGAGTGAGAAGAAAGATGAGAATTTAAATGTCAAGGTGACAGTTTTCTTTTGCTTTATGGAGTTCTCTTGACACTGTATAGAAATCCATTAGCTACCCTGCATGCTACTCTAATACCTACATTTCTCCATTTTGTTTAGTATTGCTAGTGAGACCTGCAGCGTTTCTTGTTCTGAAGGCCTTGAGATATTTCCAAGATGCAGTATTTCATTGTTAGTTTCTGTATCCTTTAAAAAGAAGTATGCAGTGTCAATCCTGTTACCATTTTCTCATTCTGTGCACAGTCAAGGTAAATGTAGTCATTATAAACTTATTTTCTCTATAACTTTGCTCAGAATGCTAAGAAAGTCTTAGCACTTTTTCTTAGAATAAGGGCAGT
This sequence comes from Pyrgilauda ruficollis, assembly GCF_017590135.1. Classification (NCBI taxonomy): domain Eukaryota; kingdom Metazoa; phylum Chordata; class Aves; order Passeriformes; family Passeridae; genus Pyrgilauda; species Pyrgilauda ruficollis. The sequence goes on from NW_024508100.1 coordinate 20,367,240, forward strand.
TGTAAAATGGCACAACTGACCTATGTAAAGGCTTTCCAAAGACCCAGATGACAACAATTACCCTTGCTTGTTGTGGGCCCACACAACTTGTTTTATAACATTTAACCTGCAAAAATTTAAGGTGGGGCAGGGGAGATAAAGAAAGAAAAAAAGAGAGATAGACAGAGAAAGGAAAAGAAAGAGAGAGAAAGATGGAAAGAAAAACGGAAGGAAGGAAGGAAGGAAGGAAGGAAGGAAGGAAGGAAGGAAGGAAAAGAAAAGAAGAAAAGAAAGAAAAGAAAAGAGAAGAGAAGAGAAAAGAAAAGAAAAGAAAAGAAAAGAAAAGAAAAGAAAAGAAAAGAAAAGAAAAGAAAAGAAAAGAAAAAAGAAAGAAAAGAAAAGAAAGCTCAGTGACTTCACTTTACCCCCTCCATGTCTGGAAACCATAGAAACCAAACTGAAAGTACAGCCAAGAAGTTCGTCATTTGGCTATCTCTGGCTGATCTCCATGGAAACATTTCACTTTTTGTTGAAAGGAAAGATTTTCAAATCAGACAAATGGCCACAGTCTGACGGGTTATGACATCTTTGGGAAGAATTAAAAGAACAGAAACAATGACAAATATTTCTGCTTTACATATTTGTATTACACTTATATTTTACACCATTCATGCCTATGTAATTACAATTGCAGCCTTTCTTTCAGTTTTGTTAGCAAATCAGACATTACATATGAGGAAAAAGGTAATACTCTGCCAACAAACCAGAGTCTATTCACTGTAGTATCCAATTTAGATGCTATTTGCTGTAAACTATATAGATCACCCAATACGGGTTTTTTTGCGTGCTTTGCCTGGAAGACTGAATAGAGGTGTTGAATGTGTCATAACAACTAAAACTGAGACTTAAGAAAATGCTCAACACTGGCAAGTCACATGTCTCAGAGTTATTCTTTCAGAAACCCTACAGAGCCAGGAAGGTACTTCTGCCTGTTTCCCACCCCCTTACCTTTTGAATTGCAATTAAAATAAACACTGGATGATCATGGAAAAAAACTACCAGATAAAACAACTAATATGAAAGGCACTTCCATAGAACTCAAGGCTTTTATTGATCCCATATAAGTCTTTTGGTGCTTAGAGTTCATGTCTATGAGGGTGCTTGTGTTGGAGGTGGAAAGGTGGAGTGGCCTGAGGATCTCACAGAAGCTTCAGAGTATGGTCAGTACCCAGCTGCTCAGCCACATCAGCTGCAAGGCTGCTCAGGGCACAACAGAAAGAGAACGTTCTGGAAGACTCCTCCTTTACAACTGTATTTAGTTGTATGTAGGTACCATCTGCACTGTATGTGTCACCTACACTGCTAAGATATGTCTAAGCAGTAGAGATACTCTGCTGAACTATGAATTCTGAAAATTAAAAAGTCTTGTTACAAAGTGATCTGAGGTACTAAAGCCTAATTCATTTGTCCTTAGGCAGTTCCAAGTTACTGCTGCAACCATTCTACTCCTCTAAATTTTTATTTGCTACTTTTACTAGCATAGGTGAGAAGAGGGTAAATGTTTCTGCTAATTTAAATACACAGAGAAGCTCCACTACCAGAAAATTCTTATGCAACAAAGGAAGGAAAAATACTGATGTCATCTTACCTTAAACAGAAAAAAGAGAATAATACACAGCCACCCTAACACTATTAAAGAATTATTCTGTTTATCATTGTATACAGCTCAACAAACTACAACGCATATAGGATATGACTTACAGTCTTACAAAAGCCTCTAGATATCTCTGATTCATCATGCAATGAATATTACTTTCAACATCAACATTATTGCATTATGACTTATTTAATACCTCATGGTGGCAGTTTATTACAGTGCTCCTAGCAGTGGTCTACCTGCTAAGAAATAGTGACAACAGAAATTATTGTAACAGAAATATTATCAGCAATGAAGAGACATCAACTGACTTCAGCTGAAGACAAACTGTCACTGAACAAAAAGAGAGAAAATATGCTGATGCTTCCTAAAATTTGAAAGACTAAGAAAAGACTGCAATGAATTATAGAGACAGAAGTAAACAGAGCAGGAAACTCAAGGAAGTAATGAAGAACATTCACAAAGAGAAAGTGACAGGCAAAATTCAGGCTCTGCTGAATGTTTTATCAAGCATTCAAAGTAAAATAATAGTCCAGAGACAAGAGTAAGGAAAAGGGTTACATCTACTCAGTTAGAAGATACTTTACTAACATACAGATGAAGATTTGTATGAAAAAGATGATGGAGTTTGGTCCAGAATATTCAAATCTGCTTAAGAAATATCCTAATATTTTGACCACATCTGGTTTCTCTGTGCAGTTCAACAGTTAGAAGAACAGCCAGAAGATGCTCTTTGTATTAAAAACCCTCTAATATCAGAATACAGTAAAACAGAATATAATACAACAGTTGTGCAGGAGCAAACTGGACAGGATTTAGGTAAGGTTTCCTCAATGATCTTAAAGCTCTTTTCTAACCTAAATGATTTTATGATAAAGGTGGTTAACAGTGGTGTAGTTATTGCTTTCACTGCCCATAATTATGGTATGGATATGTCAGTTCTGTAGAGTACTTGGTCTGTAAACATATGGGAAGGCAGGGTGTATATTTTAACTTCACAGGTATAACAGACTGACATTTTCCAGCTTGATTCCACTGAAGTCTGGGTGGTATTTTTAATACATTATTGAAATTTAAAATCAATCTTGAGAAATTTTTGAAATTATTGTTTTTGGTTAGGGGAAAAAGTACTTTCTGTTTGTTCTTAGATGGGATTAGCTGCCCAAACACAAGAAGAAAGTCTATTGACCTAGTAATCAAGTACCTAGAAACATCGGTGTAAAAGCTCTCTTTGTGTCCTGATGCATAGATAGAAAAAAGGGGCTGTAGGCAAGGCATCCCACAGAGTATCAGTTTCAAGAAATCCATGGATCAGCTGGAGAGAACCTAGAGGAAGACAAGAAAAATAATCAGGGAGCTACAAAATATCCTATAGGGAATGATTGAATTAATGGCAACGACTTAGTTTGAAGAGAAAAAAAGTTAAGAGGGAGACTGAGCATCCTTCTGATATACAAAATCTTGCTGTAAGGAGAGTAGATCAATCTGTTTCTGTGTCCATTGCAGGAAGGTTAAGGAACAACAGACTTATACTGCACCTGGGGGATTTGGTCTGGAGATCAAGAGAGATGGATATATTTCTAGCCTTAAACATTGTGATAGCTTTCCTAAGTTAGTCTTCCTAGAAATAGAGAAATCTCCATCACTAGCAGTTTTTGGGACCACATCACACAAACATCTGTCTGGAACTATTTATACATAACTGGTACTTCTTAGGCCAGAAGAACTGGATACATCAGTGTTTCCCTGCTTTACTCTGGAGGCCAGAACCACAGGCCCCTCCATGGCAACTGAGGCACAGGGCATACTCCATTCCCTTCTTTAACCTGGAAAGCCAAAGGGGAGCTCATCGTTTAGTTGTAAAGCACTGGCCAAGTTATTTCAGCTGTGCCAGACTAGACAGCCTCCCTAGGTCCTTAGACCTTGTTTTTTATGTTATCTTTTTGTAGGAAAAAGAAAGGGTATAACTGCATCTCCCCACCCCTCCTCTGCCAGCCTTTCTCTTTCCCTCCAGTGGAACAGAAGCCTGCACAAGCTCCCAGGACAGTGCCAATCTTTGAAGGCAGTAAATCTTTCAGCAATAAAAAGCCAGGCAGTAGTGAGATAGGGCAACCAATAATTAGTGTGCAATCTGGAAAAAGCACCCTTCAAATGTACATCACTACAGGATAGTTTTAGACTAGAATTTCCTGGGTTTCTATATTTAATAATTACACTTCTATTGTTCCTGCCTGAACTGAAACTATTTTGTGGCTACTAAGATCACCCTATCATGAACAGCTTCTTATTTTCTTTCGCACAAAAATATGAAATTTTCCCCTTGACTTTTCTTGCTGCAGCTTGTAATAGAACTGCATCTGGAAACACTGTACCATATTCTTATACTACTTTTACAGCAGGAACTGCTAAGTACTTTGGCTTGCTTACAAATTCCTCAATTCACTGAGATATAATTGTGCTGTGATTCATGCCTTTGCTAAATCTATGCAAGTTGTGGGCATGATTATTAACATCACATTAAACCCTAGAACTAAAGAGATTAGCAAACAGATTTTTTTTTCCTGGACATTGGCACTTAGGAGATAAATTACACTGTCAAAATGTTTAAAGAAAACAAAGCACAATTATGACAGAAATAGTTTTATTTTACAGATTGCTCTATTTTGAAAGAGTTCAGCAATTGTTATATGGCAAAATATAGCATAATTTGAGCATTTGTTTATCCATGGAACAGCACAGCCTAAAACAACCTTAAGTGTTCAGTTCAGGAACCTTTGGTATTATTTCTTAATTTCAATAGAATTTCACACTCAGAATGTTGTCTCTGTAGTGACAAACAGTAGCATAAATAGGCCACTGTATGTCACCTTGTAATTGCTGTAAAGACTATAATATCTTCTTGAACTGCAACCATTGGGCCACAAATGGCCAAACTGATTTAATTTCAAATTTAAATTTTGCTCAGTTTCGAATTTAAACTACTGGCTTTTCTTATGAGTTTTTCTGATGACTGGTATCTCTTTCCAGCACAGGTATGCATAAGCTATGATCAAATGATCATTCAAAACACTACATTAAAAATCATGGCCTCTTTGCATTTCTAGGCAGATTTTTTTTTTTTCCCACATCCTCTAAATGTTTCACTCAGCAGATTTTTTTTTTCTAGGATACTGCTGATTATCCAAGGAGGGAAAAGGGTAAAGTAGGAAACTATCAGCCAGGGTAGAGGGATGAACTAAATCTGTAACAACACGTGCCATTGACTTTACAAAACACTGAAGTATATTAAAGAGTAACAGGAATTATACAGTGGCTGCAGAATATTGCCACTGCAGCTTCTCAGGAATTTCTCATGTAAATTTCCAGAGGAATTCCAGTGGAGAAGGGAAGTCTGGCAAGAAATAACAGCTTTAACTTTTTTAATGCAAATTTGATGATGAAGATGTCTTGCCAGGCCAGTTGATGGTGGCAGAGATCATCTTCTTAAATAGTTTTTAAAATTTTTTTTACACCCTTTCTCAGCAAGATCATTGCAGAGAGCTGTGCTAAAAAAATTGTGGTTAGGGATGTATTATGCTATATGCATCATGCATCACTAGCAATCTCTGTTAGTATGATGATACAAGTAATCTAAGCTAAACATAGAGATTCTTATGTATTCATCATCATGTATTTTGTCACATGTATAAAACAAATAGATGAATAAAAATCTTTAAATCCATTAAGTAAATTTGACTTATAAATAGTGCCTTGAGGTTTATAATAAATATATGTGTTACTCTTCCCCCTTTTACAAGTAAATCCTATTACTTACAAAATAAATAATTAAAAGCTCATCAGTGCCTCTAGTCACTAATCACTCATATCTAAGAGCTTTCTTGTGGCAGTTGATTGTCTTGGTAGTTATACACTAGAATATTTTCAGATAAAATGTACTTAAAAGCTTTCTGCAAAGAACAAAGGAGATGAAAATACTTTTCTGTTGGTTTTGTCAGAAAATTGTAACATCAAGACCACACAGATTTTCAGTGTCTGATAATAGGAACAGATCAAGGCTCACTCCTAATAAGGTAAAATATTGTATCCAGATATTCAGCGTACTGAACGCGCGCACATACGTGAGAGAGACTTGCAGGGATTTTGGAGCTACCTTGTGCAGGAATACAATTCACTTGAGAGAAGCTCTGAGACAAGAGGACTAGCTCAGCACACCAGACCAGGAATGGCAAGAGAAGTCTGCAGATGGGAGCGTGCTTTCAGAGCGCCCAGCCTGGGCAGCCGCATATCCTCGCCACCCTCGATGGATGGGAGGAGGGAACCATGCCCACCAGTGGTCCACGGGCTTGGGGGCACGTCCTGGGCTCAGGCCAGGGCAGAGCAGGAGGCCCAGGGACTGGCATTAAGCAGTTGTTGTTGTTGCTAAGGATGGGGGACACAGCACCACAAGTAGGCTGCTGACACAGCAAGCCTAAAAATCACCCCAGTGGTGTTTTCAGCTCACTGCTGAAGCATCTTTGCTTTCACAAAGCCTGAGTGAACTTCCACTCATCTCTATAGCTCACTGCTGGTAATATCAACAAGCCTAAGCTTCAGAGCTGCATTATTCAACATATTACTGAGATGAATTTCATCATATAGCCATGGTATAATTCAAGTACACCGCCTAACAATCAAACTAAGAATTACTAGGACTATAATTTCTTGATTAGCTTTCATAAGTCTTCGAAAAGACAAACGTAAGCAAAAGTTTCAACCTGGGTAGTCTGCAGTTACCAAAAACCTGCTGTATTAAGAGAAGAACAGCTCCCAGGTTAAATCTGTTTTTAAGCTAAAACATATTAAGTAAAGATTTAAAGCAATGCACAGTACCAACCTGCATAATCACTTGCTGGTCAGATTGCAACAGGAGAATCAAAAGCTACTGGGCAGGAGGTAAAGGCCAAAGTCATTAATAGACTAGCAGTGAAAGATGATTTTGTTTTGATCAGAGATAGGTAAGCATAATTTAAAACTATCCTTTTTCTTCCCCTAGTCAGTTTGCCCACTCCAAGCCTCAGCCTTGCACATAATGATTATGACTGTTAAGTTTTGCAACTGTAAACATGACAGAATATTTTCATTACTCTTTTATTCTAAAAATATTAATGTCAAAGAGTAGTTGACACAACAGATAACAAGCAATTTTTTGCTTCGTTTATCACAATTTTCTTGTTAGCTACAGGGCTCTTTTTAATTACAGTTCAAGCATTGGTTCAGCTACTTGCTTTCTTGCTTCTGACAAGTCTGCAATTGTTAGTGTTTCCCTTGATCCAATGCAATCATTAGCAGAAGGGTGCAGCACTGAATCTGACATCATCTTTTAATATCTACCCAAAGAAACACCACAAAAAAGATTTATCTATGGGTTTCTTTTTTAAAAAAAAATAATGACTGTAACTCAGAGACTGACTAATCCGTTTTCTGCGAGAGTAGCTCATTAAGCTGTTATTAACAAATACACATTTCTCAGGTCCTATGATTGCTGCAGTACTAGACAATATCCATATGCAAAAGAAAGAATTAGTGGTGCTTTCTAGATAGTCTTTTTAAGGTAATCTAAGCCTGTTGCTTGTAGAAGGAAGTGGAATAGAGAACAAGTCAAAACAAGAACTGCAAGCACCATTTAGCCGCTGTTTTTTAGTGTTGCTGGTTATTCAGAATTTTGGTAGGGCTTTTACTTTCACAAGTAAATAACAGTAAAACTCTGAAGCACTAATATATTAATTTCTCTCCTACTGGAAATAGTCTCCACTCCTGTGATGGCTCACTGTATGTGCCATGCTTTAAATCACATAAGAATAAGCCATTTGCTACTCTGACAAGCACAAATGAAGACCATATGAGTGGCTGGTATGGTGAATGTTTAAGGACTATGGAAGCAGAAAACTATTGTGAGAAGTTGTTTCCATCAGGTGTGGATGCAGCAGTTGTAGTCTAGTCATAGGCATCAGTTGTAGGTAAAATTTGCAGCTATAGATGATGAGAAACAACACTGTGCTTCATCACTGCATTACTGACCACACTTACTTTGAAAGTCTAAAAGTTATGACTGTGATTATGAAGTTGTGATTAGGAAATACTATCACCCTCTATTATCGCTTTAAATGGGGGTATTAATAAGAACTTAAGTGATTTAGTTAAACAGATTTAACCTGTACTGTGGTGATATTATATAAAGAAAAATCGTGACCATTTTAGCAGAGTTCAGGGGAATTAAATAGGATTGGTATGCCTGTATTTCCATAGAAAAAGAGGATCCTGAGCCAGCTGTAAACAAAGGAATGAAATAAAGTTAGGGTGAATGCAATTCATGCTTCTTATAATACCATGAGAGTGTATGCAGATGTAGGAGACTATAGCACTCACAGGCACCCAAGGAACCTCCTGGTTTTCTTTAAGACGTACATTTCCACATGAAAAGCATGAGATAATTTAAAGTAGATGTTTATGTCAAACTCCACTAAAACATGCTTAATGTTTATCTGAACAAGTTCACTTATCCCTCCATATAAATTCTTACACAAGTTAGGATATTTTTTACGATTTAATCATTTAATCTGTAAAATTTGCATACACACATATATTATTTTTTGCAAACTATAACTATTTTATTACTCATTGCTGTTGAAAAAGTTCACTGTAACATGCCTTAAAGCTTAGACTAATTTTGTGCTACTGATATTGCCAGGAACCCCACCTGAAAAACACAGTATTTGGAAGCATTTTGGAATGCAGGACTTGATTTTACTAAAACCTTAGAATATTTGATGCTCAAATGTCTTTGTTACCTAGTTTATAAACATCTTAAGCAGAGTATGGTAGTGCTAATGTTAAGACATAATGTTCCTGTGCACTGGCATTAATCCATTACTGTCCAAAAGGCTACAATGATTCATGTTGAACTGTTGATAGTTTGTCCATTCTTATTTAATATTCTTAAATTTGTTTTAAAATTAAAGAAAAAAAACCTTCTAGGTATTATTCTTCCCATCATGACGACTTTCTATTAGTACATCTCTTGCAGCATGAAAATTTTAACGTTAATAAAGCTAATCTGGGATATTCAGGAATGTTGCCTTTCATACTATATTTTATATAGATTTTTGTAATCTTCCAGTTGTTCACTCAATTTATAGTTTACCCTGTTACATTATATTTTACTATTCTTCCACTTTGTCTGGTTCCTTGTACTTTAACCTATCTGAAACTCCATAGGATGTGCTTTCTATGTTCATGATTATTTGGATGTTTTTCTACAAACCTTTTTTCATTTTCTTTCTGTGGTGGAGAAGAGAACATTTTTTAAAGTCTTTCCTTCTTACTTCAAAACTAACTAGATTGTTACTGAAGTAATTAAACATTTTATATCATAGAGCAAAACATTGCATGCTTTAGATCATACCATACAAATTAACTTTAAAAATAAACTGCAAGTAAAGCTAGAGAAGGACCTGTGGCCAACAATTATTTTTTCAGTTTTTCAATGTGTGAAATGATGCAAATCTTTTCATACAGAAATTATCACAGAAACATACGCCTGAAGCCAACTCAGATTCCAGACAAACAGGACATTAAAGTAGAACCAAAATAATTAAATCTTTGTGCTCTTGGAGAATAATGATTCCTTATCTTGTGTAAAACATTACATTTGAATTTACTGACTTAATTCTTGGTCAAGCCCTTTGATGAACATGAACAGTTGACCTTCACGGCACACACAGTTCAGCGGGCTTTTGAGTACAGTCCCAGTGTACTGCCTCCCAAACTGGGACTTTACACAATATGGTTCAGAAAGGCTGGTGCAGAGAATGAAATGGCTGGTCCTGATTTCCTTTTTGGCATTTCTCCCATCTTGGATTTAAACTCCTCTTTTTTCCTTTAGCTTGGGTGCCTTGTCTACCTATGCAGTTTAGAAACTTGGCCCAAAAGATGTATTTATGACAAAAATATGTAAATTATATATAAGGACTTTTTTGGGTTTTTTTTCAGAGTATATGCAGGCAAACAGTACATATGCTTCTGCTTTGGTTGGGGCAACATTTACTGCTACCCAGTTAGGAATGGTGCATCTGTGAATTTTGCTGTATATTTTCAAGTGTTCTGCATTACTGTAGCCTCATGGCCTGCAGCCTCAGTAGTTACACTACTAAAATTCAAGAGCATCTTTCAATAAACCTCTGCCACCTTTGCAGGGCCTCATATGAAAGTTCTTAATTTTATTTTCTCCTCTAAAATAACCCATCCCAGTTCTGAGTCTTCATATTTTTTATTTAAAGTCAATTTTTGTTCCATTTTAGCCTCTTTTCAGATGTGAATGTTTTTTGTTCTCCTAGTATATTCTGATTTCATGCTGTGCAATCCGTATTTTCCAAGGGTCCCCGTGACATTCCTTCATTGATGCTAGCAGTTGTTCACTGTTATGCCAATCTAGGCTGAATATTTCCATGACTTCAGAAAAAAAGTTATCAGAAAATTTGCTGTGGATTACACCTTGACAAGAAGTTGCTAGTTTAATACAAAAAGCTACAAATAATTTGTGAGTAGGAAAGCTCAGGAAATCTAATCTTCACTGTATAGAGAAAGAAGCAGCCCATGTTTATATGATTTCTATCCCACATTGTACTGGGTGATAAGTGAACCAAGGAGAAGGTAGAAGCCTGCAGCTCAGAAGGCCCAGACTTTCTGTCAGAGGGAAAACTAAATCTCTCCCCTCTCACCAGACATCTACAAAACTAGGACCAATTCAAGTCTTTGAGATCTCTACCCTTTTGTCATGTCTGGCTGAAAATGTTGGGAGCGCTGAAAATTACGCCAGCTTTCGGGAAGGGAGAGGAAGGAGCTGATACTGAAAGCATTGTGGGAATGCACAGCTCAGCATTTGGGTGTCTGCCTTGTGAATACTGCTACCTCCCACCTGGCAAAGTGGCCAGAATACCCAAGTGGGGTAAATGACCAGAAATATCACATGAGGCTGAAATATTTTCCAGGTCTCTGTCCAAAATTGGAGTATTTCATAGCTGCTTGAGTTGTTGAAGCATAAAGAAGGTAAAGCAATAACAGGATGTTCTGAGTCAAGGAATAGTCACCAAGAATCCCAAACTAACAAAATATGCTTCGCAACAGGTCAGGAGAAATATTGTAACTTGGGTAAAGAGTTATTGCCAAGATTCACCTCAAGACCGAGACAGTTAAATACTACAGTGTAAATGGGCCTCCTGAATAGTATTTTAAACACTAGACACTATTAGGTTCTTGTTCCCATCTGAATGTGATGGCTATTTTAGAGTAAGCGTTGACTAACTGCTTTTTGAAAGAGCATTGAAAGAAGAGGTTGGGGGTGAAAAGAAACAAAGGACTAGAGGCTGAATTTTGCTTGGCTCAAGTGAAACTAAGGGCAAGTATTCTTTATACATCTTGCTGAATGAAGCATTTAAGCTAAGGAAACCTGGACCAAGGTTTTAAGTTACTACTATAAAAAGCATTAGTTTCCTATTTTCTCTTTTATTATGCCACATATACTTTGGAAATTGAAACAACCAGTTTGTTTTACCTAAGCTACCCAGATCTAATCATGGAGTTAAGTTTATATTGAGTGTTTTTAGCTAGGGAAGCTGACTGTACCAGGACCAAGGGCAAGCTCACAGCTCGTACCTGTCTCAACAAGCACACCCTATGCTCTTTAGTCTGACGACGAACAGAAGAGTATGCAGTCCAAACATGTAACTGGTGACCATGGCTAGCAGCAACAAACAAAACAAACAAAAATAACCAAAACAAAACAACATTTACTATAATAAAATAAAACTAACTAACGAACAAACTGAAATAATAAAAATGAAATTCAAGGGAAACAAAACTTAACAACTTTATTTCTGAAGATAATTTGATGTAATGAACAAGATAGAACCATTGTAGAATTGTAGAATCAAGAAGGTTGGGAAAGACGTTAAGATCATCAAGCCCAACCATCAGCCTAATAACACCACTGTGTTTGCCACTATGTCCTCAAGTGCCATACCCACACATTTTTTTAATACTTACAGGGATGGTGACTGCAGCACTTCCCTGGGCAGTCTATTCCAATGTTTTGTAGCATGGAAAAAAATGAAAAAAAAAATTGAAAAAAGTTTTTCTAATGCCTAACCCAAGCCACTCCTGGTCACAGCTTGAGGCCATTTGCTCTCATCTGTCACTTGCTACCTGGGAGAGGAGACCAACCCCCACCTCACTACCTCCTCCTCTCAGGTAGTTGTAGAGAGTGATAAGATTCCTCCCTGAGCCTCCTTTTCTCCAGCCTGATTCAAATTTAGTTTAAAGCTCTCTGCACAAGCCCTGCTAACCCTTAAGGTAAGATTCTTTTACCACTTTGAGGCAGGAGGGACCTTTTTGTTGCCAGAAGGCTCAGTGGCATATAAACCAACCCATGATCAAAAAAACCAAAATTCTGCTGCAAACACCAATCCCAAAGCATCTCTCCATCTGCATGATATTTCCATTCCTTGCCCATCCTTCCCTGCAAATGGCAGGAAAAGTTATGATATTTAAATATAATTACATTGTGGAATACAGACAATAAAACTAGGTTTGAAATTCAGCAGACTTTCATCTTTAATGGAAAAAAAATAGTGTAATTCAGCTCTAGAGATGTAACTAAATGCCAGTCTCAACTAGCTGATGCCATAACTTTGCTCCAAGTGTTCGTTTTGTACATGCACATAATCATAATGAATACTACTCTGCTTCCCTGTTTCAGAGACTGAAGTTGCACAAATAGAAAACAGTTTTTGACATCAGGTGGGATATGCATAATTTAAAGTCCTGCCAGAATATTGCAGAGAAAATGTATTTCACCCTACTACTTCACATGCAAAGACAAAAAGACATTCTAGGTGTTTACTTGTCCATTGACTGATCTGAAAGGGGAAGAAATGAATGAGAAAATTCATGCAGTATGAAAAAGAAAATATAACTAATTACAAGAAGTATTGCAGAGATTAAGGAATGCCTGTTCTGTGTTCTGAAATATCCCAGAAAGAACAGTACTCCTCAAAGGTAAAAGAGAAAAAGGTATACGTGCTAGTACATCACTATACACTTGAAAATACCACTGCATTTATAGAATGACAAAAACTTTAGAGCTCTCCCAAGATGCTCAGGCTGACATCCTGTGCTTCAAATATAATAGAAACATGAGATGGGTTTGTAGGTTTGGGGGTTTTTTTTTAATTTTGACAGGTTTAAAATTAACTGTATTCTAAACAACTGATTAGAACTGTGTCACAAATTCCTTTTTTCTATCTTACTGATAGAACTTACCTAAGGCAACACATCTCAAGAGCTTCTTTGGTTGTTTCTGACATACTCTGACAAGAAGTAATTACAGGCCACATACAGTCTTTCACAACCTTTTCTGAAGCAGCTTTTAAAGACAGATAATACAAGGCTCCTTGTTCTTCACCTGTCAGCGGCCTCCTGCTCGGAGTTGCTGCTGTTTCTTGCACACCCAGGCAAGAAGAAGAAGAAGGGGAAGAAGTTTTGCAGTGTGACCAGGAGCAGACTCTGGGAAACCAAAGCACCTCAGTCTAAACCTAACAGAGCCCTGGTGTGATGAGGCTGATTGCACACATACAGGTTTTTCTCTGTGACAACTGTATCAGTTATCCACTGTGGTCTGCAAATGTCTGGATATGCTGAACATTTTGGATACCTCAGAAACTTCAGCCTCCACATACTCCCAGATCAGGAGACATGCAAGAAAAGCAAACTGAATGTCCCAGGAGTCACTGTGGCCAATGGTCACTGTGAGGGCCAGGATAACTCACTGCATGGCCCTATAGCTACAAAAGACGAGTTGCTGCCTGTTCCCAGGAGCTGTGTCAGGAAGGTCCTGGCCCTGAAGACTCTGATTTTTCTTGAAGAAAGAAGGAAATCTGTATCTTATTGGAAACAGAAGAAATTTCAATGGAGCTCACACTTCAGTGAAATTCTGCCTTGGTATTCAAGCTAGTGGAGATATTTCACTGAGGAGAAAGGATTTTTTTCACTCAGGCAGAAAACATGCAGAAGCTTGTTTGAGAACAGTAAAAAATTAACACTTTTCACTTAACAGTCTAAAAGTTTTAAAAAGCTGTCAGAATATGTCTTGTGACCCATAAAACCCCCCACATTTCAGTGACTGGAAGTATGATTGTAAGACTAGGATGCTGGACTTAGACTCCTCTGTTGTAAAGAGAAATTGTTTAAAAATCTATTTGATCATCTCTGGCATTTCATTGCTATAGTATCCCCTCACATCAGCAAAGACTTTCTTGGTAGGCTTTGACTGGAATTTGGTCCCCTTAATGCTGATAGAACTATTACGGCTAAGTGGTTTCATTATCAGAAGTAAATGGAAGGACTTGCTATTTGGAAATAGCAAATATTTGCTATTTCCAAATAGTTTCAAACCAAAGAAAGATGTTCAGTTCTGCTGACTGAAAGCTCTCAGAATTTCTAGCTAAACATCCATAAAATACAAGATTTGGAAATAGCTGCTAATGCATTAGGTTTAACTCACATTTGCCCTTTAATATTAGTACAGAACAGGATATTTTGGCCAGGTAGAGGAGGATGAATATTGTAAACCTTGCCACAATCTCCTTTGAAGGGAGAACATTTGCCCACAATTTGTCTTTTTCAGATTTATGCTTGATCATATCAGTGGGCTAAATGTTAGTCATTTCATTCCAAGTAGGTGAGCAGTATCATGCATTAATGCAGTTAGCCAGGTGTGGAGTGCAGTGGAACAAGTTAATGGCATCGTCAGCTTGAGAGAGATCAGAAACATGCTTTGATATAGGCAGCAGGATTTCTGAGACATACTTCATTAACTCAAATTTTAAATGTTAATGGTATTTTATTAGAAAGAAGCAGCTGAAATTAAACATGTAATAACTCAGAGACTAGAAATATATGTACAGATACAAGTATTCTTAAATTGTGACGTGGTTCCTGAGTCATTATGGCATTTCTTTTTCATCAGTCAGCAAGAAAAAAATATTACAAATACCACTGATGGGCATTTATACTGGTGGTTTTATCCATCTATTTAGCTAATCATAAGGAAACTCAGTTTCTCTGAGTCTATGTATGTGTGTGAATTTAAAAATACATTTACATATATATATGTATATATGCATATTTGAAAAGCATTTATTATGTGACTTCAGTTGGAGGAATGGCTGTACAAACTAGTAACAATAGCTTGAAATCTTTGTTGTAACCACGTGGGTTACAATGAGGTGGGTAGAGGATCATATATGCAGTGGTTACTATAGTTACAGTGTCTCTCTCTCTGTCTCTTTAATGAGGAACTAATCACTGCTCTCTGACCAAGACATCCATATTTTGCTCATTTTTCTCTTCACCCACACCAGGCAGCATTTCTTCCCCAGGAGAAGGCAGATATAGCAATATTAACCCTTAGGAGCAAAAGACTCCTTAACTAGCTGATTCCAAACCTTGCTGTGTCTAATAATGGGCAGAGATCTGCATGCCATGGCAGCAGAAATCACTACCCACATCCCCACAGCTAGCAGGAACCCTAAAGGGCTTCTAAGCAGTTACATATCTTACATTTCTACTTCCACCTGTCAGTAGATTGAAAATCAGAGATGGGGAAAAAAGAACTCGCATTTGCAAGTATTCAATGAACAGCTTGATACAAGGCCCCAAAACTTAGTAGCTCCTAAGATTAAAGAAACCCACAGGCTCTATATGCAAACATAATCGTTTTTCCCCCTTTTAAAATTATATCTTATAGCAGTAGGAGATGAATTGTGATCCAAATCCAGGAAGGGATTGAAGGGCTCACATCCAAGAGTTAGGATGCTCTGCTTCTCAAAATATCTGCCAGCTGCCTTCAGTACCTCCCTTCCCAGATCTATTTAGGTCTTTCCTTCAGGCAAAAAGGACAAGACTCAGGGCCGTAAACATAGTTGCCAAATTCCCTTTTTAGGCACAGCTGGGTTTCTGAAACCAAGTCTTATCATGTCAAAATCTCACCTGCTGCTCTGGTAGGTACAAATATCTCAGTACCCAGAGCAAGGGCTCTTTTACACAAGGACCCAGGAGGGAAATTTAGAGCTATCAAGTTTCACAGTATATTTTATATCTCTAATGAGTGGGACACTCCCGCAGTAGGCTGAGGAATCTGTTATGAAATACCCTAACTCACGGGTAAGAGTTATCTGAAGAATTATTATTGCAATAATCAGCTACTGACCGTTTAATATCACTAAGTAAAGGCAAGATTTTATCTTTTCTGTTTCTATCCTTCTGCACTATAAATGATAAACATCAGTGGCGTTAGTCAGATTTGACAGCATGTTTTACTGAGCATAACCTCAAGCTAAAAAATAATCAATAAATAACAATCTGTGTTAATGCCCTGAATACCAGGTACATCTATTACTACTGTAAGCTACAATTTTCAGCATTTTCAGGTTAAATTATAGGCAGGCTTAATGTTGAAGATTCATCATAGATTTTCCTCAGTTTAACTGACAAGATGAAATTGCCCCTACTTTGTCTTTTCCTCTGCCTCAAGGAAATGAGATTTAAAGTCTCCAAGGATTCCCATCTCTGTGTGAATATCTATGTTTGTCTGTATCCCTGTGAGCTCTTCCTCTTTTGCAGTCATTGTCATTTATCAAATGAATATGACAGAGTTGAATGTGCTGTTGTAAATACCATAAAGATGTTGAGAAATGTCTTTACCACCTTAAACATTTTTTTATCCTTACTCTATATCCTAACATGATATTCTTAATTACACTTTTTTTTTTTCCATTTTTACACTGTCTTAGTTTCATGAAGTTGAAACTAAGATGAAACTAAGTCCTGTTAGTATAGGTGGCCAGAGAGAGAAGCAAAGATGTGTAAGTGTGGAGGTAAATATTGTGTTTTGATTTCAATCCATCTGCACCAGGGAATCCAGATACAAGACAAAAAAAAAATGGTTTCATTGGTTTCAACAATGGGCAACATTTCATTGGAAATCTAAAAATCAAGCTAAAATAAAATAGTTTTATTATTTTATATTTGAGTCAGGAAAAGTATGGTTAGCAGTTTAGCAAAGGTTTCTGACTGTTCTTAACAATTCCTTTATTATTTGGAACAATAAATTTAAATTTAGCATGCTAGTTCTTAGACATAAAAAATGACACCATAAAACTGACAAAAATATGACTCAACTGTCATTGCAGAAAGTCACTGCAGTCCAAAGGGATTTTTACATCCTTTGGGAACAGCATCACAGAACAGTTTCAGGACAGGACACAGACAAAATAGCCTTTCTTTTCTATCTACTTTCAGTCTCCCTGGTTTTTGTTAAAAAAAAAAAAACCCACTGGCTCAGTATCATGAACAACTAGTATATATATTGATATTGTTGAAGGTAAATTTAAGATCAGGCAGCTCAGTTTGGGGGTTTGCATTCTAACTGCTGAGTGGTTCACCTTGGGTCAGCAAGATACATACTTAAAACATATATTAAATATATCATAAATGCTGATGGGAGTCCAGGAGACCCTTTCAGGTTTTTTGCTAGTAGTTTTTAATTTGTTAATGGGCTACTTATACAACAGTAAGAAAGCAGCTGATGAGCAAGAAACACTGTACAAGCAGGAGACAAATCAATACTTGTCTCTTTGTAGAAATCTTTTCTTCAATTATCATTTTGCCTTGTTGCTAGCACCTTTCATTTTATTAAATCAAGAAAAAAGGAAAAAAATTATTCAGATGAGTATGTGATACGTGCATATTAGCCAGAGTGATAGACAGTTGCATAAGCAGAACAAGAAAAGAACTTTTAAGAAAGTTAGAGCACCATTAATTCATGAAAAGGTTATTGTTTTTGAACATGCTCCCTGTTGTTCAAAGGTTTGCATTTATAGCTGCAATTATTTAAAACAACAGTAATTATGTTCCATACAAATTGACACCGACAGTGAACCTGTTGATTGAGTAGGTGGCATCATTGTATCATAGGTCTCAGCATTCTCTACCTGGCAATTAGAAATACATTTGCTTCTACAGCAAGATCGAAATTTCAGCTGCTATTATACCTGTTTCTCTGAATTTCAAGTACCTAAGAATATGAAGTCTAAATTGCAATGAACAGAGTCATCCTGCATTGATCCTTCTTATACATATTCCCTGCATTGGGAAGACGACACTTTGTGAATGTTACTAACAAGGCAGCTAACAAGTCATGCTCTTAGCTGTAAAATGGTTTATAAGACCAGCACTTGTCTATTTGCATATGAAAGACAAAAAGCAACAATTAAAATAATCTCCAGAAGACCAATTTCTTTTATCATTGCAGTTCTACATATAATTTGTCAGATCACATTAGCTTTTTCTTGTTGGAGTATTATGCAATGCATAACCTTTTCTTCCCAACACATTCTTCTGCGAGGCAAATGAACAAATTGTATATTTTAAACCCTTCTGTTCTGTTTGAAATAGAAAGTGGGTCACTGGGTTTGCAGATAATTTAATTTCATTCTCTATTGTCCTGTATGTCTTGTTATCAAGATGAGCATTAGATGCTACTAAATCAGACAGTGCTGTTTAATCACAGGGGACAGCAAACAGCAGCAGCACTTCATGGCAGGCAGCTGGGGACAGCAAAAACTGCCCACACCACGAATGGCACCTCGGACTGGCTGGCAGAGTAACACAAATCAGAGCCACATGTAGACCTTTTTCCCTCCTGCCCACGCTGGTGAAAGGACTGCTAGCACAGCTAATCACCATGGCTAAGGTCACCCATTTCAAACAGCAGCAATCTTCACACTCCTCTGCTAGTGGGTTGACTTGTTGAGAGATGGGCTGACCTCCTCCTCTATGCCATTCCTGCCCGCTGAGACAGTGACTTCCTCAGTGGGGCAGTAACAAAGGCCGGCAGCATCACAGTTAGCTCACAATAAGACCAGTAATTTTTGAAAAATTAGGTGACTTCCACATCTGCAAATTCTTAGTCTGGGCACTTGTGAAGTCTGAAGCAATGGTGAATCAAGCTGCAGATCCCCTTACTCCTCACATGCTTTTTCATCAGCAAACACCTTGTGGGGAAAAATGGAAAGAGATACCATCCTCAAAACCTCAGAGAGCAGAAATCAACAGGAATGGGTTTTGCTCCACTTAAGGTCATCCTCAGTAAAATCAGGTGAATCTTCTCAGCTTATTTCCATTAACCAAGGGCTAGGAGGAAGGGGCATCCAGCTTCAGGGTAGCACAGTTTATCAGGAAATCATGACACTGACATTTGAAAATCTGTAATTTCAGCAATACCAATAAAGAACACAAAATTTTCTCTGCCAAAGTCCACAGAGAGCAACTTCTTGAAATGGAACACTCTATATTCAAATTGAATAAACAAACCAGCTAAAATATGTAAGCAATCAAATGCTAGTAATAATGAGGTGGAGTGAAAGTGGATTTGGTTAGAACATGCCCTCTGGGTATGTTCACTTCCCTTGTAAACAGAAGGGTAGGGTCTCTGGAACTGTGAGGCAGGCAAATCCAATGAGCATCTACCAAAAGTGACTGTACCACAGAGCAGCAGCTGCATGGCAAGCAGACCTCAGCACAGAAACAAGCATCTCATGATCCTTCTCAATTTATCATCTCCTCACTGGAGATTTCAAACATGGAGAGCAGCTAAAAACTGAGACCCTGACACTGACTTTTACCATTTGAGGTGTAGAAGGATAGAAACAGAAAAGCGCTATAGCAACTCCACTCCTGTAATGTGCTAGATAAGGTTATAAAAATGGAAATTATACTGAGTATACAGCTGAATATAGCCATTATTTGCTAAATGAGAAGTCTGAGATAAAGAATTTAGTTTCCTATTGAGAACTGAAATCCTAGCTAGCACTAATATTTGCTGGAGTATCTATTTTTGCTAGAAAATGCTATACTAATATTAGCTTAATTTCATTAAATACCATAGTGTTAGGTTAACTACTGCAACCCAGGAGAAAGAAAAAAAAAGGAAAAATCAGTTAGAAGGAGTTTAGATTTAAAACTTACTATGGGGTTGTTTGGGGTTGGAGATTTTTTTTTGTTTTGCTTTTTGATTTTGGGTTTGGTTTTTTTGCATAGACATATATACATCTTTATACAAAGCTAGTAGAAAAGGTAACAGAGTTTTTCAGACCTGTATTTGATTGTTCTTTATCTTATCGCCATCTGTGTGTTCTGCAACTTCATGTTTCTGCAATGTCAACATAGTGCAAAACAGTGATAAATTGGGCAGCTACTAAGCTGTATTGCAGGATCGTATGCCTTTATTTTTGGCAATCTTGAATATAGCAAGAGGCTATGCACAATATTATAAAACTTAGGCAGGTGTAGTACAGAGCTGCTAGTATAATAAAGATAGCTTCATAACTCTACCTTTTCAACAGCTCTGAGAAGATGAGAAAAAGACTAACAAAAAAAGCCATGAAGACCATTCATGCTTGGCTGGACTCAAAATTAGCTACTGTCATTCCCATATTGACTCAACACCTTCACACAATGCTCTTGGCTAAGCCTCAGCTTGTGAATACATAGTTGACTTCATACATATGCAGTATTTTTCTAAATGGCTTTATTTTTATGGCAGAAAAATTTTACTGAATCTTCAAAGCTTACTTTTTTCCTTCATTGGCCCTTTTCTGAAATAGCCTTTCACTTTCATCAGGTTTAATTGCGATTAAAGTTGTGTTTCAAATAAGTGCAAACAACTTTACCTTCTACACAGAGGTCTATCAAGTCTCCAAACTGCCTTTTAATTAATTAATTTAAAGAATCCTAGCACCTATATAGTAAATAAAAAGGTATTTTTTCTTTATCATTAGCAGTCTTTTGAAAGACAGCTCCTGCTGTAAAGAAATTGCTTGGTCACTACTGGACAGTCAGTCCAAGTGACCATAGATACTCTCTTTTCAGATCACTTTTTATATCTGACCACAGCTGGTGTGTTGCTTAAACCAATATACTATTTATACACCATCTCACCGTTCAAACACAATGCTGAAAGTGAGTTTTCTGTGGTTTATATTAAGACAAGTAACATTTGCACCTATACATTCCAGGAGATTTGGCTAAAGGATTTAGAGATGACCTTCTCTGCCTTAAGGAGAGTATCTGAGATGAAAATTCCACCACCTTCCAGTTGTGTATTGTTCTTAAAATTTGGAGGTTCTAGACTAGAAACTGCTTTAGGTCAGAAAAATCTTTGCCTCCTCTAGAAGGCAGAAGTGTTTAAACAAGAGTTGTAGTCACCTCTAAAGAGAGCAGAGGTTAAACCCTGTTCCACCTCACATGCAGACCATGGTGAAGCATAGCTGTTTTTTAAACCATGGAGCCTCTAATTTACCTCTAAAGGAAAGTTAAGAAAATTTTGTGACCAAGTTACAGCTGCTGCAGGAATTTTGTAGCCTTCTGGACTTAGGTGATTGCCATAGCAGGGATATTCTTCATTGCTGTTTTAGTGTGGCTGCCTTACTAGATCTTATCTTAATCCTCCTGAAAAATCCTGACTCATTTCATCCAGATCCTCAAGAAGTCATGAATGGTGCAATCTCAGGAAGAAAGCCAAGTGCTCAGAATGGAGATGCATCAGCAAAACTTAGAAAAGAAGCACATGTAGCTGGGACTGTAGATGTGCATCTATCCATCAGGATAGCCCTGTATCCTTCTGTGCAATAAACATGACTGTATATTTTAACCAAGGGTCTTGGTTTCAGCCAGGACGGGATTAATCTTTGCAGCATCCAGGAGGGAGCACGGCCAGGTGCCAAAGGTTGTTCTATACCACCTGGAGTCATTGCTGGGCCTGGGGAATGGAGTCTCTGCTGGGGAGAAGGGGTCCCATCTGATCGAATAAGCCTGGTGGGTAACTCTGGTTCTGAGCACCCACATGGGAATCATTGGCCTGCCTTGTACATTTTCTTATCAATGTTGTTGCTCTTGCTGTTCACTTTCCTATCTCATTGCTGTTTCCAGTAAATTGTTCTTATCTCAATCTGGAATTTTCTCTTTTGTGCTTTCAATTCTCCTCTCCATCCCACTACAGGGAGAGAGGGAGAACAAATGAGACATGCATGGGTTAAAAGTCTCAGTGGAAGCACTAAATTGGAGAGTATAATTCTTGAGCCATGACACCAAATTAAAGACATGAATATTAATTATATACCACCATCAAACATTATGAAAAGAGATTGGGAGCACTGCACATTAGAAAAATACCATTTCAGAAGGAATCCTAAGACTTCCCATTGCAGCTTCTTTGACTAATTTTAATTAGGCTGGAATTACAGGATATTTACAACATATTTACCAAGTATAGAAAACAACAGATTTTCATTCATAGTCTGATGTTTAGAGGAATGTCAATTTCCAAGGTATAAAATAAAATAATCAAAAGGAGATCAGAGTTGCTTCTCTGGAACAAGTATGAACATCTGGCTTTTCACAAGTAGTCTCCTGTACCATTTACATCTGCTCAATATGATGACAAGCTTCAAACTGTAATGTTTGAAGTTCATTTGACTATTTTCATACACAATGGAGAAAGAAACCTACTCTGTGTATTTCAATGAAAAAGTAAATAAATAATACTATTATTTACAGGCTATTTGTCTGCTTTTGTTGAATTCAGATAAGTTTAAAGAAAGCCAATCTACCTTTTGGCTTCTGTATAAGTGATCTTAAGAACAGTAATTGAATTAGAATTATGAAAAAATAATGAAAAGCTATCAAACTCAGGATAAAGTGAACCAAAATAATCATCAGACAGTCACCTTCTTCTTCATTTGATATTGAATCTCCAATATAATAGATACTAATTAGATTATCAGTCAGCTGTCATCTTTCAGCCTTAATCTGATGGGACTACAAACACAGAGCTTCTGTGTATATAAGAAGGATACTAACCACACTTACTACACTGGTGGTCTTACCCTGCATCAGCTGTGTTTCAAGTTCATCTTTCCTCAATGTAGGTGACCAAAATCAGATGATCATTCCCCAAGAGGAAGTCTGACCATGTTCTTATACCTAAATGCATTTCAGAAAGTAACAGAATTAGGAGAGCCAAGTATTTGCTTAATTTGCTTATTAAAGCCCTGAAAAGTTGTTATATCAGCTGGACCCCCAAATGTTGTCTCTTCACCCAGCTAGTACAGTACAGCTTGGCAGAGCACATTCTCACTCCAGGCTGGGTTCTGCTGGTACAAATGTTTACCAGCCCTGGTTTTATTTGCAGTTATCTGAACCTAGGATACCAGGTGGTAGACACTCCACTCTTATCTATTGTCACTTTTTGAATTTTGAGGTTTGGCTCCACAAGTATCTTTCTTGGAAGTGAAGAAACGGGTCCCCTGCAATCTGGAAGAACTTGTTACACTTGCCAAACATCAGAATAAAAGAGCAACATGAACAAATGAACTGAAGATCAGGAGATAATTTTAATGATTGCATAGATACCAAGCCTTCAGAGTATGTAACTAACATAAATGAGATAAAATCCCATAGGGAACATGTATGTCTGAAATTAAGCATGATTTTTAGGAGATGTCCCATACTGACAGTTCAGTTGCTGAACACAGAAATTCCACAGTGAGGCTGAATTTGAATTTTTATATTCTTTAGAGAACCTTAATGCAAATAAAAAGAATTTTAAAGTTTCTAGGATCAGAGGCTAGAATCTCTTGGTGGATGATGCTGATGCAACATAAATTGGTTGATGCCACAGCAATAGGAGTCTATGAGCCTGTTATGAGCCTTTTGTCTTGATGGTTTCTCAAGCAATTACTTAGCAGCACTGAAGATGAGATTAAGCAAACTAAATTAGAAAAACACTCATATATTTTACTTCCACTCATCACCAATAATTGCCAGTTAAATTTAAATTTGTTCACATTCTGGATGATAAAGTAAAAATGTCCTTAGTGGAAGTATTTGACTACTTATCAGCTCAGGGGGAAAATTGGGCTGTTTATGGAATGTTAATGCACAGAGCATCTGAAAAGAAAAGCACATATTAATCCTTTGCATATTAAGATTTACACTGTTTTACAAAAATGTGTTAAGATTAAAAAGAAAAAAAAATCTGCAAACGGAAATGCCAACTAAATATGTAACAGCTTTTCATGCTAAACTGATCACAAAAGAGAAAAAAAGTGATACAGCATATGACCTAACACTAAGTGAAGAGACAAGGCTTTCAAACATAATTCCACAATAACTTTATTTTTAAAAGTTAGAGTTACACAATGAACAAAAATCAACTTGCAGTCAATACACAGCATGTGATGTTACCTGGAGATAAATAACTAAGTTATAAAGCTATAAACACTGAAAAGCTCTAAAGTGGTCTAGCCAGGTACAGAAAAAAGGGAAGCTCAAATTGCTTATTGTCTCAGCATGGCTTTGATCATGCTGTGATCAATCCAAACTTGGTATGATTTCTGTGACATAGATGAAGGAGAGCAGCTACAAGCCCAGAAACAGTTGGAGGTTGACGACTGGAGTCCATGGTCTTCTCCAGGCACCTCAAAGCTGGGTGCCCTTATTAAAGAGGTGCCTGCTCTATCAGCGGATTGGATGTTCTCTAGCTGCTTTGGAGTGGCAGTGGATCCAGCCTAAAGAAATCTTGCCTTTCAGATTACTGATTCTGATTATCCTAGAGCAAACAATGCATGATTATCCTAGAGCAAACAATGCATGCAAACAATGAAGCTGCTGCACAGCTTCACCTGAGAGCTGGCTCACATTCAGCCAGGTTGACACCTGAAGATACATGGCTGGCACCTGCTTGAAAACACTAGGTAGATATACTGAGGGCCCAACTATACTCTTCTCTCTGGCATCCATAAAACTGTAACATTGCATACCCACACAATGCTTACCCAGTTACCAATGCTGTGTGCCTGAGGGCATTCTCCTGGGACAGGACAGATCTACTTAAAGTATTTAATCTAGACTTCCCTCATCCCTCAACAGTGTGACTGAACCTTTACATGCAAACCAACTTCTTTTCCCAATACAGGCTTCTACCACATTATTGCAAGGGATCCCATCCTATCCATTCAGTGAACCCTAAAAATGCCTGTATTTTCAGTTTTGTATGTAAACTTATCCCTTGATGGTATTTGGTATGATGCTGTGAGGGAAATCACCCTTCAGATTGATCAGAAGCTGATCTGCCAAGTCTAAGCATTGATAAACCAGGCAGATACACAAGTGTAATAATCTAGATTGAGCACCTCACTGATCTGAGCTATCTAGAGTCAGTTTTGCAGTGCTGGGGGTGTGGGAGAAATTCTTACAGACTTGCTTGCTGCCCTTTACATAACAACTGTGTTTACCCTTGGTTATGTGCTTTTACTGATCAGCTTTCCTCTGTAGTATAAAGCAGGTCATGCTCCTTTCCAATGGGAAATACAGTAGTCAGATATATAGGAGAAATGAGACCTTTAATGCCCACTGCTGGGTGTGACCCTTTCATAGAAACATAGCAAGGTTTGGGTTGGAAGGGACCTGAAAGTTCACCTGGTTCCAACCCCCTGCTGTGGGAAGGGACACCTTCCTCTAGACCAGGTTGCTCAAAGCGTCATCCAGCCTGGTTTGGATGCTTCCAGGGGTGGTTCATCCGCAACTTTGGGAAACCAAAGCCAGTGCCTCACTACCCTCTGGGTAAAGAATTTCTTTCTAACACTAATGTAAATATTTCCTTCTATAGTTTGAAGCTATTCCCTCTTGTTCCATCACTGCATGGCCTTGTAAATGGTCCCTCTCCAGCCCTCTTGCAGCCACTGTAGGTACTGCTATAGGGTCTCCCTAGAGACTTCTCTTCATTAGGCTAAGCAACCCCAACTCTCTCAGCCTGTCCTCATAGGGGAAGAAGTATTCCAGACCACTGGGCATCTTCATGGCCCTCCTGTGGACTCATTCCAGTAGGTCCATGATTTCTTATGTTAGGTGCTCCAGAGCTGAATGTGGAACTCCTGGTGGAGTCTCATGAGAGTGGAGTAGAAGAGCAGAATTAATTCTCTTAACCTGCTGGCCATGCTGCTTTGGCTGTAGCCCAGGACATTATTGGACTTCTGGATCCAAGCACACATTGCTGGCTCATGTCAAGTTTCTTGTCCAACACCCCAAGTATTTCTCCATAGCACTGCCCTTGATCCATTCTCCATCCAGTCTGTACTTGTGTTTGGGATTGCCCTGACCCAGGACCTCGCACTTGGTCTTGAACACAGGCCCACTTCTAAAAATTGTCAGGATTCCTCGGAATGGCATCCGTTCTGATGCATGAAAACCTGCTCTGTTGACTGTCAGTCTCCCCAGGATTTTAGGTATCACATGAGTAGACCTAGTCAAGCAAAAAGGGATTTGGGAGCTGTCCTGAAGAAAAAATGCTGTGGTGACTTAGGATGCTCTTGAACTGCTGTGTTTACATCACAGCCATCACACGTCTCCACAAAAGCTATCACCGAGAGGCACAATTATGGTGCAGCACGGCCTGGCACAGGCATGCTGCATTGCTGATACTCCTGTAGTGCCTCCTGACCTGTGTGAGTATCTCTGCCTGATGCTGCCATGTCACATGCCACCTCAGGGTCTCCATGGTGCATTCAATCCCACAAAGCAGAGGTTGCTTTAAAATAGTTTGGATTTTTTTCTTTTCTGGCATGTTTCACATTTATATCTATGCTATATTTCACCAAGATGACACAGCCAAAATATTCTTCTACACTGTTTCTACTCTATTAATGCTGATTTTTTTCAGGGATGGTAAAATCCATTGGTAATTTCCCATGGTAGGATAGCTTTACACCAGAAAAACTGATAGAAGAGCATGTGGAGTTTCCAAATTTAGTTTTTTAATTTAAACCAATGGGCCATGACAAGCAGTGAATTTCTTGAATGGTTATTGCAGACTGCAGGAGGCATTAAAAGGTACAAGATAGAAAGCCAAATGGTTTTTTAAGCACTCAAGCAGAGTAAAGCTCAACTGGAAATTAATTATCTGGAGTGTGTTATTGCTACTGTAACATGAAATTCAAGCATCAAAACAAAACAAGGCAAGATGTATTTTAAATAACAAATAATATTGGAGAAATGCAAAATAGGCAATCATAAAGGCAGACATTCTGAAGAAGGTTTATGTATAATTTCAGACAGATCATAATTTTGATGCTCTGAATCTTGAAAGACAAAACTTGTGAGACTCTTTAAAGCTATACTGTGCACCTTGGTCATGGCTTTAAATGAGTATTGAATAAAAACTGTTCCTAAGTCTAAAATATCCAAAAGCATTTAATTATGAGGAAAAAAATGAAAATAATGTGCTAGAATTTCACTCAGCCATGTATTTTGAAAATATATTAGGAATATTACTAATTATGTTCAAAATTTGCCCAAATTTCATGAATTTAATTCTGATTACCATTACAATAAGGTAAAAGTCAGGGTAGCAACACTTCCAAAGTTTGCTGCTATACCCAAATTATTCTTTATCCGAGAGGGTTGATCTCTTTAAGAGTTCTTCCTCATTTCTAAACTCAAGTGAGGAGCTGGAAAGTCCACAAGGCAAGTAAACCCATTTTGGATCTAGACCCAAGCTGGTGTCCCCACTGTGAAGTTGCCCAGCCTTCATAGTGACACCATTCATGCTTTGCAGCTACCATGATAGCACTCAAAAATTTTGCAGTGTAGTTTAGAAACTTACAACAGAAATATCTAAAGCTGCTGTCTTGTGAGGGATGAAAGTTGAACTCATCCACACTACTGCTGTGGATGAGTAAGAAATCTAGAAGACAGAGGATCTCTGGCAACTTCTCATTTGAGAGGGCAATGGATTTGAAGGAAAAAAACGTCTACATCCACCAATGGCAGCCTCCTGCCTGGATTTTAGTAGAGCATTTAATTTACAGTGCACTTAATTTAACTTTGTAAACACACACTTAAAGTTGAAAGAGACACAGCAACTGGATGGCATGATGAGTCAGGGAGCCAGTGACCATCCCCATGAGGGGAATACTGAAAACTGGAAAAGAAGCAATGTGGGACACCTAAATGTTTCACTGAAGTACCAGAAAATTCCAGAGATGTTCTGAATAAGAAGATATTTGCAGGAATGTGTCCATTTCAGTCTTTTACATTTTTAATTGAAATGTAAGAGAAGGATTTTCTTTCAATTTTATTTTAACAGCAAAAAAGCTGTCTAAAGGTGACAAGCATTAATAGGCTGGCAGAAAAGAAGTCTGAATATACTACATTCTGCTTTTTTCTTCCTTCCTCCATTCCCATTTTACTGCAGCCTTTTCAAAAGAAATCATTATTCACAACATTTTCCAAGCATGTATTGTGATGTGGAAAGCTATCCTTAACCTAACAGGTTTCAATGTCCCTTTTGCTAGCCTAATTAATACTTTCCTTGGAAATCTCACCTGTTGCTCTTTTGACAGTGATAGGAAGTGCCATTGACATGCTGTGAAAGTTTTACTCCTCTAGAATTGCAAGAACCTGGATACATCCATTACTTAACAAAATCCAGGATAATATTCAACTTAAAAATTTAAAGCTGACACAGTTCTGATGAAGTATTTTTTCAAAGCATGCACTGTGCAATATTAATTGTAGTCCCCTCGTGCACGCACATTCACAGCTGAAGGAAGATTGCTGTCACTGGGAAGCGTGGTTGCCTTTCTGGGCCCTGTGGCACAATGAAATCTCAGGTCTGGAGGCCTCATGCTCATTGCATCTGGTAACAAATGCACCTTCACAGAGCAGAGAGATGAGCTGCAAAAGACACCCTGTCTTTTGAGCACCAGTTATGTGTTGCAGCATCACATCCTACCACACTGGCCTCATGTTGGCTGTGAAGTCCTTCTGCTTTCCAGCTGGCAGTGGTAAGTGTAAGCCTTCAAAAGCATCCTCACCAGCCAAGATGTGGTCACACCAGCAGAGGTCCAGCATGGGGTGTGTTGATTAATGACCTTCCTTTGCATACTCAGGAGAAAATTCATATTTGGACAGGTACAGTTAACAGTTAACACTGATTTTGGTCCCCTTCAACTTCTTATGACCTGGGATCAGATCAGGGATTTTAGTGAGTTGGACTAATCATGATATATTTTAATATCCCTTAAGTAATTCTCCCTCACCAAAAAAATATAAGAGCAGATTTCAGTTCTTTTGTAGGAGTAATGCTAATAGATGCAGAAAATAAAATTCTATTTTAGATTTACTTTGAATTATGTGAAAATAATGGTCAAGATAAAAAGGAATTGTGGATGGTATCTGGATAAAGGCTAACAACAATCTGCATATTTACAGATTACACATTTTACACAAACAGACATTAATAAATACTGAAATACATATGAGAATAAAATATTACTCAGATGTACAAAAAGAGAAACAAGGAAAGGGAGTGTCAAGGTTTAGAGATCCAAGGGTGGCTGAAAATATTCAATTTAATTTTGCTCCAGTTTGTACATTTTATCAAATTCTAATTTATGTTGTCTCCAGTTTAAGAGAAATAAAAATCTTTCCTTTAAATTCCTACCACTATCAGATGGGCACCAAGATTTATATGCAATCATCACATTTGAACTCCTCACAAGATCAGACTAGAACAAAAGAAATTAAACCTTCTTTTCCTCCTATGTAGACTTTCCAGAAAGTCTTTCAAAAAATTTTTTTAAAATCATCAGTTTGGAGAGGAAACTTAAACCTTCTTTTCCTCCTATGTAGACTTTCCAGAAAGTCTTTCAAATTTTTTTTTTTTTAAATCATCAGTTTGGAGAGGAAAGTGAGAAATAAAATCAGAATACCTTGACTGGAAAAGGAGAATATCACTGGCTGACCACATGCTCCAAAAGAAGTTCTAAGAAATCAATTGGTTTTCCAGCTGACTGTGGTGTGCAGTCATTGTTTGTAGTATCAATATTCCCTTAGCTGAAGAGGGATCTGCAGCAAACTGACACCTAACTCTGGAGACAAATCTTTTTTTCTCTTCAGCCAGTTTCTCTTTGCAATAATTAACAACTGTTACTACAGTGAATCCCTTTGGAATTCAAAATGTTCATCAATCAAAAAAGCCAAAACTCTGGATACAGAAAAGACTTGATTTCTTGGAGCTCTAGCTTTCATTTTCTTCTCTTATTTGTTCCATGTAAAAACAAAGATGTCTCGGTATAGTTACGAGAAATGTGAAACTCAGTTTGTGGGAGAACAAAAATTATCTCAAGATAAGTAAGCAAGCACATCAGCTACAGTCATAGTTTATTTGTGTGTGAATCATAAGCCTGATGAATGCAAACTGTTGACTCCAAGTGTTCCCGGAGCAGTTCAGAGGTCTCTTTGATCACGCAAATGAATATCAAGTGGGCCACTGAATATATTGGTTGTATGTTGTGCAGAATTCTCAAAACTGGGCAAGGGAAGACATTTAACATCAGGAAAATAAAAGACAAATAGACTCAGATGAAAAACAAAGGTCTTTCTCAAAGAGTTTTTCTCCTACATTTTTACAATGTATTCAACATTCATCTCTTACTAAGCTATTTGAAGAATGACAAATTAAGAATAAGACAGTATGGCAGAAGTGGGCCACCACTTAATTAAAGATGCATGACCAGTGGGAACCATTTGTGTGTGAAAAGTCATTTTATTTCCAGGGTTCTGGATAAAGACAATTTTGATGAACATCTGGTTCACAAACAGCTTAACTGATAGACAGCCTGTGTACAAAGACAGTGGACCCATTAATTGAGACAGCAACAACCAATTTACTGGCAAGTGATTTTGTGAATACAGGCTAAAACAACAGAGATTCTGAAGGACCTAATGGTCCTCATCACTTCAACCAAGAGCATTTGCTTAAGCTGTGCATGAAAAAGTGTCAGTGCCCCAAACTGGACTTAGACCTAACCTCCCAAGAGGTTGCTCTGATGCACGACTCTCAGTCTCCCTGCATCAATTTTCCTCTGCTTGGCACACTAGTACCACTCTGTCAAATTATAGCCACCAGATTTAGCACAACAATCCATATTTGCTCCCTCTCTTTGGCCCACTCCATGGAAAGCAAAGAACAAAGTCAGAACCTCCTCACCCCAGAACAACCTGGAGCAATATCTTCCTGCACACAAGAAATTGCTGGATCCAGACAGCAGTGATAAGAATTTTATTTTTTTTTATTACTGTCACAATTTTACGGAAAAAAAAAAGAAAAAAGAAAAAAATGGTAAACACCTTTGAAGTCTTTTTCTGTCTTTTCTCTCAGAGTTCACAGTATCTCACTACTCAGCAGCTAATTAGCATGATGTTGAAAAACAGTGCTGTGAGTCAGTGCCAAGTGACAGGGGACGGGAGAGGGCTGGAGACTGGTTCAAGCACACACACTCCTTCCTCTGCAGCCTGACCACAGGCACAGGGAAGGGAGGAACCTGACTAAGAGAAAGCATCATGATTTCTGATTTACTGGCAAGCCACAGACGTGAGAATGGCACTCTCAGTGCTTCTCTCACATCTTTTGCAATACTTTTCAAGCAGGAATTTGGAACTGAAATAATTAAACAACATAATTAGACATTTATTTTAACTCTGTGGGCCAACGTGTTGGCTGAGGCTTTGCAAATGACGAAAACCACAGCTGCCATGTTCAGCTTTGGGAGCAGCTCAGCTGCACTATGTGTCATCAGTTCCCATCCTGCTCTCTTGTTTTAATTAGACTCTCTTGCAGGCAACAAATCAGACTGATATTCTTCCCAAATGCTGCAAGTGCCCAGAGCAAACTGTGAATACTAAGGGAAAAACAAAAAGACAAACTAGATGTTTGTGTTCTTATATATATGAGATACAGGAACTTTACCAATACAGTCAAATCTAGTGAAATAGCCACATTCAAAAGTGGCATGCTTCTGTTGCAGTCGTGTTACTTCAAAGTAGTTAGGCAGAAATTCTTCTGGTAAAGAGACTTTCTATGTGCTCAGGCTTGGATTATGTAAGGCTCCTGGCCCAGGTCCTACCTCCACTATTCCTTCTCCAACATTTCTTCCCATCAAGGGGATAATGCCTTGTATTGCCTGTGGTAGCAGCTAGGAAAGGGTGGATGTGGCAATAGGGATGTGTTGTCCATGCCTCCTTACAGTCTGCTCAGTAAATACCACAAGTCCTTTAATTTTAAAATTCTCAATTTCCTCGCTTTGCACCAAAAGCAAGGGATCAGATCAACTCCATGTATTTAAAGTCACCATGAGAAAATAATTTGCCCTTCTTTAGGTGGGAGCACAGGGCACTCCAGACTCTAAACCAGAAACATTCCTGTTTGCTTTTATTCATCCCTCTTTCCCCCCTCAAAAAAAAAAAAAAAAAAAAAAAAAAAAAAAAAAACACCCCAAAAAAAAAAAAAATTTCCCCTGAAGTTAGAGAGATGGGAAATCACCAACCATATGAAGTTTAACAGAGTGCTGGATTCTTTGCCTGGGATGGGGCAAGCCTGGATGTATGGACAGACTGGGGAATGAGATACTGGAGAGCAGCACCACTTACAGGAGATCCTCACTGATGACAAGATGAGCCTCACCTCAAGTCCTCAAGTGTGCAGTTTTGGGTGCCACCAAATGAGAAAGATAGAAAGTTATTAGGGAGTTTCCATAAAACCGCCCCAAAGATGGCAAAGGGTCTGAAGGAGGAGATGTATGAGGAGAGGATGAGGTCACTTGGCTTGTTCAGCCTGGAGAAGAGAAGACTGAGGGGGGCACCTGATGGCATACTTCAACATCCTCACAAGGGCAAGTGGAGGGGCACCAATCTGTACTCTGATGACCAGTGACAGTACCTGAGGGAATGGACTGAAGCTGTGTCAGGGGAGATTTACTTTGGATATCAGGAAAAGGTTTTTCACCCAGAGGCTTGTTGGAAGAATCTTTTGGACAATGTTCTTGGGCACATAGTGTGATTCTTGGGGCTGTCCTGTGCAGGGCCAGGAACTGGACTCAGTGATCCTTGTGGGTCCCTTCCAACTCAAGATATTCTATGATTCTATGATTTTGTAAAATTAAAACACTGAATCTTTTTTCTTCAGTATTTTCCTCTACTTGAAGAGCTTTTTGAACCTGTGACTTGTTTCCCATCTCCTGTGCTTCCTCATGTTGGCCAGTAATATGTTTTTCCTGTATTGTATGTCAAAGGACTTTGTGAATTGCTCACATCTTCCCCTCTCATGATCTGCATCTGCCCACATAGTCCCCAGGAGCACACACAGCAAAGCACATTGTGCAAAAGGGACCAAGTGTAGCAAACAGCTGTAGTAAGTAGAAAATAGAACTTACTCTGGAGGAAAAAGATTAAGCATATCAGGGCCTTGGCACTGCATCTTGAGATGAATCTTAGCTCCCACAATTTCTCATCAGCTGCAGATGAGATGTTCCTATAATAGGAGGGAAAGGGAGGGGAAACTTGCGGTGTCCCAAAGCCCCCCCAAAAGTTAAGAAAGCTATGCTAATATTGTAATACTTGGTTAAATAATAATGAAATGTTAGTACAGATGTTAGATGCACATTTCAACATAGATGTTATATATAGTTATATAGATGTATATATATAGTTAATTATCTCTATATGCAATATAAATGCTGTCAAAGATTCAAACTAAAACCCCCATCACTAACAGACAACTGAAGGGAATAAATCCAGATCTCAAACATTAAATCATTCCATGCCAGACAGCAGTATAAATTTGTTGTCACACTATCGAAGTATTCTGAGCACAGTAGCAGTCACTTTTCTTCAGAAAAAGAGTTCCAGGCATGGTGTGAGAAAGAAACCATTTTAGCAAGTTTCATTCTTTGAAAGAGGTGGGGGACTCTAATGTTTCTAAACTGGCTAAGACATAAAACGCAGCTTCCACTTTTTAAACTATTTAATTAAAAAAAATATTCCCAAAGAAAATTATTTTAAGCCATTCTCAAATCAGCAGACCATTCTACATAAAGATCTGAACTACTTGTACACTGCATGAGCCATACAGTAACAGGTTAATTACTGAATAAACTATGGCTTTGAAGGATGATTACAGCTGAGGCCCTGGGCATGCACAGAGCAAGATCTTATAATCTGAAATTATCTTGACTGGGAAAAACGGTGGAGAAGTAGCTTTTCTCCTGATGTTGTAGAGGTAAACTGTTTTACTGAGGCAGGAATGCACAGTGTCAGGGAAATTGGGAAAAAAAAAAAAAAAAAAAAAAAAAAAAAAAAAAAAAAAGCTAGTGAAGCTCCAGAATGTCAATAACTGGGTTTTGAAACTATGGGACTCACATTCATAGTCATTATTATATTAGTAATACAAATTTCATGATCCTGGTTCTGAAATATATGTATTCTAATATAATTCTAAAAGAGTGTAAAAGGTTGAATTAACAAAATCATCAGAGCTGTGACTGCATGAATTCACAGATGACAAATCCACAATTCTGGGCATTCATCTGATTTTCTTAAGTGAGGGCATATGAAAAAATACTCAATTGTTGAGCTGGGTTGAGGGAACTGAGGGAATAAACACTGCTAGAATAATTGCCTGTTGACATATTGGAAAGCATGTACATGTTTGCCAAGGCAGGCAGCTCCTAGGGATTATGCTTTTCTCTGAAAAGCTATCAGCCTGCAGCACGTATCTGAGTTTACTAAAAGAGGTTTAAGAAAATATGTTGAACTGCAAACAAAAATAGTACCAAGTGCAGGCACAGCTCAAACAGCTGCATTGCAGTAGATGTTTGCTTTGAACATCGTGACAGAACGGCATTCAACAAAACTATCCAGTGCGTGCGCTCAGAAAGGATGCCAGGATGTTGCCAGTTCTTGTACTCCCACTTACTGGGATGACAAAGCCACGAGCACAATTGTCAGGCAGAAAGAAGAAATGAACTGTGCTGAGGTGCTTCGAACAAAGGAACATAAAGATTTCTGTGATCAGCTTATATGTCACTAGAATATAAGGGGAGAAAAGGCACAGGGATGAGTGAACGAACAGACTGATGAGAGCACTAGAGACACACACTGAAAGATAAAGGATTGGCACTGCAGAGCGGAAAATCTCTGCACAATACTGAAAAGAAAGGATGAGCAATAGATTGCAGAAGAATGTAGAAAAACCAAATAATATTTTAGAAATAAACATTGAAAAGCTCACAAGGTCTTTGGGTCAAAGTCTGTCTCTTCCTGTATACCTCACCAAGTATGACCCAGACAGGGTCCCTGGGGCTACAGCTACATGGCAGACATGGATGTTAAAGCAATTGTGTTCCTCAGGGCCCCAGGATCTGTCAAATCTCTTATCAGATATTCCTCAATAATGAAAAAAAACGTGCTGAAAAATATTACAATTAATGAGCCTGGTTAGTTGTTTTTAAGTGAATGATAGGAGCTCAGGTGTTGAAAATTATCTAACAGCTACACGTTAAATATAAGTGGTAGGCAGGCTCCACAGCAGGACTTACCCAACCCAGTTTTTTCCCCATAAAATTGCATTCAGCAACCCTCAAACTGTGGAAGTACTCAAATCCCTTTGAAAACACCCAAAATCCTCACTGACAACCTTCTACTCTTCTGTTTGTCTGCTACAGCCTGCCTAATTCAGTATCTAGCTCCCACCCAAGTCTCAAGAGGATGCCAAATTACTCATTCATACACCAAAGTCTTAAACAGAGATTGTTTAAACAGGTTTCATAATGCCAATAATTCACTCAGGACAAGACACTCTGTGAATGCTACTTGCATTGAACTAGTGCAATTACACAGCAAAAATACCTGTACATTCAATTCTAAGTCTGTATGTCTCTAACATTTATTGAATACAGCCTCTAAGCTAATTTAAAAATGAAAAATATCATGTTGTCATTTGTTGATTTTTTTTTAAATCCTATGTGATTTTTTTCTTTGAAGGGCTGAGAAATGAGAAAAGCTGATTTTAATTGAGAGCTGGGTTGTTTTGGAGTTCAACATCCGTATTTTCTTTTTAAGAGATTCTGAATTCTCAGCTATTTTTTTCTGACATTTTAGCCTCTTAAAACTTAATGGACCTATTTTCTCATTTCCTTACCTTCTTTCTCATGTCCACTTAGTTAATCTAACACCTGATTACTTTCAGCCAAACCCATTCATTATTCTTCTTATAATTTATATGTTGATCTTAATGGTATCTTCAATACTCTTGCAAATGCTTCCTTTATTTTTTACCTGCCTCTAGTTTTGCACGAAACTACTTTGCTCGCTTCTTTTTTCAGTGAGCTGTCACATCATCCTTAATCATGCTTTCTCCATTATCATCACCCACAAGTTTTGACTCAGAAATCAAAGATCTTCTATTAAATAGACTGTTATTTCAATCCCTGATGGGTAGATACTTCATTCTCATGACTTTACTCATGTGTTTGTATATTATTTCAGTACAACCCTTTATTATTATTGTTATATTGTTTCTGTGTAATATTTCACCATCCTAACACTATTTTTATGTAATAAATGCCATTATCTCCTCTTTATTTACTGAGCAAAGGGCCCTTTGTTTTAACTCTGTGTTTGAGTTGACTGTAATTTTCTTTACACTACTCATTTTCTGATCTCTAAGGCATTTAACTCAAATCTTGAGTCTTTCTTTGACTGCCTGAAGGAGATCTAAATTCTTCCCAAAAACTTGAGAAGTTTACTAATTTAGAAAGATACAGAGCTATTTTGTACAATATTTGAATCTCAAATTTCCTGATCTTTTCTTTCTTTCTTTAAGTAAATTCCATATACCACCTTCAAATCAGTTTCTGAGCTTCTTATTTCCATTTGTCTCCAGCTCAGTTTCCTTCATTCATTTTATCACATAGTTTAGTCTGAGAATTGGACATCTTAATTATAGACCTCCTTTTGTTTTCACAAAATTCAAAGAGAACTGACACATGTCAGTTTAATCTCAGGATGTTTTGCATTATCAGAACTTTTTTTTACATTTCCAGTGCTCACCACAATATCTCTTGATACAATTTTATGTTCAACCATATGTTCAACAGTGAATTGTAATATTAGAAAACAGAGGGAAGCCTGAACAGAAGAACATGTGACTACAGACAACTATCTATCTAGTAATCTCCGCTTTCATTGGCAATTAAGATCCAACACCTAACCCTAAATAAAAAAACCACAAACACACCCTAAATAACAGTATAAAGTAATAAACACATCCATATAACATTTTTGCACAAATTAAATATATTTCCAAGAGTATATGATACTAATGCACCCAACCTCTTGTCCCTTATCTCAAGACACAGTGATATCAGTAGTGATGACAGCAGAAGTAATCAACAGTAATTAACAGCCATGACTCCATTACATCAAAGCTACCTTTCTCTAAGCTAACAGGGTGCAGGTTTGTTCCCCATTCTGAAGCATTCATTTTATTTATATTCCATTTTTTACTGTCACACATAGCTTCAATTAATTAATATGCAGCTTTTGCTTCTTTGACATCACATCTGCTTTGCACCACAGCCCTTTCCATCATTGCACTACTGAAATATTTATTCAGAAAGTTGTGCAGGTGGAGGGCTGGCAAAAAGAGAACAGGACCTTTCAACTGCACCATCAGAAAAGACAGGACATAACTGGAATTGCCTAGGTGAAACACAGTTTGGATCTCACCACTTGCCTCTACATTCTACATACTAATTCAACAAGGTCAAGCTGAGCTGCAGCACAGTTAAAACTAAAAGCAATATTGAGAACATCATCATCTAAGAGAAGCTTTTGTAAAAACTACATTTTTATTTTTTAAAAATTAATGTTTTGATCATTTTACATACAAATGTACCCTCTTTATTTTTACCCAAGGAAAATGAATATACAGACCAGGAGTTTGAACAGGATTAGGAAAAAAACTAGGCAGATATACTGTCAGTCCCCAGATTACTCTATGTGACAAAGACTGTTGCAGGAGACCTTATAACAAAGATGCAAACTGGTAAGAAACACAAGGAATTATATTCACAAAACTGTGAATCAAAATAATAATTTTAAAATCCCACACTTGATTAATTCTTTTTTCCCTGAATAAAGGAAATACACTTTACTTTTCTTGAAATACGGACCATAAGAGATCAGCTAATCTAGACACATTGTCAAGGCAGGACTGACAGTATATTGAAACATTTCTGATACAGGTTCTATAAAAAGAAAAGCAATAACAAAAAACCCCATAGACACTCCTGTGATTGAATACAATATCAGCTTTTTCTAATGTCAAAGATTTTTCCCAATGCCAAAGGTATCTCTCCCTGCTGAAGTGTCAACCCATGAGTTTGAGTTCTGGACAAAATGCAGAAGACTAAAGGGTAATCTATGTACAGATAATCGAGAGCACATAAAGCCAACAAAATGGAAACATAATTAAAATCACTGAAATATAGAATGCAGTTGAATTAGTGAAGTGGGACACAGTAGTGTCTCACATAAAGGTCTCTGTTTTTCCACAGACACAGAGACACTGACCATCCTCTCAGTTTAAAGCTTGACATAAATAAATTTCTAGTAAAAACCACTCACTGGTAGAGATGGGTCAGCAAGCACTGGGCTGTTTGACACCACCAGACATGAATCCCGTAAGAGCTGATAAATCTGAAGGGGTACAGGAGTTTAGGTCAGAGTAAGAATCTACTCTCAGTTCTGCCCTGCAAGTAAATTGTTTACTACCCCTATATCTCTCCAGTGATATTACCTTCACATTTCAGGTTTTCATCAGGCGTATTACTTCACTTAATTGTTCTGAGCTGTTTAAAGGCCTCCAACAGGGATGTTTTACAAGGATTGTCTATACCAGTAATTGCCATTCCTGATATGAAGAAAGGTATAGAGCTTCTTTTCCTGTATTAGCTTGAAGTCAAGAGCATTTAGGGTTTGCTTTTTTTATCCCTTACAATTTCCTGTTTGAGGATCATAGAAGCTATTCACTTTATGTAATTGTTTCCTTAAATTGCTGTTTTCAATTTGCATAATGTATCATTTAAGTAAAGGTAAAGAAGCATTTCATCTTGATAATTTCTGCCACAGCTGAGATTGCAAAATTGCTTCTTGTTAGAAGGAAATTTTTAAAAAGTGCAATCACTGCAACTTTCCAGATGGCATCTAACGTATTTTTCAGTCTGCTGCAATAGTATGTTATAGATATGCTTGCTATTCAGTTCAAGCTAGGAAACATTTTCTCCAGCTGAGGTAGGTATTTTGGCTCCACGTTTTCATATTGCATTACATTCCTTGATAATTTCCTGATTTATTAGTTCCATAGCTCTAAACGTTTTCTTGTATATAAAAAAAATTCTCTACAAGTTTGATTTACCAAGACACTCTATTTCTCCACTGCTAATTTCTTTGCTCTTAAATCTGATTAATTCTTTTCTACAGCCTTATCTAAGAATACCATAATTTAGCCAAAATACCATTCTACATTTATCAGTAACTTCTCCTAACTTCAAATCTCTTCTATTATTAATAGCAAATATTGATACATGCAGTACCCTATACCTGAGATATACCCATAGGCTAAAATCCTCAAAACATAAAACTTCCTAAGTTTCATGCCTGACACTTCTCTGGAGTTAGCCTTTAAATACAGTGTTGCTGGAAATATCAATGTCATTATATTGAATAGTTCTGTGCAGGTCAAAATCTGGCAATTGATCTATAAATATGTATTGTTTGTACATATTTAGCCCCACATTCACCTGAGCTTTTGACTCAGCCAAGCATATGAGTCTTATACTTCTGCAAAGTCACTACTAACATGCCTAAACTCAGTGGCAATACCAGCACAGACATTCAACTATTTAAATAATTTTTTTAAATCATTCCTTTATAGGTGATAAAGAATATATAGATCATAGTGGCTTAAACAATCCTATTGCTTAAGACTGCAAATCAGACCCAGTGCCTGCCAGAGAGGAAAAAAACAGAGTTAGCCTCAAGCTCTTCACCTGGGTCAGGAATCATTCCTGTGTACCTGAACTCTCCCATTCTCCCTTTACACTTAAGGCAAGCAGGGTACAAATCCTTATTGCATCTGCAGAAGAGGGTCATAGGCCTGTGCAGATAGTCAGCAAAGTAAAACAAGATTTGTCCTTCATTTGATCATCTTCCTTTTCTTACATTTAGAATGCTGTATTTCTCTATCTCTCTGTCACTTGCAAGTCTGCAAGCTGATGCAACCCCTCACTTGAAATTCTTTCATTAGATCAAGAGCATTAAAATGGGGCATGCATATCCCTACTTGGTTGCTATATTAATCTTTCTTTTTCCATCAGAACTGGACAAAATTTCCAAGTTTTTCATTGAAAATTTGAAAATCTTTGTTTTGTTGACTTGGAAACTTAGATGTTTTAAGGATTTCTTTTTCAATAACTCTTGTTTTCAAGCTTAATTTTAACACCAAAGAAAACAAAAATCTATGATAATGTCATCTTTTATGACATCTCTCTTGGTCAAAGTAAGCTCTATGACACATTTCAGCTTCAAAGAACTCCAGTGCTTCCTTTATGTTTGATGATTATGACATGGACTCAAGTGATCTGCAAGATCTGCAAGAAGGCAGCAAAATCAGCCACCAGCATGCAAGAGTCAGGACTGTTTATTGTCAGACCTGAAAGACTACAAAGAGTGCAGAGTTTATCTAGATTGTGTGCACACCAGCCATGTGGTTAATGATTCACGAGGCTATCACCATTTCTTAGTCTGGGTGGAATATGCTGTGGAATGTCTCAAGTGAATTGTTTGTATAGCACTGCTTGGATGTGGTCAGAGGCTGTAAAGTTCACATGTGACAGCACCAGCAAGATCTTCTGAGATGTCTGAAATATTAAATAGCTTTATCTCAAACTGAAGGACTGTGTTAGGCTTATTTCTTTGACAACGAAAAGCATTTGTAAAGAATCAAATTGTAATAATACATGCAATTTCATTTTGAAAGGCAGGGATTAGTGACACACAATGACAGTAATGGTAGTTAAATTTGACCTCCAGCAATGATTATTATAACTCCATGGGGTATTCCTCTGCAACTGCTTTTAAAAATTTTACTTACAGCAAAAAAGTTTGCTGCATCCCTCCATAGTCCTTTAAGGAGCACAAGGACTCTCCTCTACCCCGCTGCAGCCTGGTGTACCTATGCTATGAGGTTAAACCTGCCCAGGACAGTGCCTGCTGCTTAGGCCAGCTGGCACTGAACAGAGAAATGTCATTACGCCTCTTGCTCTCCAGTGAGGGCAACCCTGTGTTGAGAAAACTCCCATCAGGAACTCCCACTTGTGTCCAGAAACCACTTGACTAGCTGATGCAAACCAAAACCACCCCAAAGACTAGCTAGATGCTTACCTTCTAGCATGGAGATAGTCAAGAAAAAACAAAATTAAAAATTAAATAAAATTAGGTCTTTCACAGAATCATCAAGGTTGGAAGAGACCTTCAAGATATTCTAGTCCAATCCTCAACCCAGCACCACCATAATCGCCACTAAACCACAATCCAAGTGTACATTTAGATGCCTCTTGAGCAGCTCCAGTTGCAGTGACTCCACCACCTACCTGGGGAAGTTACTTCAATATCCAACCACTCTTTCAATGAAAAAATGTTTTAATATCTAATCTGAACCTCTCCTAGAGCAACTTAACATCATTTCCTCCGATCTTTTCATTTGAGACATGGCAAAAAAACCAATCTCCACCTCACTACAACCTCCTGTCAGGTAGCTCCCTCAGCCTCTCCTCACAGGACTTGTGCTCTAGACCCCTCACCAGCTCCATTGCCCATCTCCAGACTCACTCCAGCAACTCAATGTCTTTTTTGAAGGGCAGAGCCCAGAACTGAACACAGCACTTGAGGTGTGGCCTCACCAGGGCCGAGTACACAGGAGCAACCACTTCTATGGCCAAACTACTTCTAGTACAGGCCAGGGTGCCATTGACCTTCTTGGCCACCTGGGCACAGCTGGCTCATGTTCAGCCACTGTCAACCAGCATCTTCTGGTCCTTCTCAGCTGACCAACTTTCCAGCCACTCTTCCCCCAGCCTGTAGCACTGCCTGGGGTTGGTGTGACCCAGGTGCTGGATCCAGCACTTGGCTAGCCCCATAT
The DNA here is from genome assembly GCF_017590135.1 of Pyrgilauda ruficollis. NCBI lineage: Eukaryota > Metazoa > Chordata > Aves > Passeriformes > Passeridae > Pyrgilauda > Pyrgilauda ruficollis. The sequence goes on from NW_024508100.1 coordinate 20,409,128, forward strand.
AGTTGGCCTTGGCCCATGGATCCAGCCTTTCCAGACCCCTCTGCAGAGCCTTCATGCCCTCCAGCAGATCAACGCCCCTACCCAACTTGGTGTTGTTTGTGAACTTACTGGGAATGCTCTCAATCCCCTCATCCAAATCATCACTAAAGATATCCAACAGAACCGGCCAAAACACTGATCCCTGAGGAGCACTGCTAGCAACCAGCTGCCAGCTGGATGTAGCATCTTTCACCACCATCTCTTGGCCCAGCAATCCAGCCAGCTTTTCACACAGTGAGGAGTTTCACTGTCTAAGCTCAGTACTACAGAGTATAGCTGTAGTACTGCACTGGGAGATGCCAGCAAAGGCTTTCAAATTAATACGTAAGTGGGGTTTTTTTTCTCTTCTACAGCAGGTATCGGAGAGGTTTGTCTAGTTGCCTGAACTAATAAATATTAATAAAGTAATTTGTGACAAAATTAACATAAACAAATTGTTCCTGCATTTATTCATAACTCAGAAAACTCTTCATAAACGTTATTTACTTGACAGACAATTTCAGTCTGATTAACTAGAGCATCCTTCTTCAGGAGAGCACTTGAGCACATCCTCAAGTTCCACTGGATTCAATTATTAGGTTAGTTGAGGAATCAGTTACAAAGAGAGATGAGGGTGGAACACTGGACAAAGAAAAGCAGGAACTAAATAGCCAAGAAGGACAGAAACAGAATATGGGACAAAGCCTAAACAAAAACAAAACAAAGCAAAACTAAACAAAGAAAAGAGCCAAAAACCCAGAACTTGAGATTGAATCTAGTGGCCTTGTGCCATTGTACTTCGGCTATTGTTGGAATCTGTACCTCACTCTCCAGAAGTTTCAGTACACACAGAGTAGAAAATGTCTTCTTTACTTCTCTTGTGAGTTTCTTCATGACTCTTGCAAAATTCTTTATTTTATACAACTTTTCCTACAAAACTCTTTAAATAAACATGTTAGTAACATAGCACAAAGACATTTGTTACCTGAATTAAGTACTTGTGATTTCATCCAAATTTAAAGACATTAATGTAATATGTAATAACTAATTAGTGAAAAAAACCCTAAATAATGGTTACGGGTAGATGCAACAGCAATGCATTTGCAAGGACATAATGAATACTCATGGGGAAAAATCCATGACAATGAATTAAGCACATGATTAAGTAACGATTTGGTTGATTTACTCCATTTAGCACACCCTGCTACTATGATAACAGAAGTAAGAGATGCTCACACTATATAATTTACTCAATGAATTTGACTTTCATGTGAATAAAGAAACAATAAATCAAGGGGTGTGACCCAAAAACTTCCTCAGGCTCATCCCCTCTGCTCTCACTTTAAGCACCTGTAACCTGTCCCTCCCACAGGTCATTTCTTCCCATATGATTGAACGACCAGACCAGAGCATGTGCAGGGATAGAGGCTAGATAACTAATCAAAGACCTAATCTGGAGTTCAGCATGTGTTCCTACATGACCATACTTAAACATTTTTTCAAGACTTGCATGTCATACTTGTTCAGGAAAAAGACATAAAAATAGTGACCCCATTGAGAACAAATTTTTATATTGTTCAAATTATGCCAATATTACCTGAGAATAGTGTAAACTTTTCCTCCCATCCGTTGTCCAGCTTTACTTCCCTGTTACCTGCCTCTCTCCTCCTCCCCATTCCTAGGAAAAAAATGCAGGAAGAAAGGTCTTTGCTATGGTATCAGTATGACATGCCATCTGCTTGGGTTTAAGTTCAAACTTTACTATAGGTGTGGATGGTGGATTTCAGCAGGAGGAACCAGCACATAAAGTGTTGTTCTGGTTTTAGCCCAGAGTTTGCAATCCAGAGGTTCAAAGGAGAAGCTGTTGGTTTTCCTCCTCTGGGATCTCTGACTCCTTATGTTTATCTGAAAGTTAGGGTGTCTCAGAAAGGCATTTCAAAGATTACGATGCTAAAGAGGAACTGTCTGGAGGTGGCTCAAAGGAAAACTGAGAAGACAGTATACCCTAATCTTTCCTCAACCACCTCTTTGGGCTTCACACAGGTGTACAGTGAGGTATGTTTTCTCCAGGCTAAAAACTCTGGGTGAGCTGCTGCTAACAGCAATTTTTTTCCCAGGAAATTCTGCAGGTCTCATGTTTCTAGAATATCTTCTCAATTTTTCTCTCTGATGAGAGCATATTTCTTCCTTACTGGTAGCATTTATATGCACTGGTTTCGCATTCCAACACAGAGAGCACTGAGTGCCTAAGCACTTAAAAGGCATATCCAGTGCAGGAACAAAAATATTCATATGTAGGTTTTGATGTGCCTACTTACCCGGCTTTGCCCACAGACACCTTGGATAGAGAACTGAGCAATCCATTAGAGATAAGCTCTTTCCAGAGCTTTCTCAGCATACAGACACATGTATTTTTAATACATTTCAGAATATACTAAAACAACTTCCCTCCCCATCACGATTTGCAATATCAAACTGATGGCCATTTATTTTCATGTGATTCTATTAATATCCCAGAGAAGACTAATTGCTTGTATTTTAGAATGCAACCTATTGACAACATATGGAAATAAGGGCAAGATAAAACATGTATTATGTAAGAACTGATTGGAAAAGACCTGACAGGCGCTGTGATATGCAAGTGGTCACAAGTTTGATAAATAAATATATTCAGAAGCAACAATATTTACATCTTAGCTAATCTAGGTGAATGTGAAAATTATCAAAGCCCAAGATGTTGTTAGGATTTCAGGCTCATAAAATTACAGGAAAAGAGGCTTCCAGTTAGAGAAATTAAACAGATTTAACAATCTCCCTCCTTGCATTGTTACATTCATAAACAGTTATAATATTTTTTTTAAAATTCAGGGATAGAATTGACCACATTTGCTCTCGAAAGGTGGCATGGATTGTAATCTTATATGATAAATTTAAAACATAGTAAAAGGGCCTTAAAATAATGCCAGCTGCGCCAGTTCTCAGGCATGGCTTGCAGCCACACAGAGAGAATGGAAACACATCTCAAATACCTCTGTGTATAAATACCTCTGTGACCCAGGGAATCTGGCAGGGGTCTGCTTCTGCATCCCTAAGGCATCCCAGCTTCTCGACCTTCAGCTGTCAACGTCCAAAGCAGAGCTTACACACACAAAGCATTGCTGTGCTTTACAGCCCACAATGAATCACATAGCACAGATGCAATGCTGTTCAGAAGAGCTGAAGTTTAGAAAAAACACAAGCACAACTTCCAGCCTGAACTGACAGATGTAATCCATTTCCATAAAAGCAGAGACTGTTATTAAGGAGGATAAATAGAGGAATCAAAGTCAAATGCATGGTAAAAAAAGAGGCTGGTATATTGCAGTAGCAAAAATAATTCAGACAGGCCCAGACTTGTGCAAATAATCAGGCCTGTTTAACTTCCAGCTGGACACCTCTGCCCTTACAAATTATCTCTTTGAGCCCCATATCAACACTACTATAACACCTAGTCATACAGCTGCCAAGGAATTCCAAGGATGGCTGTGTCCCTGGGAAAAAAATGGCTCGAATTGTGTCCATACAACCCACAGAGCATTTGGGCCTCTTCAGATGAGTCCAGTTCCCTTCAGGGCCAAATCTGTGGGTATTCTAACACAGATATTCCATCTCCATGTACATTACCTGGAGCTAAGGCTTCCTGCATGTGTAGGTTCCTCAAACAAGGGATCCAGAAGCACTGTGAAAAACATGTATGAACTTAGGTCCTGAACCAGAAATGGAATCATATATCTCTTTCATTTTCAGATCCTGGACAGACTCCTGAAGCAAAATACATTCTACTATGCTTCAAGGGACCCTGCAGGTATTTTCCTTTGCTATAATGGCCCACTGGCTGTGCTTACACACAGGCTACACACACAGATTTTTATGTCAGCTGGGAGCTGACACCTATATACATGTAAAACAGGCAGAAGACTTTCAGCAGCTTTTATGGGCAAGTGCTCTAATCATTAGACTTGTAAAGGATGGTTGTAACAACACCCCCAGCTGCAATCATTAAAAGAAAAAAAAAAACCAACATAAACCAAAATAAAACAAACAAACAAAAACAACAAAACACAAAAAAAATTCCCAGTAGATAAAACACTAGGGAGCCCTCAGTTGTTTGTGTCATTTTGGCAGACTCTCCCATGCTGTGAACGACACTTCAGAGTAGCTTTTTATTCAGCTTCTTGTTATCTGGAAAAGAAAATACTTCAATGCATTTTTAATGAATTTCCTGTAGTTTGAATTGAAATTTTCTCAGTCGAGAAAGTAAAAATCTTCACAGAACAAACAGAAAAAGTAATTTAAGAAAAATGGCCAAAATTGCAATAAATACAGTGAGTACATCTGGACACATTGCCCATCCTAGAATGCCTTTGGTAATTTGCCCCAACAGCTTCACATCTGCGAGGTCTCCAGCAAGTTTCCTTTCACACTATCCATCAGGGCTGACACATAATTTCCATCCAAAGCCTTTCAACAGCATTAAAGCAGTTCAGCAATACAGGTAAGTTCTCTGTTCCTCTTAGAGACCCTCCAGCACATCTGAAAAACAAGCCTTTGATCTATAATTTCTCTAAATTTTGCTGGCTTAATCACATCAACTCACACCTTCCTCTTCCCTCCCCTAACAGCACAAGGGTGCTACCAGTTCCTTCCTGCACTCAGACTGGGGCTACCCTTCACCTTGTGCTTTGAGCTTCTCCTCCAGGTTCACTCGGCTGTGCTGCAGTCGATGCAACTTCTGTGACTCTGTGCCTGCACTGGCTGCCCTCCTGACATGACAATTGCTAGCATAAGCTATGAAATGTCACATGAGCCTTTCCCCAGATGCTTCTTCATTTTTAGCTGGAGCCGTCATCTTGCTGGTTTCCTAGAAAAATTTAGTGTCACCATCTCAGACCACTGAACAGGCTGAGCAGGTTTTACCTTTACATACGTACCAGGTCAGAGGCTGTTCAGTAGATGAACATGGATATTCAGCATTTGAGACCAAATGCTGAATTTGGTCCATTTCATTTTGGTCCAATTTCAGCATTTAAGACCATAGTTAATTGTATCTTCTCCAGGGCCATTCCAAAAGAGCATCCAAATACAAATTTGAGAATGTAAACTTGAGACTCAACCCTGCAGAAAAAAAGGAGGGAAAAGGGCAGAAGGCAGTGGTAGGCAAAAATCCAGAACCTGACTTCCACAACCGAGTCCTCCTCAGCTGTGCTGTTCTCTTAAGAAAAGTACTAAGACCTACATATAAAAGTAAATATATTTTAATGGGAATTGAGAGCACTTATTCCCAGCTCAATATCAAATATTTCATGGGCCCACAGTAAGACCACAGATACAGGTTCAATTCCCTTAAACTCAGACTGAAAATATATAAATCAGAAGTCTCATGCTCCTAACTACCAGAAATGGATCTAGTGCTCTTAAGAAGCACTAATCACATCCAGTAGAGAAGGAGGTATTAAAAATTAGTTTAGGAGGTGTTTTTCACCAGCCCAGGTAAAGTTCCTGATAATTTTCAGCCTGCAGGTTGAATTCCTCTTCTACTATCAGCAGCCGTAGTTCTAAATTACATAAAACCTGACCCCAGCATTCACTGAAACTCTCCTTAGATGCTAAACAGGTCTTGTCATAATCTAACAGCAGAAATCCCCATCTAATTAAGGCAAGTGACGTGAGTAAACTGTGAGATGTGGGGTAGGTAGTACCATGCCATGTAGCATTAAGTGGCAGCAGCAGCATGTATGACTAATTTGTGCTACAGGCTTAAAAATGACAGCCACAGAAGCTAGGAGAAAGGGCTGTAGTCTCTCAAATCTATGATCTAGCTGTGGTTGTCAAACATAGCAGATTTCTTGGCATCAACATCTGTCCCTGAAGCAAGCAGCAATTACAGCACTTTGCAGCACTGCAAGCCATTCTGACAGCTTTCAGCTCAGCCTGCAAAGAGATTTGATGGTCCTGGCCACACTAAGCAAAAGAAATTAGGATTCCCCACTCCCTGCTTTGCATGAGCCACTGCTCATACCAAAATGATTTCTCCATACATGCCTCTGTACACATATTTGTTGCAAGCTATAGTCCATTTTTGCTGAAACACAGTTTTTACAAGTCTGTGGCTTCTAATGTACAGAAGCTTTGCTGGGCCCATGCAAAGAATAATAGAAAATCACTTTAGGTCATGTTGAGAAATAGAGTAGCTGATGAATGGTCTGTTGGCAGGTAAGGCAAGGAGGAAGTGCTCTTAGATTACCTCACAGGAATAAAAAATAAATAAATTAGATAATAAAGTGAGAATTGCTAATCTGTGTATATTTGTTTCTGCTGCTGTGAGAGAGGCAAGGTAATTAATTTAGCTTTTAGCTTGTTGCCTTAGTGAGATATTTCATGACAATGATACATCAGTAGACTGGTTTGCCATCTTAATAAATAATAAAGCAAATATAATATGCATCATATTGCTCATGAAACCCATCCCTTTATCTGTTCGTATCTAAAACATCAGGTTGATGGAACCATTTAGCTAGCATCAATGTTGCAGCAATAATTTCAGGTGAATCCATATTAAAGAGGTTTACTGTATTCCTTCCTCTTTCTGCTTCAGGCCACAATTAGAAAGACAACTGTTTAAGAACTCTCACAATTGTATTTTATTTGACATCAGCAATACACTGGAGTATAATAGGAACAATTTTTTTGCACAATCTTTCTTGCAAGATGGATTTATTTTCCAAATACATAGATGTTCATAATACAGGAAGGTAACAGTTAAGCTGCACAATAGCAAAACAAGTTGACAGCTATCAAACCACCTTTTAAGTTTGTTTGTATAGTCAGGTGACCAGCATTGAACATATCATTCAAATAATTTAGTTAACCTCTGATTCTTCAAATCTTCCCAGCCACATTGTTCCATGCAACTAAAATGTGCACCAAGAATAGTGTAAAAGAATTCAACAAAAGGTTTCCTTTGATTTCCTTTCAGTTTTCCCCCATGTATGAGCCAATACAAAGGGATAAACATCAGAATTTGGAATGGCACAGGATCTCTTGCAACATGCATCTAGGTCAGCCACATATTGCAGAAGTAGTGAGTTCTTGACAGAGAAGATCGGACTTTCCTACAGGGGGTGTTTAAAAAGCATTTTTACTATGCTTAGTTTAAGTATATTTTTTGCATGCCACTACTTTTACAGAAAAAAAAAATAAAAGTACTTCCAAAAGCTTCATATTTTTCACTGGGATTCTTCCTTGCAATGTCTAAGCCTAAACCCAGATGTTTTGGTTGTAATAGATAGGGCTTCTCAGGAAAAGAAAAGCTTACAATAAAACAAAATATCAGTAAATACCACTTTTTCTCTTTTTTTAACTTATTTTAATTTTCAGCTTAAAATGACACAATATATATGACATATAGCAGCTGCTACACATCACATACAAATTTGGTGTTTTTTTGGTTTCTCTGTTGGTACGCAGGTCTTAAACTTCGAATTAGTACAGAAGTTGATATCTCCCAGTCTGCCCCTCAACTGTGAATTTGTGAGTAGAAAGAGTGAGAGAAAGGATGCTCTCCTTAATTTGTTAGATGTACAGATTTCAACAGCTCACTAAAGTGCCCCAACAGTTTGGCATATCAGGTCTGGCAGAGTGCAACGGTAGTAGGTAAAGGTGAGGAGAAAAAGGTAACCAGGGCAACTTCTAGGTGCCTTATTTAGTTACTACCAGCAAGTGAATACTGTGTCTGCAGATGGACTTTTAACACACTGCCTCTGCTCTGTATGCCTGCTAGTGATGCAGCACAGAGCACAAATGGGCTGGCAGTGCTAGCACTCCTCCAGAAAATTTAGAAATCTGAAAACTTTTGTCTGTTCTACAACTGACTTGCATCTCAAGCAGCCAAAGTTGGTTTATGTCACTGTGCTAGCACTGGATCTTGAAGCCCACCCCTAAATCCTTACACACCATACTTTAGGACTCCAACCCTACTCACACTGTGCCTTGCTGCTTGACTGCCAGGGTTTATCTGCCCCTGCCATGGATGCACACCCTCCCCCTGCCCAGATTCTGCTGTCCACCTGGTGATGGAGATGTGATGTAGATGTGATGCATAGAGAGCCTGTGGCTAAAGGGAAAGCATGGGAATCCCACACCATCCCAGAAACTGCTGCTCCTCACCTCAGCCACACAGCAAGGGAGCAAAGACAGGGACAGAACTTGAACAAACCAAAACAGTACAAAAGTAGCAGAACATGCCAAAGAGTGGGTTTAGGTTGTTCATTTTGGAATTTAAAACAGATAATAAGCAGCCCTTAAACCTAATTCAACTCTTATATCTTACCTCAGGAAAACCCCACAGCTGTTCTTATCCAGAACTGGGATACCTTCTCCTGCTGAACAGATTGTTCCACCACTTACAAAAACATGCTCCTAACACTGAGTGCCCTCCTAACTGGACTGATGTATTGAACCTAAAAATTCGTAGGTCTTCCACAGTTCACCCATGGAACAGCAGAAAGAAATCTTGGAAGTGTACAGAGAAGCTGGTTAATTGCATACTTAATAAGATCAACTGATAATGTGGAAGCAAGAAGTAGCATTTTAAAACCTCTCCACAGAATTTTCCTACCTTCTGTTTACATATTGTCTCCACATTCTCCAAAGAGAAAAAATATAATCCATGTATTTATGAAATGGCTACTGAATATCCCACACCTAAGCACCTGGTTTACCTTAACAGAAAATCCACATACACTTCACCTTACCTTCCTAAGTGAAATGTCTACAAATAAAATTCACATTTTCATTACAGAGAAAATATTTTTGCATATAAAATTTTTAAAGTTTTAACTAAATATCATCCAAATTAGAGATTTTATCTGAAAACAAAAGCTATCTTTGTGAGATAATCATAGACAGAAGTTTGCACAGAAGTGTTTCCTACCTTCCTGAAGTTTGCAATGGAGCTTATGATTTCCATGTCTACAGGTAAGGAAGCCTCTTTAAAAGAAATAGTTTAAAAAAATGAGAAGAATTCAGCTTGATTTTCTTCTTAATAACTATGCAACAAAATGGAGAAACATGCATAATTATGCAACAAAATAGAGCATCAAAGAGAACCACCTTTTTCCAGTGTTTAAGTTAAGGAGTGATGGTAGGGGCATAATAATTATACCTACAAAAAAGTCAGTGATGCAGTTCTGTCTCCGGAAGGCCCACAAGCTGCTGGCAGGAGACTGTGGGTACTTACCAGGCAGCAGCACTAAGCATCTTCTGTTTCATTACCACACCTGTATTTGGCACTCCCACCACTCTCCATTTCAAAACATTTAGCAGATAGGCAAGGAGCAGACAAGGTGCAATACACCTTGGTGCTCCTCTGGGACCTTCTGTGCTGTTGCAGTGCCCATGAGCAGTGCTGATCTGAAGAAGCTTTCATTCTGCCCTATTTTGTACTCCAAAAGAGTATTTTCCATCCCACCCCCACTACTCCAAAGACCCAGTTGCACCACAGGACAGCTTGGATGCACAGCAACATGAAAGCATTCCAGCTGGCAGCAGGAGCTACCTCACATCTTTTCAGTTTTCTAGCCACAGCACCAGAACCCTTAGGGGAGATTAACTGTGCTGATCCTCGTGCAGGATTTGCAGTTGGAGTTGAATTCCACACTGCACTCAGCTTGCTCCTACGCTGCCTATTTGGAAAAGGGGTTTAGGGGGCATTTTCATAAGTGGCTTAATCCAATATAAGCTCTGCTCAGCCTCTGAGAGAGGCAGTCACTCTCCTTACCCTCTGGTTCTGACCACAGACTCCCATCTTCTCCCACATGAGCAGCACAACAGCTCTGATGCACCCACCCATGGTGGGCCACACGCACACACACACACATACACACACATACACACACACACCTTTGCCTTTTGTGGATCCATGCTCTGCAAGTGCCAGCTTGTGGATTTACATTTTCAGATGTGGCAACTCTGAATGCAGGTGCAGCCCACACGCTGTAGCACCGACTGGATTATCAGAAACGCTCAGCACCAAACAGCTCCCATGAATTCAGGTACAAGAATGAAGTCTTCAGATTTAGTAGGAAAGCATGGTACTTTAGAAAAACACTGGTTGTTACTGTAATGAAAGCTGTTTTCTTCACCCACATCCCCTCTGATAACTGAATTAAATCAGAGACAGAATTCTCTCTATTTAGTCTCTTAAACATAAAGCAAGTTAAATGCTAAACATTCCAAAGTGCTTCACTGCTGAAAATTAAATGTATAGAGCCCCAGAAAGATTTTTTTTTAATGTTACTGTTTACATTTTTGGTTGAGAAATGTTCTAAAACAAAGGGAAACAGTAAAACTTAATAAAACTCATTCTTTTTCCCTTCCCATTTTGTCTCCTAATTCTTCCTGGCTGACAAAGAAAATACCATTTTCACAAACAGCTTCCATGGAACACAAATGTTTATAATAGGACATTAGACACTTTTCTTTAATACTTTCTCATTATACTTATAATGAAGGAATAATTATTTCTAGGCTGTTTCCTGCCAGATGCAGTTCTAGTACCTCTAATAGGACATATCTTAAAATAACTTCTTGGTAGCAAAAAAATAAATTTTTCATGCATACTCATGTTTTCCCTTCTTTTCTCTCTCTTCAAATAACTTCATTAATTTTGGCTCTTTTGGTCTCTTTTTTGTTTGGTTTGAGTTGGTTTTTTTTTGTTTTGTTTTGTTTTGTTTTGTTTTGTTTTTTAGTTCATGACTGTCATTGATATAATTCACAAAATCACCTTTGTGTAGGAAAAATGACCACAGGGGTCTCAGGAGGTTTGAGAAAGCTTCAGAGAGCCTCTGTTTTTATGACAATGGAGGTAAGAGGAGAATCCTCAGACTGTGGTTTCACACCAGCATTAACCCAGCTCAAAGCATCAATCCAGGCTCCTCATGCCCTCCTTTGTACCAGCACTAAGATGGGAGCCAGATCAGACAGTTCCCACTACTACTAAACAGCCAAAAGGAAACAAGACAAAACTGTGGGTTTAGCTAGACAAGTTATTTCAGCCTGCTTCCCCACAAGCACAAAAATCCTTCCCCACACACAAAGCAAGGCAATAAAGAAGCAGGTGAGAGGGCTACATTCAGCAGTAATATAGTTTTATGGTGGAGTCTTAAAAAAGGTTGCAAAAAGCCCATGGATTCTGCTTGTAGTCTCTCTGGTGCAGACTGCTCCAGAAGATGGCAGAACATAAGCCAGCTCCAATTCAGAAGCCTCTTAGAATATACATGCCCTGAGTCCTACCTTGCCCAATGTGCTTCATCAGCCTTTCAAACATGGGTTGAGTATTCAAGACCAGGATTTTTCACAGGTGGATTATTTTTTTTTACCATAAAAGCACTGCTGGAATTGATTTGCAAAGGCATGTATCTATAAAACAAATATTTTAAAGTAATTGCTCAAGAGCTCTGGTTATCTGAAACACTTCAAATCTCCACCACTCCTCTGGCGATAGACAATGCTGCCACAAATTAACAAAAAAATGAAATACACGTACATACAGAATCATCTACTTATGAAAAGTTCATTTGACAACCTGGCACATCCTAACAGAAAAGGAGATTTTCAAGCTTGCAAATATAAAGCATACTGTGACATTACTCTTAGTAATAGGGTTAGCTATCTCATATTTCAAAATAACTTTGAAGAAATACTTGTAGACATTCTTTACTTCTGAGTCCTCCATCCTCGGAGCAGTTTTACTTACCATGGAGATGAGCCACCAGCACAAGATGAAGATGCAAGACAAAGCAGTGCTCAACTAATTTTTCCAATGTATTGAGCTCAGAAATACAGCTGAGTGCTTCATACTGTCATCTGCTTCTTCTACCAAACTCCAGTTAAGTATTTTCCAAGGATGAAAACATATTCACAAGCAATGATTTCCTTTAGTGTTTCTTTATGTCATCAGGTCATCCACAGACTGCTGTCAGTTAACAGCAACCTGGATACAGCATTCACAAAAACACTAAGCAAATCTTGACACAGCAGCAAGATGACCAGCAGGAAATAACCCAGATCTTCATGCTACTTGAAGATTAATACCACACTCTTCCTCCAGATCTTTTTCTTGAAAATAGTTACATGAAGATAGTGATAAAAAAATACCTACCTCACATGGTGTTTTCCATTCAGAAGGTACTCTTTCAATACAGAGCTATTAGCAAATGCATCTTGAGTCTGCCTCCTTAAAACTCAGGGAAATTATATTATTTCAAGAGATATGCAACAGCATTAGTATTTTTAAATGCTTAAACTACACTAATTTTTTTAAAAAACATTGAAAAATTGATGGGAGTTTGGAAGGTTTTCTAAAAAAGGGAATCTCCAAGGTTTTTGTTTTGCCACTGTTATTTTTATTTTGGAAAAAGCCATCATGCTCTCAATTCCTCTTGCACAAGAAAATGAAAATAGAATTATGACCAAAAAATATAGTGAACTGCAATGGATATTAACTGGTTTTCTTTGAAATCCTTTCCAGTGGTATACTACAAAAAGCATAAGAAAGTCTGAGTGATACTTTTAGATGCATTAAGTTATTGACTAGAAGACAATGCTATTCAATTCTGAAATAAATACCTACCACATTTCTAACTCATGCGAAAACAAATGATGTTTTGCAAATTCTATCAATTTCATAATAATTGCATTTTTCATTCCCTCCAGTTAACACAGAATATAACATCAGCAAAGAGAGATCTTTACAGGGTGCTCTGTACTTCACACTACTCTCACTTGCCTGGGATGTGGCAAAAATTTACTTTCAGAGTCTGATTTACTCAGAACACACTGAAACTCTCCCCACACTCACATTCTCCAAAATAGCTACATCCTGACTCTGAGGAGAGGCCTACAAATGAAGATTGTACAAATTAACGCATATCAGACTCCTTCAAAATGGCACATTTTTCCTTCCAGTAAACTTCCCATTTAAAGTGCACTGCAGCAAATGAAAAACACATATTGGAGTTAGTGGATACCAGTAGAGATTCTTAAAAAAATGTAAACTCACCTTGGAAGCCCACAGTGAAAAAATAAAAGGTCTTGAATAAAAAGAAATCTAAATAATTTTAAAAGATGCTACTGTCATTTAACTTAATTTAACTTTTTTTCCTGGATTTTCCCCGTGTTTTTATAGGGATGGTGTCTGGTGGTTAATACTGACCACATAATGCTATTTGCCCTTCAGATTTTCATTGAGTATGAAATTTGTTTATGCAATTTTGATCTCCCACATATAAACAAAGCAGCAATAAAGTTTATGCTTTATTGCTTTACTCCTGTCAGAGTAGGAAGGGAAGCACCTCCTTTCCTCCCCACTTAGCACTGACCTGCTGCAAACTTACTGCTGTATAGCCCTGAAGTTCTGTAAGACTTCTACAGCTTTGAACATACTTGGCTTGATTGATATCATCAACAGACATTATACTAAACCCAGGCTTCTCAACACTACAGCTGCTTTTTTTTTTCAATACTAGAATTAAATAAAAACAAGGGTGAGTTTTTGTCAGCTGTCTGTATTGCAATTCATAACCAATGCTAGCCACACAAACCCTTTCTATTTTAGTGAGGTCAAGCCCTATTGGCAAGTCCCAGGAAGACAAGGTACGACTCACCAAAATTTCTTTCCTCTTTAATCTTCTAAGTCAAGCAAAAGTTATAAGAAGTGTGCAAAGCCCATGATCTACTCTGCTATCCAAACAGAGCTCTCGGCAGCTCTTGGGATTTATATGTATAGTGTGCTACTATAGCACACTGAAAAAGGGTCTGCTAAGAAATCTGTAGTATCTATGGAAAAATTACCCACATGGCCAATGTGTGTCCCTTACAAAGCCTGTGTGTCATTCTCCCATTCTGGCCTTCCCTACACTTCTAACAGCACAAGGAACATGGGAAGTTAGGCTTTGGATAAATTGGATAAATAGATACTGCATACCCTGTCATTCTCACATGGCATACAGACAATGAGCTACATTTGAGTGTCAAGCTACATTAGAGGCCAAATGACACACAGGAGGTACACAGTACAGTGGAAGAAGATGGAATTCTGGGCATATCAAAAAGCCAAGTTCATTAAATACATTTACTTGGTTCCCCCATTTTTTGGTAAGGTCCATTCTGAATGATGAAGATGATGAGATGCCAAAGGCTACACTTGAACACCCTGTAATCAATAACTCTCAGCTCCTGTTAACAGAAGAGCTCTAATCACATTCCTTATTAAACTATTTCTCTTTCATTCAATTATTGTCCTGTTTACTTGCCTGATCAAAGGGTAATGTAGAGTGGATAACTAAACAGTTTAAAATCTTTCTTCCCCTTCAAAGACACATGGGAGAAGAAATGCACTACCAACATCCATTTGGAGACAAGTCCATTTTAATAGGAGGAAAAACAGATTCCAGTACTGCTGGTGAGCTCCAAGAGTTCAGGTCACCGTGAAGGGCTGGAGTCTGAGTTTGCCACTTTTCTCATCTTCATTATTTTCACAATTGCAGTGAAACCTGCGAATAGTGGGCTCACAATTGACTACAAACCACACTTCAGCTCATGTGAAGATAATCCTCCTGAGCCAAGTTTTTAACTGTTTTCCTCAAGTGCCTGCATTAGTGGTCAGGGCTGCATCTCTGCAATCTGTGGGAGTTTTGCTGCCTGCAACAATGTCTCTGAGGAAATATCAGTGGAGAACTATCTCTGTTTCCTTGTAAAGATTTTTGTCTTTCTCTCCAGTTTCCTTTCCTGTTGATAGATGTGAACTTATCTGAAGTGTTTGGTTAGTTTTAAACCACTATGATACCGTCAAAAAAAAGATTGCTCAACAATGCCAATAGAAAAAAAGAACAAAAACCTAAAAATATAGCTCCTGTAGAATTCATCTCACTGAACCTCATCTCTAATAAGCTGTTTGGTCACTGAAATGGCACCTGCAGTGTTCTCCCTTAGGATTTTAGTTAGCAGTTTTGAACATTTGGGCTGCTATGTTTAGTATATTCCTCCTTTTGTGCTTTCAGGTTATGGTATCACTGAGTATATTGCAAGCACTTTTTTGTTTTACTGTTTGTGTTCATCCAGGAAGATTAAAAATAATGAAGAACAATTGTTAACAATAATTTCCTATTTATATTGGCCACATGTAATTTGGAAGGTAATTATGGTAATTTCTTCATATGCTGCAATATAAAAGTGTAGCACAGTTCAATAAATTAGTCCTAGACTCATAATGATTTTTTTTTAATGTACTTCATTTTGAATTTAGGCATGGAAGTGTTGGAAGATACTTCAGAAATACACTGGATATTTAAAATAGGTAACTTTTTCTGTGGTACCATTAAAAATTTCTCCCAAAATGGAAGCACAGGAATAAATACCTTTAATTTATTATTTTTGCAGTCCTTTTTCCTCCTTTTAAGTCTTTAAACAGAAACTACGAGTGAATTGAAGCAGCACATTTAGATCAATCTTAGCCTGAACAAGTGTTGATCCCACTGAACAATGCACTAGAAAAAGCTGCTTATAAAATCAGTATACAGGGATGGGTGGAAAGAACAGACAACTGTTTCTGATGAATTGTTTAAAGCTCTGCCTGTGAGAGAATATCCTTGGTTTTCATCACAGAGGAAAGCAAAGAGTAATTTCATTAACTTCTGGTGCAAGTACTAGGTTCTCCACAGAGCAGGTCGCCATTCTTCATGCTAGGAGTACTTTATCATTTGCGCAATTATAATCAATAATTGCCAGAGGTTTAGCTTTGTTTATTCTGGGTTAACCAAATAAATAGTCCCTTGCATACCATCTCCTATTCTAACAATTTGTAACAATGTGACCTAATTAGAGAGGAAACAGCTACAGCAACTAGCAGCACATCCAAAGATACAAACTACTGCAGTTAGACATCTTGCACGGGTGCTCCATTTCCAGTTCTGTGATATGCCACATAATGTTTTTCTAACGAGTGCTGTAGTCTCAAACATCTTCCAGATGTAAAAGATGAAAAAGGAAAGAACCATACCTGGCCTTTTGAGAGCATCCCTTAAGTAAAAGAAAGTCTAAGGCAACTGATTATATCACTCCATTATAATAAAGTTACATAAGACATTCCCACTGCATTCTATCATCTACAGTTCATTATTACACATGAAAGAACCATCTGGAATCCATACTACACACTGCAGTATCTCTTGCCAGGTATCTCCCAGGTCCCACAAGTTAAAGGTCAGATTCTCAGCCATGAGCTGGCTAAAAGGTTTGGAGAGACAGAGGCATGGTCATAGTTTCACCATTATGGGGTCTTTTTACCCTGACTCTTGTCCCAGCAGAGTCTAGGGCAGTCTTATGTATCCCTTTTGTTGCCAGCAGCTTGTGGCCTCCATAAGTCCCTGGATCATTCTCTGGGCACAGAACCACTGACCTGATCTGCCCTGCAGCATAAGACTTTGACAATAGGCTACCAATCTCCTATTCAGTCAGCTGAAGCTAAGGATTAGTCCAGACCCTTTAAAGACACAGCCAGATCATAGCTGAGAATTTGGCCTTTGATTCCCACTTGTCACCTGCACAGAAATGCTAACCATTTGCCAAGCCAGACGCTTCTATACAAACATTTCTTTTATTTATTGGCAATTTGTTTTCTACCTGTTCTAGTGAAAATAACATTTATGATCAGGACTTCTATCAGACTTAACTATTCAATTATTTAATAATGTTGCCTGCTTGCATACTGCAATTTGGTACAAAAAGCACCTATCTATGCCACAGTTTCAAGTAAACAAATGGATTTGTAAATTAACATTTTTAGCCTGGGATCCACCTAGAAAGTTTACTTTCTTATTTATATCACAGCAGTCCTTCTCAAAAAGGGTGTCTCATTCACTCAGTGACATGCCACACTCATCTATGCACAGGAAATGGGGCTTTTTTTGCTTAATTTTCAAGCCACTTGTAAAACTGTTGAAAATTTAACTTGACACAAACATTACATAAGGAGGTGGGGGAATGGAATATGTGTTTAAAGGAAATCAGGAGTGTAACTGAAAAGTATGGGGAAAAAAAAAAAAAACAAAAACAAACCAAAACCCAAACCCCAAAGCGAAAAAAAAAACCAAAACCAAACCAAAACCCAAACCCCAAAGGATCCAAAGAAAAAGCAAAGAATTTAAATGAAAAGTTGAACATTGTGGTCTGGTCTTCATCTACTACAATTGATGTAATTTAGGAATAAATCCACTTAAGCTGGTCAGCAAGGTCAAAGAAGAATCTCCCACTTAAGATCACCTTACCAAACAAGAAAATCCAATTTTGAGAATTACATCAGGTTTCAGATTTTACAAGGTTCACTCATTCTTAGTTTGGTGTGAGAATTTCCCAGGTTACAATGCAAAATAATGCTTAGTAAAAATATACGGAGCTCTACAACTCCTTTGCATAACTTTCCTGGAGTTGCACTCTCCCAGGCTGGACTCTCTTCCCTTTTGCCACTATTGACTTTCTTCCCCCCCCCATTCTGTGAGTTTTAATCTCTCAGGGAAAGTCCTTTTCTACCAAGCACTGTCAAAATATACAGGACATAGACCTTACACTCAGAGAATGCAATGCTGTGTCCAGACAGCAGTGCTGGGTGCCTCAGGCATTTGTAACAGCCAACATGCATATTGCTAGCAGTCAGATGTGTTCCACTGCACGGCTGTGCACCTCTGCCTCTGATTTTTTTCAGGTGCATGTTCCTCCCAAATGCAAGTTCTGTGCAGCCAGAGTCTCAAGCAAGTGTTGGTTCATTGCTGGCTGAAGGGAGGAGGACCCATTACTGTTACCCATTACTCTGTTAAGAGTTAACTAATTATCCCCAATAACTCCAGCCTTTAGAATGGGAAAGTACCACACAGCTTTTATAAATAAGAATTACTGACCTTTTTAAATAGTTTCAAAAGAAGAAACTCTGCATCAAATGTGAGTATAATTTAGGAACTACTACATAGCAGCAAAACTACATTAGACTTTCCGATTTTTCCATGGTATCCTTGGATAGATACACCACCCAGTAGACCATGTTAAATGCTCCGAAGGTAACAGGAAATAAAATGCGTGCATATTTGTCTATCTTACTCGTGCCAGAGTGGGAGGCGGGGGGAGGAGGCGGTGTGACAGCAGATGGCTTTGCAGGTGCTCCTAATGTGTTAGGTGTGGTGGTCTGAATCTGCTCCAGTCTAGATCCAAGCAAGTGCTGAATGGAAGGGGATCCAGCTGTGGCATGCTGGGATACAAATCCAGTTAAAATTGGGGTAGAAGGAGGAGCTGGAGGGGTAGCTCTTGCAGAAGATAATGTCTCTGATGCGTTGATTCGTGTGAAAGGGTTAGGACTTGATGCAGAAAGGGAGTGGGGTGTAATGTCAGAAGACCCCTGAGCTACAGAGGGAGGCTGGACAGAGCTGTGCCTTGTGTCAATTCGGCTCCCACCATCAGCTTCAGACTGTACTGTGGCATTCGTTCTTTTCCTCACATTTGAATTGGCATCGGTATTCTGCAAAGTTACAAAAAAACACTTGTCATTCTTAAAATAAACACTCAAACAAAAGCAATGGAAACTATAATCAAGCGCTATCCGAGTAATACTCACAAATATAACCATAGCTTGATCCTGAAGAACAAAGATACCAAAAACTGGTGAAAATAGATTTAATAGCATATAAAGTGACAAACAAGAGCTCCTTTTACCTGTGGCTGGAATACCAGAGTGAAGACACCTAAATACATCACACTCCATGTGGTGCAGTACCTATACAAACTGAATACCATGAAGCTAAGGATTCTCAGGTTAGAGTCACAGCTTTTTCCAGGCTCAAGCTCAAAACAAGATTCTCCAATGTCTGCCTATTTCCTTGATGATATAAAAGCATTCTAGATGCAACTTACCAGCCATGAAGGTTTATTTATTCTATATATCTCCAGAAAAGTAACTACCATATACTAGGAGCTCTAGTCTTCTATAGAAGAGGCTGTTAAAATGCAAACCAAGTTACCACATTGCTGCTCTTTCAGAAATAAAGTCAGTGCCTTTTCACAGCAACCACAGGCAATAATTTCACCAGGCACAACTGAACCAGGGAATAAATTAGTCTCTCATCAACTACTCCTCTCCGTTCATTAAGTAAGAGAAGTGGTTAATTCTCCGTCACTTGGTGTCTTCAGGCAAGTCTGGATGTCTTTCTGAAAGATATTCTTCAACCAAATAGTACTTACTATGCATTAGAAAACAAAATTCAGATAACAAAGTACAGGAACAGGAAATCCTTCAGGGTTTAACATTCTCCTGACTTTTGGGAGTAGCACTTGGCCTCTGCCTTTCTTCTCTGCACTTAAGAGGAAGACTAACATCTCCTGACCTTCCTTCTGGAAAGGTTTCTAAAGAAGTCTGACCTTCAACGTTGCACCTAAATATGATCTGAAACATATAATACTTTAGATATAATATGTGAATATCTTCTAATTAAGAAACTGACTGTTTTCCAGAAGACAAAGACTTGAGGACAGATATGGTACACAGGTCGAAACACAGACAGGATGAAAAAACCATCTGTTATATATAAAAAATCCTATGTTTTATGCCTCTCTGATGATACCATTCCCAAGCACTGCCCTGCACCATACCGACTGTGCCTCTGGCTCCCCTTCCCTCCAGCCTTCCCAGAGAACCCTGCGAAAGCTCACAGCAGAAATCAAAGGGAGAGAAAGCAGGCAGCAATGTCTTCCCTCCTTCATCCAAGAGCAGTTCTCTCCAGCCAAGTGACAGAGCAGTAACAGAGATTAGGTTAGGTGTTATGCAAGGTACTAGCAGTACCTTGAGTAGTGACAAGAATGACACTGTGTCTGTCTGCCACACCAGTTGTGCTTCACTGTTCTGCCTAAGGAAACAGAGAAATTTAAGCTGAAAAAAGAAATCTAAAAAGTAATTTTAAAAAATCAAATCTCTTGATAGTATTCCCATAATGACCAGAAGGCTGGTCCCTAATCCTGTTAATTGCAGTACAAATCTGTCACTGGCAATACTGTTGGCCTGAATTCATCTGAAACTGTCACAGCTTTATGCCTGTTCATGTCTGATGTATTTGCCAGCTCACAGTTGATATATCAAAGAATCCTTCTTAAATTTCAGTTTTCCTTCCTGCATGGAAGCATGTCAATCCCTTTTATTTATTATTCTGCATCTGCAATCCAAAGAAGCAGAGGATTAGAAGAAACACCAGAAGAAACTGGTATTTCCTGAAATAAACACTAATTTTACTGTTTGATAGAGAAGCCCAAGTCACTTTTTGGGAAGTGCAGAAGTACACACAGATGCAAAAATTATATACTTTCATGGTAGGGTTGTCAATGACCCAGGAATAGTAAAGCCATTTTCAAGACTGCTAAATTGAAATGATAAAGTACAATCAGGACAGGGGTACATTAACTAGAGACTTGGTAATACCTTGTGGAGTGCTGCATGTCACGTGAAGGCTTGCAAAGCTAAGCAGATGGAAGTCATCAATGGTCACTGCCCAAAACAGCATCTCTGTGCCATAGGGAATCTGGCACTAGTTAATGAGAGGAGGTGAGTTTTATCTTCTACATGCAGATCCTTGGACAACCTGGCTTTGCTCAAGTGTGTGTCACCCACTGTAAAGCTCTCAAGCAGTGCTGGGAAGCAAAAATCCACAGGCTGGGTCAGGGGTTGCAAAGTAGATCTGCACTGGAACCAAGACACGTCTCAGTTCCTTCCTGTTCTCCACCCACATTAGACAAGTAGCTTAGAAGTGCTGCTGCTGGAGAATAGAATAATCACACCTTCAGTCACTCCACATGCAACCATAAAGAATAGTCCAAAGAGCAAAACAATAAATTAGGTGCAATTAATTTACAGAGGCACCATTTTATGTTCTTGCTCACTTGTACCGTCACCTGTTTTCAATGACCATCTCAGTATATTTCCCTTTTGTGCACCATCATCTACAGACACAGGTAAGACAGACAGGTAACAGTCAGGCTCCTCACATTCCAGTCATCTCCATTTCTTTTGTAGGAACTTGTTTCTATCAATATATTTGCATAATACCTCATCTCCCTCCCCAGTTCAACTGTCATCTAAATGACCAAATCAGACATGTTGCTATTGGATTCACTACTTATTTGCCATTACAGTCTCTATTCTAGAATAAAATTATGTATATTATTTCAAATGGTCAAAATCTGTATCTGTGTGAAAGCCTATTGGGCATTTGCTTTTTTGTTACTGACACAGAAAACTTCCAATACTTCAGAAACCTTAAGTTCAGAGAGAAACACAATTTTCTCATAACATACACATAAATGTACACATAAAGCCCGAATAAATAATATTGTAAGATTGAAAAATAACACAGCCTAACAAGCATCAAAAATGTGGGTACATTTTTTGCTAATTCTCTGGAAACTACCTTCTAATCACTCAGATCATGGAAATCAGAAATGGCATTTCTAACATGCCCCACAGACAATGTATGACAGACACCCAGTTGTTCTTGCACAATGTCATTGCAGTAGTTTGTAATTGTGTTCTTGAGTAGAACCTTGCTCTTGAAAGGTGCTGAAACAAGCATGCTTCCTGGAGCACCCACATCTATGCCTCGTCAAAGCTGAGCAGAATGCACTCTCCTTGTCAGGGTGGTTTCACCACTACATTGACCATCACATCCCCTCATTTATCCTTTCCTTGCACTTGTTTTACTCAAGATAATATCACGGCAATAGCTCATTCTCCTTATTTAAAGCACTGAGATGTCCCTCCTTGTTGAGTTGTCCAGTTAAAAAATTTCTAGCAAAAAGTCCTATTACTGGTTTTATACATAGGGCTCTTATATATTTCTCTATTCAGCCTTGCAAAGATAACTCAATTCTTCCTACATTAGTTTATTTCTCCTCTGTGCAGAAGCTATCTCACAACTCTACATCATCTGAAGATTAGTGACAAGGTCACTAATAAAAATATCAAACAAGTCTTATTCTGTCGGAAGCCTTAACAACTCAAATTCTGTTGTAAAACATAGTAAATAAAATACAATGTTCAGTTTGTGTTAAGAAAACATTCCACAGTCATTTCAGTTGTGGTATATATCCCCAGTAAAAGGGTAATGTGATAATGACAATCTGACTAACAAAATTATAAATGTATGCAAAGCACTTGCTACCTCCCAAAATGATTCCACCTTATCTTTTTTAAAACAACAGCAAGAAACACAAAACTACTGCCTTTTAGTTTGGGAGCACTGACTACATTTGAATGACACAGGGGAGGGGTGGCTTCTGTGAGAAGCTGTCAGAAACTTCCCCTGTGTCTGACAAACATGCACCTGCAGCCCATGGAGGTTCCCATGCCAGAGTGTGGAGCAGCCTGTTTTTGAAGGACTGCCCTGCATGGAAGGGACCCACACTGGAGCAGTGATGACAAACTGCAGAGCCTGGGAAGGACTCCCTTTGGAAAAGTTCATGGAGGACTGTCTGCCCCAGAAGGACCTCACACTGGAGCAAGACAAGAGTGTGAAGATTCTTCCCCCTGAGGAAGAAGGAGTGGCAGAGATAACTTGTAATGAACCGACTGTAACTACCATTTCCGAGGAGTGATAGAGCATCTATGGTGGGCACCTGGTGTTCTGCCAGGGTCAACCCATCACAGGCACAAAACCAAGAAATATCACATGAAAATCAAATAGAAGCCAAATGAAAATGCAAGCCAAGAAAGGAAGGGATTATCCAAGTAAGGATTCTTTTATGAGGGCAAGTCAGGAAACCACTCAACTGTCCTGAGCCAACAGGACTGGCATGCTAGTCCAGACGGGGCTCCACAGGAAACACCGAGTGCAATTTTTCACATTCTCACTCTAGATTAAGAAAGGTTCTGATTTTTTGGAGGCATTTCAGTAAGACTTTTGGGGGACATTTAAAATTGTGTAGCTCAGGAATGCAAAATAGGAGCCTGGAAACTACTATAACACCCAGTCTGTTACACTGTGCAGAACCAGGCTTAATAGATCTGATAAAGATTGCCTGTCTATAAAACAACAAATTCTGCTTAGGTAAATGACATCTCACCTTTTCTTTGAAACAGTCTATCCATCTGATAGGTCCAACCAATTGGTCCAACCAATTCCACACACATCAGAACTCTGATCACAACCATCACCAAATCAGAAGTTGTAAGTACTTTGCACTGAGAGTACTTTTCCTCCTTCAAGAGGAAACCTTCTTGCTATAGATCCTGTCAGGAGAATTCAGCCTCTGAACCTTTAGTGGCAGAAACAGTATGGATGAATTTCAAAATTTTGGGTGATTTGAGTGCACAAGTCCATTATACACATGTTTGTGTATCAACAAAGTTCTCAAGAGCTCTGAGAATACATATATTGTCCTAATTGTAAGACATCTTCATTGGCTAAAGCTCTGTGGTTGACTGGAATACACTAATGCACACTAATGTACACCTATTTTATTTTTAACAGCCAATACCAGCAACAGTGAAAACTAAATTCCACCCTTGATGGAACTTCAAACATTTATCACCAAAACTTTGATCATGCCAGAGGGCATGATCATGTAGATAGGTGAGTGTAGTAAAGCCAAGGAAGTGACCAAATATGGGAAAATGTGGAGTACAGTCTTTTTCAGAAGAGATTGATAATCTCTCCTCCTTTTTGTCCAAATGAATATAGTAAATACAACTTTAAAAAAGGAAACAAAACAAAAAACATGCTTAGTAAAACAGGTTTTGAAAACTCCCATCCTATGCACAAGCATACTTCACTGAGGAGGAAGGAGGCTGTAGGACAGGACAGGAGGCTCAAATTTAGTCAGACAAATTTTGTCACATAGCATGCAATATGCAAAAAGATTTTTGAAGTATTTACTGCTTTAAAAGGCATAGAGATTTTGCTTGAGTTTTAAGTATCACAAGCTATTTCTCATGCATTTTATCCTTAAAAGAACTAAATTAGGGAAAGAATCATTGAATATAAATTCTTCCTATGTGTAATGTCCTGATGCAAGATGCCCTTCTGCTAGTACTAAAAGAGAAAATCCATTTAGCATGAAGATAGGACATCTATGCCAACCTCCTTACAAACATGTGTAAAATGTGATTATTAATGCTGTATCCTTCCCTTTACCAGTGGATTCACATGCAATTAACCATGAATAATACAATGAAAGATGCTCTCAGCATAGTTCAGGATAAATCTATACAATTTATTGTTAAATACTGTGGCAGATTTGTAGAGTAAGTTTGATGGTCAGCTTCTTTTTGTTTGTATAGAACAAACAAAAAAAACCCCTTCAATAAATCTATTGCCAAAAACCAATTCACACATCATTTGCTTTTCCATTTAAGCTCAACTTTGATGGATACTGCTGTTTACTACAGCACTAAAATGATGCACAAATATGAGTCAATCTAAATTCTTCAATATTTAACATGGTTTGTACACCATAAACAGCTGCTCACATAATGTGGAAATTCTGAAACTATTTCTAAGTCTATGTAAGCCTCAACTTGAGCCAAAAAAAATAAAGTACCGGATTGTTTTTTATGTATTACCAGTTTTTGACAAGCAAGGCAATTTTGCACTTCAATGAAGTCAAGATTGCAAATTTAGCACGAAGTGAAGTAGCATGCAGCAGCTGAGCTGAGGTTCAAGGGAAGGGGATCATCAGCACAGCAATATGCAGTACTGAACTGACAAACTTAGTCATCTTGTTACAGAACAAAGAGAGCTGGTAACAACCACACTGCATATTTCCTATGATAAGGCCAACCTAGAATCCATAAAACAAACAAAAGTCACAAGCCATGTCCTGGGGAGAGTGCAGCAATGATAAAAGTGATTACCAGGACACCAGGGAAATTAGTCCTTAGGACTGTATTTAAAAACAAAAGCAGTGAGAACACTGCAAGCTGTGAGAAACTCTTGTGTTGGTACAACACTGTACAGTCAGCTGTTTCATGCAAGTCAAGAGCATCTTTCTGTAGCCTGTTAGTGCTCTACATAGCAACTTTAAATCAGTCTCTGTAATTTTAAATTTCTTCACAGTTTTTATGATGGGCTCATCCTTTTGAGATGTGAATCCAAAATAAGCAGCTCTTACTGCCTGAGCTAACAGAGTATCAGTAGTACTCAGCATGGAAAACCCCCTTCTTAGGCTCTCTGATCACTAGGAAGCACAGTCATCAACAACTCCTGAAAAACAGGTGCACATTAAAACTAGAGCCATGTATTGGCAATATAATTCCGATGCAGTCTTCTAATCTCCCTCAGGACTCCTTGGAAAACAGCTCAGCAGTTGTGGGGTTGGATATACAGACACTTCTGAAGACCTGTGTCAGGCTCACCCTGTGACAGATCTTCACAGCATCATTGTGCAAGATCCCAGGGCTGCTTTTGCCCTGTTTGTTTACACAAGTGGAGAGGTCACTGCTGCAGGTCAATACATTTTATAGTTCACAACAGATCTTTGCCACAGGATATCACTAAAATGGTATCTCTTTCTGGGACTGAGGTAGTACAATACTTAAAGGAGTAAATTCTGTTTCCCCAGGGATAAATGCACAGCAGAATTCACAAGTCACACCACCACCATCTGGTACCAGTTCTAGTGGGAGAGAGAGCTAACACTTCGACATCCAGCAAGCAGCTGTCAAAGCTGGAGAGAAATGCCCTGGGTAGGATCACAGCCTAAATTACATGCCTTTGCAGAAGGAGCCACCCAACTGTATCCAGCGCTTCCAGCTCCGAGCTCCTTCCTGAGGCAAGACAGCTAAGTCATACTGTGAAAAGACACTCAGGAAAAGACTCTGTCCTCCTCTACTGTAACCCAGCAACCAGGAAGGCAGCATGGGTTTGGTGATAGGAGACCACTTCTCAAATCTGCCCTGATTGTCACAAGGATATCAACACAGGCTTTTCACATCTCAAGTGTTTCCCCCACCAGGCCACTGGATATTCTAGGACAAGTGATCCTTCCTTCCTTGCTAGAGATGTTGCTTTCTCCACACTTCAATCTTGCCCTCCCATTGCAGTGCATGCGCAGACAAGCCAGCCCCAGAATGAATTCCTTTCCTTCTCCATGGCCCCAAATAAATTATTTAACATAACAACAGCAGCTTCAGTAGAACTTAACATGCCAAGGACTACCTAGCAGTCTGGCTACTAATCTAATTCTCCAGTATTGACAAAGCAGGACTCGAGTCTGCTCAGACTCTCACGTGGGATTTGTGGGAGGCTGTATCTTATGGGCATGCCGGCCACTGAGTTGAAATGGTGTAGGTATCCACCTAAGATGCATGGCAAACACTTAACAAGCAGCAACTCAGTTCTGTACATGCCTACCCAGGGAAATTTAGTAATTAAGCCTTTCAGGTGCCTAATTGCCATTTTGCATACTTCATCTCCCTAAGTAAAAAAGAAAACCCAAACACAAAAACAGCAAGCAAAAAAAAATTTCCTGAAAAGGGCACCACAATCAAAGCAGTTTTAAAATTGCAAAGAATTTTAATTGTTCATTAGAATAATCAGGCATGTAACAATGAGGAGTTAGTAGAATGGAATCAAAACTTAACGGCCAATAAACACCTTTATGCTTTTCTGTTAATTTTTCAAGAATACAATTAGTGTCTTTCATGACAGCACTACTAAAACTTCGATGAGACACAGGCAAATTAATATATAGAAGTGTCAGTAACGTATTATATGAGAACATGGGCTTCCCAAACTGGGACATCTCAATTAATCCAAGCAAAAAATTCATTCAAAAATTGGAAGGCTTAGAGCAACCAAAGTCTGACATCACTTACTGTTTAGCTGCAACAACAAAATTGTTTGTATGATAATTTAGTAGTATTTTACTATTAAAATCTACCATAGTGATTTTTATCCTTACCAATCCTTCCTGAGAAAACAGTCTGTTCTTCTGGGAGGACATTGTATAGCCTGCCAAATTCACACTATTTGACATTTATCAGGGAAGCAGCATGTTGTCATCAGTGTAAATAATGCTGCTTGTCCCTAATCCCACTGAGTCACCATATTGACCTGCTGTGAGCAAAAACAAAACTTGGAGGAGAAATCTACCCTGGTTTACTACTATGTTGCAGAGCCAGTCAATCAGAATTTTACTGGAATAATACTAGAGACTTTGGGCTGCCTTATAGAGCCCTGCAGTGTAGCCAAGTAAAAGCTCCACCTGCCACAAAATACAGTGAATTCTAGTCCTTAGCTCTAGCAGTGCAGAGAGCAGTGCAAATTATTTGGAAAGAAAAAACAAAGGGGAGATAAGAGCCAGTCCACTATCTACTCTGCTCATTTTGTAATCTGAATCATGTGATGGGAGGGGAAAAGAGGCAAGAAGAGCACTCCATTCTATGTTTTACCACTAGAGAGGCATAAAAGTGCACAAAACTTAAATTACAAAAACCCTTTTTAAATAAATGGATGCCAAATTTGTGCCAAATATACCCATCCACCTGTGTGCTGCCAAAAAGCCTTACATATGCAAAGTGTGTGTGTATATATATGTGTGTATATATATATATATATATATATATATATATATATTTAAATTTAAGTATGCATAGATATGATTCTTAGGCACTGGTGCACACAATTCTTAAAGATTTTATTTATATTACAACAAAATGAAAGAACTGAAAACATGACTATGGTGGGGAACAAACCTATTAGCCTAAGTCATGTCCTAATGAACTGTGGAGTTGATTTGTGTGACATCTCTGAAAGAAAGAAGAATGGCTGATTAGGAACCAAGGGCCTTAGTTATTTTCTGTATCTTTCAAATTTCATTGACCTTAAAGCTATAGTTAAATTTGCTTTAGTAGTTTGCTGAAAGTGCTTTGAACACTCATTGCCTTGTAGATTTTCCCAAGCCTCTCAATGCTTATTTCTTCTGATTCCAATTTTCCCAGTGTAAAAATGAAGTCAGCCAGAAATCTTACACACAGCTGGAAAATTCAAATGTGATTTGGTGCCATTGGATGCACCAGTATTGAAAACTTTGTGGAGGGGAAACAAAACTAATATTTAAATATAAATACATGAAAATGTTTAAGCAGAAAATATGAAGAGTCTTGCGTTCAGAGACATCGTTTCATACTAACCATCACAGTTAGTATGAAACACTACCCAACAATTTTCTGTGTAAGGGTTGATGCTGGACAATCTGAAAATTTTACCCCTGTCACCATAAAGAATTGCCCTTGACTTGGTGTTTCTGAAATCCTACCACATATTTTTTGACTATGCAACATTTCCCTCTATAGAAAAAGATTTTTCAAAGGGAGGAAATTGACATTATATCAATAGAAGACCTATCTGAATGCCTGCAACTGGTACTGGCAGGAAAATAACTTCTTATTAAACAGAACCACACATTGTATATTCTAATGAAAAAAACATAAGGAATATGGTTTTTTGGAGCATGGCAATCTTTTTGATATTCTAGTAGATCATCACAATGACAGAGAAAGATATTCACACACAATTTTGGAATTCAAAACTACAGGATATACTATTTTTTAAAATAACTGCACCATGCTTTGGTTTCCAAAAAGAGGTCTTATCCTAATACTATTTAAATGAAGTCTTCGACCACTTAGAGTAAACACTGTCAGGTATTTTAGCATCAGATGAGTAACAGCCAAGTATTATTATTACTTCATATTTCCTGGTCTACTTTGTGACGGTTTATTCTACTACTTACAGGAAATTGAAGAGTGATCAATTGTAACACTTCCTAATAAGTCTTGGAGAAGATAGCACTCCAGAAGGATTTTTTGTTATCCACCAGGTGCTGCAATTAAACTCCTGCTTCTTTTTGTGCATATAGAAAGAAAAAAAACATCACAACACACCCAACCTCCCCCAAAAAAACCATTTCCACTACAATAAGAAAAAACTTCATTGTCCACATTTAAATCCCTACAGTTTTGATCAAGCACCCCACCATTCTCTATATTTACTATAACTGAATTCTGGAATTCAGTGGAGTTTACAGTTAAGCTGGGTCAGAATCTAGACACAAATCTCATACTACGTTGCCTACCTGCATTAATTACTCTTCTCATTTTGCAGCAGAAAAATGTCTCTACTTACAGTATAAATTCATTCTACAACCCAAGCATGTTAAAGGTAGAGTAATATCAGGTTGTTGAAGAAAGACAAAAATTTTTAATACATATCACTTTAATTTGTGCTATTTAAAAAGAAATATGTGAAATATTAAACAAAACTTTTATATTTTATGTCTCTCATTTATGCCTAAGTCATATTGTTTGAGCTCATTTTTAAATTTATACATTATGAATAGTACCAGTTGATCAGTAGAACTGTCTGTCTAGTGAAAAAAGTAAAAAGAAATTTTAAAAAATGGAAAAAACAGGAAAAAATCCAAAACCCATACAACCAAAACCAATAGCAAAAAAGCCCCAAATGAACACACAACACGCCCCACTCCTCAAAAAAAAAAAAAAAGAAAAAAGAAAAAAAAAACCAAAAAAAACAAAACCACCCAAACACTGCACCAAAAACAAAGCAACAAAACAACAAAAGGCAAATAAAATCAAGGAAGCATAAAAAAACCCACAAAACATTGTACCTAAGCATCACAGCTAACAAAATATTTCATGAACCATTTTGGATCTACAGGTATCCAAAAATTGAAACTTCCCACTAAGTCACTGCAACCTTCTCCCAGGTGATTAATCTCTCCTATCTCTCAAGCAGCATTCAGTACAAAATGTGCCAGTTGTTTGTGACCTGCACCCACTCTTATCCTATTTAAACCTGATGCTAGCATATCTTGACTGTAAATCATCAACAATAAAAATGTTGACTAATGAAACTAGAGCAGCAGAAAACTGTTAACATGTCAAATAAATTGTTAAATGGCACAGCAGCTTCCATTTGTATGGTCCTGTCTTTGTATTTAGATGAACTCTCTGCATTTCTCGAGCCTGACTTCCTTCATTAGGATCTGAATTTAAATGCCACTGCCCTAAAAAACTCAAACCATAACACCCTAGGCAGTGGAGAAGTAGTGAAGTAGAAAAAAATGGTCATTATATTTAAAAACTGAAATGATGTTCTAACTGCAGGACTGTTTAAGTCACACAAAGGAGACAGGCTGTGCATTCACATAAGGAGTCCAGTAACCAGACCTGTGGCCCAAGTGTTGCCATCAAGACCAAGCTGCTCTTCAAATACTTCAATTCATATATGAGGCAGGAGGGTTTAGCTCCACTTCACTATTGCTGGGACAAAGGAAGCTATTGTTCTACTACTCCAAAGAAGGAGCAAAGCAAGTAAGTGGTACTACTCTAGGTCTGGTACGGTTTTTGTACCTCTCCATTATGCCTGCATATTCAAATAGAAGTTTTGGTCCAGAAGCTAAAATTTTCAGTTTCACTTAAAGTGAAACTAGACACAAGAGTCTGACATCTCACAATTAATCAACTTCAGGGATTAAGAACAACAACAACAACAAAAAGGCACACTAAAAAAGAAGTAACCTACCTATAGCCTCAAGATTGTATGCAGCCCATCAGAACAATTTATCAGGCCCAATCTTTGTTCTGTAAGTCAGGAGTTTGGGAAACAGAGCTGGCCATCAGCCAGATAATTGCTCTAGATGTCTGTTCACCAAGGGCTGCCAAAGGATTTCCACTTTTCTCCCACCCCACCGCGTAACTTGAGCTGTGCCCATAAACGACTAAAGATAAGTATTTCATACCAGAGAAAATACATCTGAATCACACAAAAGCAGTATGCAGGCTGTCCACATGACAACATTTCTCGTAAACTTGCAAGGTGGATTCCAGTCACATAGCACCCAAGCAAGGAGAGGAGTGTGTGCCTATATGGCAGTGAACAGCTTGACCCCTGAGTTCCCCCATTAGATGCCACAGGATTTGCTAAGGACAAGATGACACTTAACTATCTACAGAAAAGAGGAAGAAAAATTGAGAGTTACAACCTACTTGTGGCTGAGTTTGAGGAAATAATTCCATTCAAAAAGGTTTTTTTGAGTCTGACCTGATTTTTCCCGAGTTTCACACTCTTTTAACAAACAGCTGAGGTTGAAGCTCATGTTACCACTGTTTAGGAGTCTATTTTTTGAAGACTACTTTTCAGTAGCATTCTTCATCTCCAAAACTGGGTAGGTCTTTAAAAATAAACTTCATAGGAATACAGTGAAAAGGAAATAGTACAGAAGCATAAAAATAGACTCAGGAGTCCAATAACAAACTATAAATCATTCATTTCCATCACACATTGACTTTCAGCAACATTTCTGCTTATACCAATGAAAGCAGTTCAGAACATTTAGGGATAGGTTATTTCCTTCTAAACAGAAAGCATTTTAACTTGCTCTTTGAAATCACAGGTAACCAAGGTTTAAGTTACCTCTCTTGGGTTAGACATATTTCAGTGCTATCCTGCTGTGCCTGACAGAAAGTCTGCCCAAGTCCCTCGTGAACTCAAAGCAGACCTCAAAAAAGATTGGGTCCTACTCCTGGGATGTCTTCTGCACACCTGCACTCCTCCTTATTGAAATCATTAAGTTTGTATCAACAAGTTAAAGACAAGAAGAAAAAAAGAGTTTAAGAGGAAGGAATAAAAAAAAATATTGAAGACTACCATGGCTAAAGTCAAACCAAGTGATAAAGGAAAACAAACTGCATCTGCAGCTATTACAGCCTTGCTCCTCCTTCCCTCAGCCCAATAAATTAGCTTGATGCCAGGATTTTTTTTCTTGGAATAAACAGAGTTCAGACTACTTAGCTAGCCTCTGAATTGCATTTAATGCTTACTTTAATCAATGTATTAATCAGAAACACCCATCATGTAGCTCCAAAAAAAGTAAATATAATTACGTAAGACAATAATGTAGAAAAGCAGATAGCCCACATTTGCTACAGTAAAGATTTACTGGTCCTATTGAAGAAATATATCCAAATCATTTGATCCTAATGATAAATGATAGGAGTTTCCTTTGATCCAAGACAACTATAAAAGTTGTTTTGACCAAAAAGAGAAAAATAACCCACCATTAAAAATTCTAATTAGCATGACTAATATATGAACTTATTCAATACAGAAAACCCACTTTAATTCTATGGTCAGAAATTGGTCAAAGATATACCTATCTAAACAGGACTTATAATAATGTGTAATTCATCTTCACCAAAGTTTACTATTAATATGCCTAATTTCTAATATCATAGGATAGAAAAATCTTCATATTCTACAGCTTATCCAGCTTCATAGCCCAGCTTGCTCCCTCATATAATCCTTCAAGGATATGTTACTTGAGGGAAAAAAAAAAGATCAGATGAGTGAAACCATCCAGTTAATAATATAGAATCGACAGCTCATAAAACAAATCCTTTTTTTAGAAGTATTTGTACTTTTATTTGCCATGTTTGTTTTCCTTAACAACCTCCACTGCTTCATAATTTTTCAGGGGACCTATACAGATGGCATCTCAATTGCAAAAAAAGTGGGCAGAGACACCTGCATGCCATTTCCAGGTAGGCTAAAGTATAGGGCTAATAGGCTTAAAACAGGGATATCCCCTCCCAGTTAGTAGAATATCCAAAGCACATTGCCAGTGGTGAGATATTCAAGAGAAAGAATTGTAACGATTCAGTCATCTTCTTACCCAATAAGCATACCCTTCCTTTCTGGGCTAAGTGAAAATTTTTAATTTTGGGAGACTGGAAAATTTAGTATTATAGGCAAAGTCTGCTTGAAAAAAAAGTTCAGGTTTAATATACAACTTTTCCTTGAGCTCTGGCAATTGTACTGCTACCAACAGAATTTCTACCACAACAGTGCCAGCACAGCACAGATTTTTTTAAATACTAACTGGGTCTACTGTTTATCTATTGAGAAAAAATGTGTAGATTTACATTAAGAAATATTGCTTACAAATTACATGCTACAGTCCAGCTAATCCTGCATTCTTTGTGCACCACAAACTCACCACCAATCTCAGTACCAAGGAAACTGAGATTTCATTATCAGCACTGACTAGACAGTATTTGTGCAGAGCAAAAAGTCAGATTCATTATAAGGAATAATGAAATAATTCAATAATAACAATACAATGATAAAAATAAAATAATATAATACACAATAATAAGGAATTTTTAAAAATTCTAGATTAGTCCTTATAAGCAAAATATAGCAAGGATTATTTTACGTGTCAAGTTGGAAAGCAGGGTGTAACATCCATGTTAGGTTCTAGAGAATTAGAGCAGTGATCCTAACTTCTGTTCTGCACAGTGGGAGACCAGAAGTAATCCTCCAGTCATAGAAAGGATTGCACAATAGTTAAACCTTTATTAACAGTAGCTGTGGGCTCACCTTGTACATCTGCCTTGGAAGAGCAAAATCTCAAATCTTAGTATAGGCAGAATTAAGGAGAAAGCCTTGAAAAAAATAACAGTTCAAGGTACAAACAACACTATCACTCAGTTACATACTCATAACATTAATGTGCAACCCCTTGAGTAGATCGTTCCCTTGAGGGCTTTCAAGAATCTCCCAATCTGTGAGAACGTTCCCACATTTATCCCAGCAGTGGAATAGAACACATCTCATTTTAATTAAGATTAAATTAATTAAGCAGTGGAATAGAACACATTTTATCTA
Organism: Pyrgilauda ruficollis; assembly: GCF_017590135.1. Classification (NCBI taxonomy): domain Eukaryota; kingdom Metazoa; phylum Chordata; class Aves; order Passeriformes; family Passeridae; genus Pyrgilauda; species Pyrgilauda ruficollis. Next base: position 20,442,955 of record NW_024508100.1, read on the forward strand.
TCTTTCAAGTTGAAAGAAAATGTGTGTTCTGTTGCTGCTGTTTAAAAAAAAAATAGTAATAGTAATAGTAATAGTAATAGTAATAAAAAGAAGAACAATAGGGGAAAAAAAGAGAGAAAGAGGAATTTCTCCAAAATGTGTAGTAATGGTTAAGCATTACACACTACTAACTTAAAGCAATTCTGTCCATGAATCAAGAGTTCTCTGAAGCCTTCATGAGAATAAGTTTTATTAAGCTACCTGAGCAAACTACTGCTTTTCCTATTGTTTTAAATAAAATCTGACAAATAAACCTAGGATTTATTTATTAAGTAATTTATTTTCCTAGGTATCCAAATAAAACCTATCACCAAAAGCAGTATTTACTTTCACTCCTCAGGAGCAGCCAAAATACTCTACTAAGCTTCATGCTGCACAGTCAAGAAGCTTAGCATAAGCTCATAGCACTAATGCCTCTGTGTACAAGGTGAACTATGTGCTACTATAAACATATTTCTTGGTTCCTGTCTCTTACCAGCAAGAGTGACAAATAATAAACTCTTCAAGAGCATATCTATCCTTTTAAGCAGAAATGGGAGCTAACATAACAACACAGCCAGGAGATTGAAAACAATATCTACAGTAGGAGAGCGAAGCAGAGGAAGAAAAATGGAAGTGGGTGGACAGCAGCTGCGCAGCGATAGAAAATGGAAGGGGTGGGAAGGCAAAAATGAGAAGATGAATAGGGAAGGAGACAAATGAGATGTGAAAAGAGACAGAAGACAAAATTAACAAGAGTTAGTCTAAAACAGCACTTAAATCCTGGCTCAGCCAAGGGAAATTACAAAGTCAGCCTGACAGGAAGAGTAAGTAAATCACAATGCTGCTGTCAGCGTCTCACTTCTTGAGTGGTGTTGCCAAGAGCCAGTCACGGCCGGGAAGCACTGGGACAGGTGCTGCAATGGCTTTGCTAGCTACGTGTCTCATGAACAGCTGCTTCAGAGAGTAAGCACCATTTATTGGGAATGGCAAAAGAGAGAAAAGGGTAATCACCAGTGAGCTCAACTGGAAATGAGATGGAGCCCTTATTAGCTGGTCCACACACTAAAACAGCTCCCCCACAAGTCATACTTAATCCAAAGCATGAGGAAAGCAGACAACCATTTTGTTAAAGAGAGCCACAAAAAATTATCAGCAATTGAGGTGAACTACTGTGCAAAGATACACAAATTACATTAAAATTATATCTATGGTTGACAAACAGTTTCCATCCAATGTTCTTCAAAAATTCCTGAAATTCTAACAGATAAAGAAAGAAAACTCTTTGTAGGCAACACATGCAATGGAAGATCTGTGATGTTTAGGGAAGTGTCCCAAGGTACAGCTGCAATGCTTCAATATATTTTAATTCATTAAAGACACTGGCCACACAGGATAACACGATGCCCTTATAATCTGCAATATCTTGGCCTGTATAATCAGTCCATACAGAACCAGTGTGGAAAAGGAAGCTAAGTTTCCTCAAGATTCCCATCCTAACTGACCTTCGCCAAAACACAAAGATAGAAGAGACTGCACATGTGGAGGGACATAATTGCCACCTTGCCCGAGTTTATTCAATAACGCAAATAAGGATTAACTCATGTTTTACAGGTTTTTATAATTGAATATAGTGCAGTATTAGCCTTCCATTAATCTGATGTGCAACGCATCATTAGCTCAAAGGACCTGGGAGGAAGCTAAAGGCCAATTTTACTGAGAAACACTACCAAAAATACAGAAAATGTTTGCATAAGCTGGAAACATACCGTGAATGTCTCTTCTGTACTTCTTTTCCTTTGTACTGGAGCAACTGGAAATTCAAGAAGGGACTTGACCGTCTTCCTTTTGGCTCTTTCCATTTGAATGTTAGTAAAATAGTTGACAGCAGCAAACTCAATCAGAGCAGAGAACACAAAGGCAAAGCAAACCGCTATGAACCAGTCCATGGCAGTAGCATAGGATACTTTTGGCAGTGAATGTCTTGCACTGATGCTCAGTGTCGTCATTGTCAACACTGTGGTTATTCCTTCAAAAAAAATAAAGCAAAAGAACTGTTGAATCAAAGTAAAACAAAGCAAGAACTGGCAAGCACCTTCAAACAAAGAATTTTAAATCACATATGAGTCTTTCTCTGCTGCTTGTGAATACTGCAGTAGATTTAAGTCATGGCAAGCATCACATATCCATGAGCACCTAAGTCCAAAAACAGCTTACTGCTTTTCAAAGGAGGCACAGAAAGTCATGGCTTCAGCAGATCATCTACAGCTCACATGAAGAAAACACAGAAGCCTTAATTTTATATGTTTTTCACGTCAAATTCAGTAGAATTATTTACAAGTTATTTTCTAAACATTTGAATAAGATTTAAGTTGTTAAATCGGGGAGTAATCTTCAGACTGCAACAAAAACATGACTTCTCCTGTAAATGGTCCTGAATGCCACCTATTATTCTGCATCTGTGCCTCTGATCACACTTGTAATCCAGGAAACGTTAAGTCATGACAAATTATTTTGGTGCTAGGGAAGAATATTATGCTAAAAACACTGTCAGTTAAGAAACCACCAGGTTTTTCTACAGCCTTCTGCTACTAGTCAGCCAATGAAATTTAATTAGATTTTCATCTTCTGAAAGAACAACTTTAATTAAAAAGTGTGAAGTATGAACGCTGAATACAAAAGATACCCACTTCATGGTAGTACTTCAAATGCAAACACATAATGTATAAAAACAAATTACTGGGGTCTTTCTTTATTTTTTTCATCCAAAATGTCCTATATCATAGAAATGTAAAACCGCAAGTACATATTGAACACTGCATAAATCCTAGCATGATAACCTCAGTGATGAGTGACTACAAATAGAGATGTCCTTACTCTTATGAAAAGAACACTGTATGCATCCTAATTCAAGATGCAATTCTTATTCTCTGAAGAATTCAAATGCATTAAGAATATATTTTGAAACAGATTTCTCACATCCCTATTTGCTAAATGATGATATTCCATCAAGGTAATATAATAAAAAAAAAAAAATCTACACCTACACACTGCCATACAGAGAGATGTTCACAATGGAATCAGTCCTTCCCTCCAAAGAAGAAAAACAAAAGAAGAGTAGTAGCCATGTCATGACAGCTCAAAGGATTTCTCAGAGTTTTCAGGAGGATAAAAAATACAGATGCAAGCTCACAAAACCTTCTTCAGTGGGAAGGTGTTGAAAACCACACTACTGAAAATGTTTAAGTCTGAGAAAAAAAAATTATGGAAAGTTGGTTGTCTGGGTTTTGTTTCTTTTCCTGGAGGAGGCCCATCCCTGTTTAGTCCTATCCTTTCAAAGGACCCTGAGTGGACCTTTGTCCACTTCAATCAAAAACTTTGCCTGAATTTCTTCTAAAAACATTTGTTTAATAGATGTAAAAATAGGGTAAAGTGAAATAAATGACCATTAAATTAACATTAACCAAAAACAAGGAGGAGATGGTAGTCTGTGACAATATAAGTCTACTGACATTCTATATCAGATTTTTCTCTATTAAATCATTCTTCTGCAAGACTTGGAGCTGCCAGTACAACTGCCCCTATTACTTTTGCCAGCATCTAGCAGTCTATAGAGAGGCTTGTAGTAGAACATTCTCTTCCTGCTTTAGGCAGCTTTTAAAATGTTTTAATCCTATTTCTTTGTTAGGAAACATATTTCCATTTAGATTCTTGCACTTTGTCTTCCACTGAAGATTTTCTGTTATTTTCACTGTGCCATTTCATTCAAGCTGTATTTTGAAAAGATCAATTTTAATATCTTGTGATAATTTTGCTTTTATAATTCATTTTCATAGTGGCAGTGGTAGAAAGGAAAGAAAAACACTAAATATGAAATTACAGTAACAGAATCTAAGCCTTGTCCATAGCAAGCTTCCACTGATGACACAGATACCTCATAATAAGACAATGGAACATCTTACACACTGAAAATCAATTTGTTTTACAAGTATTCTATAAACCTTGAGTTCAAGTACTTTCACTACTGTCCACTGGAGGATAAACCTGATCTGGATGTAGACCAAGGACTTGAGTGTATTACTCAGAGCCAGGTGTTTCCAGTTTGCTCCCTCAAGCAGGTAGAATCCCTAGAGCTGAGCAGCCTTTTTCTACAGGTTATCATGCCACCCTTCTGGTTATATATTCCAAGTTCCTCTTCAGAGTCCAAAGATTCACTCAACAACATTCTTCATACATCAATGGCAAGATTCCCTCTGAATTTAAATTATTCCCTTGTTTCTGCAATACCATGGAATACACCCCAGGGCACTGAAAAGGCCTATTCTAGGGAGAATTATTAAAAGAGCAAGTACAAGAAAAAGTTTTGAAAAAGGAAATAATTACCAAACACAGTTCTAGCAGGAACTGATTCCTTATTTATCCAAAATGAAACTTGAGAGAGGATCACGGTCATAATGCATGGGATGTAGGTCTGAATCATAAAATAACCCATTTTCCGTCTGAGATGGAAATAAACTGTCATAACAATATATTCACCTAAAAAAAAAAAAAAAAAAATTTCCCAAAAAAAAAAAAAAAAAAAAAAGAAAATATTTCTCTGTGTATAAAATTTGTGTTTCAGACTCTCAAGTAGGATTGTTTAAGGTGATGCCATTCATATAACTTAACATGTACAGAAAGATGTCTTCTTTAGAACAAGACTGAATGAAGGGGTTTTTTTTAAATCCCAGAAACAGTAGGTCCTTACAAGGAAGTTGGTATCAAAAATGCTATAATACAACTAATACTGAATTACATTTTACAGTATAAGCATGATTTTAAAAATCCTTTTGACAGCTATTGGAGAAGAGAATCCCACAACACAATTTATCTACCTACCACAGTATCCATAACATTGTGGTACCTACCTGCTGAATAAAACAATAAGAACAATGATACACATCAAATGTTGTGCGAGCATCTCAACTTTTTACTAGATTTATAATTCAGCCCCATTATGATAATGAAACAAATGCAAAACTCATTGAGAAGAATTAAAAGTACTCTAAATTTATCTAAAATGTTATAATTCATATTAAGCAAACAGACCAAAAAAGCAGTTTTACCATAAACTCAAAAAACTGTCCAAATAAAGCACTACAGAATGAGCCTTTTGGGACAGCAAGGAATTTTTCTTTATTAACTCATAATAATCTATATGCTCAGAAGTAAATTCCTAATGAATTGCAAAATGACATTTTATCTTTTAGTAAAACATCCGTAGAGCAATACATCAAATATATTTGCTTTATTGGTTTCATTTTGACTATCTTACAACACCCAAACCTGCTGATGCTTAGAAAATGATTCCAAATTTTAAAAATATTTTGGGAATATGCTTGTTTATCACCGCACTGCTCATCAGTGATACTTCACTCATTTTGGATGCCTGTAGTTGCCATTTGCCTTATTTCTTACAGCAGGAATCAGCAGAAGTATCTATTGTGACTAATGTATTTGTGCCTACCCTTATCTGACTAGAGGGTTTTTATGGTTTTAATAACCCATTCTGTATGCTGTACTTCTATCCTGAGCTGTTTGCACCACCAAACAAAGGAAGTCTTTTGCACATAATGTGGATACAGTGCTGAGAAATTACTTCCTCACCCAGGCATCCTCTTGACTCTTCAAACTGCATTTTAAGCAGTGATTAAATGCTCATTTTGTCCCTTGGAGTAATGATCTCATTCTAGCTTTCTGAAAGACTGTCGCAATCTACTGTAATGAATCTGCAGATGTAAATCTCAAGGACAGAAACCTAATTCAGATTTACACTCTCAGCCCTTAATTCATACCCTGTGACATTCAGTAGAATAAAACTTACAGGAAGAAAAAGAAAAACGGCTTTGGGCAATGTTACAGGTTAATTTTACCTCAAGTTGATTTTATTGATGAGATTCCTACCTGTAATAGATTTTATAGTTTCAGAAGATACCGTATGCCCAAGCAGGTCATACTGAACTAAACTGGAAGACTCCTCAGGAACTTCCACTGACTTCTCAGGTCCTTTTGTCCAGGTATAAATCATTTCACTTTTTGGATAAGCATCTACAACACAGCATCAGTTTGCATAAATAGGAAACTTTTTCTCATGCCTTACTAAGAACCAAAGCCAAACCTACTGAAACCAAACAGTAAAACACACATGAACGACTTCAGAAGATCCCATTCATGTTAAGTTACCCCCCCAAAAGCCACCCTTGGAGCAGAATAAATAAGAGCTGAGGTAATATGCCAAGTGTCACACACAAATTCACTTCACATATGAATGTGAAGACTAAACGCAATTCACCGCTGGATCAGCCCTTACTGGGCATGCAAAGTTTCTCTTTATTTTAGCAATTTGTAACTAAACTTTTACCATTAAAATATACCAATCTAAAAAAAAGAAAAGAGTATATACAAGGAGGATATATTTTGAAGATTGGGTGCACATTACTTTACAGAAAAGGATGATTATACTAAAAATGGCAACATTTTAAACTTCTGTTTAAAATATTTGCCAGAAACCACAGGTCAGTAAAAAAATTCACAATGGCCCCAAAATAAGCACACACAAAGAAACATTTTACATTTAATGCAAAAGACATGTCTTAGGGCTAGCATTCAATCCCTACACAGTCCAAACTCCTGTTAAAATTGAATCAAATCAGTCTTACATTTGAAATGGCTACATGTTATTTCAAGTTCCACTGTGGGAAAGATCAGACTAGTGTTCAGCAATTCCTGCTGAGTGGTGATTCTGTCTGAAGAGCTGTTACTGTCAATGAGCCCCCACTATCAAAGAACCCCTATCATACAACTGATAGCAAAGACAAATCTTGCAGCACCTGGTCTCCACTGATGAAAAATCCTATCAGAGCTGTGTCTTTCATACCCCCATTCAGGCTGACTATCCAGCTGTATAAGCTAAATTTATGCAATGGAAAATCTCTGGAGGTTCTCCAGCGATTTCTGACTTCAGAGCTCTAGGGTTAAGGAAAACAGATTAATGTCCAGCCATTGGAGGGTTTAAAGCAGAGAAGTCAGTGACCACGAAGGCTTAAAAGAATAACAAGATAATTAATGAAATGCACCAACCATTTCCAGAGGTCTCAGAGGTCTCTGCTTTGGATTCACATCAGGGAATCACAGCTACCCTCTCTTGTTTGTCATGCAGAAATCCCAAAGTGTTCCTCTATCCAAAATTTGGATATTTTTCAGAAACCTACATCTGACTTCAAAGCAGAAAAGTCATCTGCACTAAGATTTTTCTCACCAGTTAAAAAGTTATTTATTTAGTCTAAACTTGCCATGCAGGCTCCTCTTACAGGTCTGAAGACAGACAATTACAACTAGATATCAAACCTCTGCACATAACCTACACCTCTTTCTTAAGATGCCAATGTGCTTCCACTACCTGTAGAGAAAGTTAGCTAACCTGCTTCCCTAGGTGACTTTTACCTGGCTGTTCAAAGGTAAGTTTGTCTTCCCCAGAGTACCTCTCACTTGATTGAGTATCCAATTCCTCCCCAGGAACCAACAAAATGTACATAATTCAAGCAACTGTGTGTCCAGACAGTGGGGTTTAACATAACTGCTGAATCACCACCTGTTTTTAGTTCTCTGGGTTTAATTTTTGAGGTCCTAAATTGAATTCCTGAGGAACTTAACAGGAGTTTTGTCTGCATAGAGATTGCATATCAAGACATAACTCTATAAATTCATAAAGTCTAGTAACTGCTCAAAATTTAATTCTACTATTTAAATTCTGTAGTTACAAGAAATTTGATAATTGCAACTTACAACTCCCAAATTTGAGAGGACAAGCATGACCATCCATGGGAAAATCCACTAATCTCATGGGACACTCTGCACTTATTGTAAGCCTATAATGGAACAAATTAAATAGTCTCTGGTTGCCATTTTGTCTAGGCAGTACAACTTTTGCATACAGTAATTGTAAGAAATCAAACAAACACATTAGATACCTCATTGTGTACAGGATGGTGCCATTTCTCATTATTCTGAAGAGTTTATTTGGGGCTGTCATATTATGTGCAACAGACTTTTTCCCATTCCTGAAGAAAGTATCAGGAGTCCATACCTTCGAAACCATCAAGTTGTTAAGTCTTAAAATTTCAATAGGACCATCATATTTTAATCTTTTATCAACCCATGTCTGACGAAAGAAGACATCCATTGTATATTCCTGTATTAAATTGCAGAAAAACAAAGATCACATTTGCATATGTGTTTCCTAGAAAAGAAGAAATCCCTCAGAAGCAATCATTAGAAAAGAAAATCCTAAGTCCACTACATAAACATCTTTCCACCAATTAAAATGTCATGTGTACTTCTTAATAGCTTAATTTCTTACATTAGTCATATCAATAAACTGCTACACATTTAATCATTAAGGAATAATTAACCTAATTAATTAACCTAATTAACCTAATAGGTTGCAGAAAGCAGGCAACTGAATTTGAAGTCAAGCATATAACTGAAAACAAATGATCTCTGACAAGAATTGTCAACAGATTTTTAAAGAAAATATATCCATAGATCAGCTGCTGATGGCTAAATTGAAAATACCAGGACAAATTACTAGTTCCACTTTAAAGTTAGGAAAGAAAACCTAACTTCATCTCATGGAAAGTAAGCTTTTAACCGAGGAAAGCTAAGTAAGTCTTTTGCCATGCCCACAAAGCAGGGATAATAAATTATATAGAGATTTGCATATACATCTACATTTTTTTAAAGTATGTAACTATCGCATTAACTTCCTCAGAAAAGCCACTCAGATGCTCCAAAGAAAACATGCAAACAACTGCAGAACTGCAGACATAGGCACATAATGAGAAATCATATGTGAATGAATGGATGAAAGAATGCATTTCTCATCTTGGGAAGCTAAAGCATTTCACAAAAGAACTACCATGTGGCAATTTAAAAGGTCACATGGAAGCATTTAAGTCCTTTCTAACTTGCAGTTTTGATTTTGCTGTTAAGCCAAACAATGTTTTCTGACTTGATTTCAAATTCTTCTGCATAATGTTTCTATTGAAAATACTTGCAAGGACATTTCTATTTGCATTGGGAAGGAGGCATGCCCACTAGTGTAATGCATCTTAGGATTTTATGTCTTCTTTTCCATGACTGTATCCTCCACTGTGATTTATAGTTAATCCATGAAAAGTGTCTCCTCTAGTGTCATTTCCTGCTGGCAACTTCATAGCTTATAAGTAGCAGTTTCTGTTATTAGTTTCTACCTGACAGATTTTGTAATATAAGATTTCAATCATTTTCATGAAAAAATGAAAATGGGTACAAAAGCAACTAAAAAGACATTCTTATCATCCCCTGTACTGAGACCATAGCACACATCACTGTTGCAGCAAGTTTTATGAGTGCAGCCACATTCAAATTACACTGGGTCACTAATGGACATATTAACTAAAGAGTTATCCCTAAATAGCCTCCTAAATCATCCCTAATGAAGAAAGGGGAAATACTGGCTGTAAACTCTGCTTTTGCAAGGTCCTTACCCTCCTCTGTCCATGTTCTCACTTCTGCCTAGATATATGCTCCAATATAACTAATAACTTCCTATGAAAATGAAGCCTGAGAGATGCCACGCAGCCCTCACTACAGATTTGAGGCACTCACTACTAGATTTCCTTGGGATCACATTCTTGTACCCCTTGCCACTCTGATAAGCATCATCCTGCACGTGATAACCAACGAAGGCGTAAGATGCATTTCAACATGAGACTGCTGTCACACTGTAGCTCTTGAAAAAATACCTTGCTATCACATACCTTTCCACGTAACAGAATTAAATCAGGTGCAACACAAAGTGAACAACAGCACTAGAGGGGAAGAAAATTATTACCCTGAAACTGCTTTTTCCATGAAGAAGTTCAGTTCAGCACATATGGCTGTGTTATTTCCATGGGACTTCTCGAGTTTGTTATAAAAAGATCAACTGCTCTATGATTTAAGGGTATATTGCTGTATTTTAGAAGTTGATGAGAGTTCTGCTGGATTTGACCTTGAAATCAAAAGCCGTTCAGCCACAAATAACAGAACATGCAAATGTAATATTTCTCCTCTGTAACTATTTCATGCATGTCACTTGGACGTTCAATTTCTGCATATACTTGTGAAAACTCTTATCAGACAAACATTTGCTAAAAGTGATGCTTAAACGAGCACAAAGATCAGCAAAGGGTATTCATCTGAAATGAAAACGTCAACAAGTATTTTTGAAGTGATGTCATTATTATTCACCTGAGAATAACACAAGTTTCAGAAACGAAAAGCAATTTCAAAGATATTACACATTTTCCCCACAGCAGACTTACTTAGACACTCCCTGCAAGGCTGGATTCTGCCTCAGTGCTGTGAAAATCTGTTTTAAATCCCATGAAGTAAATTTCTTAAGCCAGCCAAAACCCACTGAAAGTGTGACCAGAATCAGGCCTTATGTATCTAATTATAACCTGTAAATTAAGCTGTTACTAATCTTGCCTAATTTGCATGATTGACAGAACAGTACAGATGAAGCATCCACTCCTACTGCAGCTAATGGTTTCTCAGAACCAGGAAATGGCATTTTAATCCCAGAAATACATACCATTTCTACATCAGAAACAGGTCCAAAACTGGTGACATATATATCTGTTTTGACTTCAGTAACAGGACCTAATGTATGAAAAGGAAGTGAGCAAGAAAATTTGAATTTTGCAGGTCAACAATTCCCATAAATGATCCTGGTGTGTGAACAGTTACCGCTTTCAGGGTTCTGTGGATGAGCAAGAGCAAAATGCAAACAGAGGTCAATTCAGATAAGTCTCAAATAAGAAGCACTGCTCAATTACCTTTACCACATAAGTAAATCAAAAGCAGCATTTCCATGCAAATCCCCATTCAGAAAACCAATGTTGACTCAAGGGCTAAGAAAACTGATGCCAAAAAATTAAAAGGCTCACTAAAAACACCATTCTACTTTACAACAAGCACTGAATCCCGGAAATCGACATTCCTCAAAGCATTTATTACTAATATTTGGACCTACTCGTAACAGCTGGGCTACAGACATTAGCATGCCACGTACTGAGTAAGTCAGTATCGCAGGATCAAGAACTGCATCCATTTCCTGAGATGTACTTAAGTGCTTTAATACTAATACCCAAAATAAAAGTTGGAGGTCAAAGTACCTTTGAGGGTTTGATCCAAGATCCACATTCTGCTACAATGTTTGTATTGAAGAACATGATACTTAGGACACTGTCAAAAACAGTGCACTGAACAGAGGTTTTGCACTCTCACAGCGGCCTACGGCAATCCAACCGCCAGAGAAAGCAGTTTCATTTTAATGTATTATTTCCTTTACTACCTTGAAATCTTAAATGGGCATTCGCTCTTCAGTACACTCTACATTTCCCCTTAAACCAAAGAAAACATGCACTAATTTCACTGGGATTTAGGTCTCTTCCTAATGTAATAATCTAGAAAGCTGATAATCATTATCAGCCATTATGATGATTTTGTGATCAAAGCATTAGCTAACAGTTTAAATCAGGTAATTAACTAACTTCATAAGTTTTAAAAATAAATCTCTGAATGTCTTACCAAACAGTATCTGTTTGAAAAAATGTGCATCATCTACAAATTTAAAACTGGCTTCTAAACCCCTACAACTCAAATTACTAAAAAGGATAAGTGATAAAGTCCAATAAATCAAGTTTTATCATAATATTTGCAATCTAAAAATGAAAGAAGGAAAGACTCAACAGAGCTAGCAGCAGAAGAATGTCCCACTTGAAAAGAAAAAAAAAAATTTAAAAAATCAGTCTTCACAGATGTCACTTTGAATCAAATGGTAAAAGATAAAAAAAGAAGTAAGCAATGGGAAAACAGGGAAATTGAAGTTCTTGCACCTAGAACAAGTCTCAAGCTGTGAACAAAAAGTAAAAGAGAACCATGTAAAATTGTTTTACTATAGAATTTGCCAATTATTTAGAGAAGAAAAGCAAAGAATTTTTCATCTAAATGTCAAAAAGATTACTTTGCTGGAAGCCAAGTTTCACAGAAGGGCATTTTTTCAAAATAACTCTTAAGAAATTCCACTGTACAACAGCTGGCAGCTCAGAGGTCCCTGAAAAGTTGTACAGTTTGGTACGTCTGTCTCAAAAAGGTTTTTAAGAAGCCACCCATGAGAAAGAAGGAAGCAGGAACTCTCAGATAACACACTTTCATTCCATGCCATTTGTTTTGCAGTGGGTTGCTCCCTAAACATGGAAGCTGCTCCCTTTTCTACAAATAACAAAAGCATTCATCAGTCAGGGAAATCCATGAGGGTTTAGATCACTCATTTTACTAACAACATAGTCCAATGACATTTCCTGAATATATTGATTTCTGGAGAGCAGACGAGCTCCAAGAGATTAGAAGTGAAGACATTTATCTACAGTGCTGGAAAATAGGAGAGAAAAGCCCAGTCATACTTGCATGTAGAAATAGAAGAGATTCAATTACCACTGATCTCCCATAACCACACTTTTTAAATTTATCCAGGGTTGATTTAAATACATATATATTTATTTCATTTGATCTTGAAATATTTCTGCAATCAGTTCTATAGAAGTGAAAAATTCATTTTCCTAAATAGCTTTAATAAGAAAATACAGGAATTAGTCTTTGTTACTCAATAATAACAGAATACTGAATACTGCACTCAGTTCCTGAAGGAATCCCTTTCAGGAACTGAGTTCAATATTCAGTACTTCCTTTTTACTGAGTAACAGAGACAAGTGCCTGAAGTCCTTTCAGGAACTGCTTTACTTGTTAGTGCTAAGAAACTAAATAGGAATAGTCCTTAAATAAACCCCAGACCTTTACATGTTTTTCCTCTGATGGTATAGTCTTTTCTTTAGCTTACAGAACACTGTAAATTTACAATCATACCAAATTGAGCAAAAGGACAGATTTTCCTATAGGCATGAGCTGCTTCTCCTAAGACATTGATTTCTTTTGTTTTATTAAATGATTACAGTTTCATGCTCAATAGGCATTGCAACTTTGTTTTTTGGAGTTTCTCAGAAAGAAGGGGAAAGCTAAGATCAAGAAGCTAATCTCCAAACCAGCAAGCCTACAACTTAATGCTATTTAGAAACACTATAGCAGCAGCACAAGACTAAAACTATGTTTGAGTTCACTCTCCAGTAACTGCTATTCTGCTCTCAAATATTTATTAGTATGACCCATGAGAAAGAAGGAAGCAGGAACTCTCAGACAATTACAAGGCCACAAAATAGCATTTACTTTTGGTTGCTTGTCCAACATGATGGCAGAAGAGTGACAAAACAGATGTGAAAATCACATTTTATTCCACTAGAAAATGGCAGATGAGTGTGGATCTAGAGGTACTTTAAACAACATAACAGTTATCCAGCTAGCACAGACATACAAATCCTTGATTTGCAGCCAAAACCTTGGTCAAACGGTTCAGTGTCTGGTAGGAGCAAAGACAGTGAAGCTGATTATCTCCTTAATGCTTTCTCTCCAATTGCAGCCCTTTCATGCTCCACGTCTTCCACCTACACTGGCTTTAACAGTTGTGAAATGACAAATCTTGGATTTTCTAGCACATCCCAGTACTTAATGCCAACCCAGGAGTATCTATGGCGACACCAGTACCTATCTCTTATTCCTCTTGTTCTAGAAGAAAACATAGTTGGTAACAATAGCGAGGGTATAAATAGTGAGTCATGCTGCTGCTTCTTTTTTAAACCATTATTAATCGTGGGAATTCCTGTCAACGAGGAGGTGATCTGTAGTCACCTAACCTACTTTTACTGGTGATTTAAGCAGCCCTCCAAAACGAATGTGTTGCACCACTTAATCAACTCAGGCTCTGCAAGCAGAAGATCCTATTAGAATCCTTAACGCTCTATTACTGGCAATAAAATGCAGTGAGTTGTAAGAAGGCCAATTAACTTTAAATATGACCATTTGGGCTTACCCCTCAATAGATCTTCACAAAGTATCTATCCACCATAAATCTTCAGAAACGCTGAAGAACTATTTATATCATACTGGTGTGTATTTTTATGTCAATGAAATAGGAGGAGAGTCCTACACACTGCAGTGGGAACAGTTACGTCTGAATCACTGCTTGCAAGATAATATACTTTAAAGAAGCTCAGGCAGGATTAAAAGCAACCCCTGCAAAAAGCCAGAATAGTTCAGTGTTATAGATGTTACATGTGGGCTGAAGAAGTGATGCCAGGCCCCAGCCCTGGGAAGAGGAATGCAAGATAGCTCTCCCATGCATTTTATGTCAACATATGGGTTGAACTGCAGCACAGCTCCCAGTGAAAGACTTCGGGCTCCATTATCCCTGCGTCTCCATAGGCAACTGTCACTGCAGAGATCCCTGCTGTATGTAAACACTCAAATCCTCCACAAGCTTTCTGTAGATTGCAATTTTTGCCATCAAGGGTCCCACAACTAATCGGAAACACTAACAAACAAGTCTGTACAAAGGTTTCAACATACCAAGTGCAGTTATGCTTTGCGGTTATTGGTGCTATTATGAGATCAATCCCAAGATATATAAACCACATAAAATTATATTACATCAGTTCCTACAGCGACATTAAAAAAAAAAAAGTAGTTGCTACAGATTTTTTTTTAAATATAACTACGTGTGAAAGACTTGGTGTTTTCTCTTTCCAAGTTCTTGCTGCCTGAATAGGGTTGACATTTTTTAAGTGAGGAAAAAAAAAGAGAAAAAACCTATCATATGAAATATGTTCTCTTGTTTCATTCTTTCAGAAAGAACAGCTAAGGTCACCTGCTATATGTAAGAACTCTGCTCAGAAGCCAGAACTAGGTAGGGCATTTTTAAAAAATTAATGCAGAATTCAAATACATGGGCTACATTCTCTACCAAAAGACAATACAACAAACACAGCAGCACACAATAACCTTTGTCTCTATGTATGTTCATCCATCACCATGTCTGAATCTGAAAAGGGAAAAGTATACCTCCAGAAATTAGGAGATTAGTGTTTCTTTGCCTATTTATCAGCAAAACATCTCTGCTGAGCCAGCCAAAAAAGCCTAATACTGGTGCCAGTTTTCATGATGTGGACACCTGTCTACTAAGAACTGGACTAAGAATATCAGCTAATTTTATACAGATCACTGAACAACAGACAGATGGTAATGACTTCAAGCATTACTAACCGAGGCCAAATTCAAATCTGTCACCTACAGGTATCTAACACCATATCCTGTTAAGCTTTGAGTCATCAACTTTCACCAGCTGAGAAAGAATGGACAACTGCCGGGGAAAAAAAATGACCCACTTCCCTTTTCAATGCTCTCTTCAAGTCCATTTTGAGTCATCAACTTTCACCAGCTGAGAAAGAATGGACAACTGCCGGGGAAAAAAAAAATGACCCACTTCCCTTTTCAGTGCTCTCTTCAAGTCCATTTGCAATCTAAATAGTAAAAACAAATTATAATATCTATTATGCTGAGCAATGGAACCTTTAAGGTACGCTTGAGTTCCTAGTAAGAGCAAATAATCATGCAGATATTTTTATTTTCTCTAAAAACAGAAAATTGCCTTTGCACTTCAAATGTATTCTGTGTTTATTTTCTGACTAAAGTCCTGCATAGACAGGAAATGAAACTCTTCAGAAATGCTGTTCATCAGCTGAACAACACACAGACTAAAGGGGCACAGAATCCTTCTCCTACCCTTCCTAGGGGAGACAATGGCCAATATATTTCATTCTACCAAGTACTCAGCTGCACAACTGAGCTGCACTCAGTAACAAGATCATGAGAAAGAACAGAAAAGGGGGAAGAAAAGAAAAAGGCAAATGGATGAACACAGTCCTAGTCCTTCTATTCAGGAGTCAGCAGCGGATGTGGCAATTTCCAAAGAGAAAGCCACAGAGCTAACATCAGTAGTTAATAGTGAGACTCAAAATTTATGCCAGGTTCTACCTCACACAAATTAGCAGAACTCAGGAAGGGAGAGGGCTCCATCTGTCACCAACTAATGGGGAACCACACCCCAACACATCAGCAACAGGCTGTGGGCAATGCCATAGCTTGTGGTCAGCAGGTTTCACAGCCAGCCTGAGAGCTTTGGGCAGGAGGCAAGTCACACACCACTTTCTTTCTTTGGTCTGGCCATACAATTGGCCACTAAAAGCAAGATGCCAGAGATCAGATGTTGTCTGAAAGGCATAATTCATCAAAATTAGCAGATACATGGCAGCACAGTCTAGTCACCCTCATCAGTTTCAGTCTCCTTATTCCTTCCTACATCCTTAAGTCCAGGTTTAAGTGTGATTAGTTACAGTATCATGAAAATTTCAAAGACACCATTACATTTTTTAAAGTTACAATCCAATACAGGTTTGAATCAGCTCTTGCAGGCCCTTGCTAATGTCAATAGTCACTCAGGTAAAGTCCGAAACCATGCAAGAGTTTAAAATGGCAAATCAGACCCAGGCCTTTTAATTCCGGTGAATAATGCTCCTTTCAAACACCTTGGACTTCTATCGTCACTTTGAAGCTAATGACCAGAAAAGTAATAAGGTGATTTTCAAAGAAAATACAGCTTGTGAAAATTTCATGTAACACAGAAAATTTTAAAAGCAGATGAAAACTGTAGACAGGGTTTAGATAGAAATGCTTCCACTTCAAACTTTATGGCTGAATCAAAATACTGCAGTACTCTGGCAGTACTCTCAAAGTTTTCCAGCAGATGATGATTTTAATTAATGACACCACAAGGAGCTTCGGTAGAAACACTGTTTTTATCGAGTGGTTTTGACCAGGAAACCTACTTGGATTATAAATTGCATGCTGAAATTCAGGATAATGATATAGCAAAGCATACAGTGTAGGGAATGAACTAACTTCACTTCCATCACACTATTTTCAAACATCATACAGCATTACTTTACTCATTAGTCCCTAAATACCTTCCATCTACTCAAATTCAAAACTCTTATGCATTTAAAGTCTTCCTGACAGCAGTTGCAGGGTTTTTTTTTTCTTTCCTACATGAAACTGCCCATTCTGCTTTATTTCATTCAATTTCTACGCGACATTTCTTTGCTTCACTCTTGAGATTCTCCCCCTGCCTCAACTTAATGGGAACTTTCACTTAAATGGTCTTGAGTAACCCTTTTGATAAACCCTTCTGGTTTTGTTTTTCACACTACCAAACCTTGCAGTGCCTAGTAAAGTGATAGCAACTTTTTAAGTTTATTAAATTTATTTAATAAAGTGAACTTATAATTCAAGATGTCAATGCATAAGTACCACCAAGAGAAGCTTCCACATACTCCACTGGGGTTCACAACTCTTCCTGGAGACCACGTCCACATTTGTAAGCATGCTGAGGCAATTTGACTTCTCCTCCAAAACTACCCAAAATTGTGCAAATTAATGATAGTATGGAGAATATTGATCCAGTTGTAGGAAATTTCCAAAATCGAACATTTTCTGCTTTGCTCTGCATGTGAATTATCTTCATGTATTTTTATTTGTGGTAACGCTGTAACATGCCAGCAAAATTCAGAATTTGGCTACCACCCCAAATCTGATTTTAAACATAATTTGTGCCAAAATTACAAATATTTTCATCAATTTGAAGTTTAAAATGAGCATAGTTAATCCTCTGTGAGGCCTTTTGTTCTTAAAATAAAACCTTCATTTCAGTTCAGGCCCTGTGAAAACTAGATGGTGAATCAGCTTCAAGAAGAAAACAAAAATAAGTATTCTGCTGTTCATCGGAAAGTGATGTAGCATTAACATTACCAAAACACACTATACTTTCCATCTCTAAATATTCCCATCCCCTCTGACATTTTGTTTGCAATTCTATAAACTAGTGAGTGACCCACTTTCAAGCTACAAATCCCACTTCTGATAAAGATTTATCAGGAAAAAGCCCCAAAATATAGGTAAAAGTTGATTTTGATAGTCTCTATTTCAATAAATAGTCTGTAGTTATTACTCTGAGCAAAGTCAAAAAGTGAAATCTGATAAATTACAAAAATTTCTTTCTTTGGTTGGTTTTGTTGTTTGGTTTTTTTTTTTTAACCGAAGTTGCTGTTCTCAAATCAGGTGTAGATAATTTTCACTGTAAGGAGCTAGGGAGGCAAGCATCATTTTTAAAACCAAAGCATTTTCCCCCCATGTTTTACTTAAAAGTTCAAAACTCGGAGATGAGTGGTTAAATGTTAACCACAGAGATGGTTATGAGGAAGGAAGAAGCAAAATAATATCCATTTTGTGAAAAATTGACCCAGAGGTGTTTTCCCCAGGCTGAAATCTGAGTTTTTGCCTCCCTCTCTCATTTACTTCAATATTCCCCATGTGAAAGTTCAAGAAGATACAATGAACTTTTTCTCCTTGATTGCGTTTTGCTGAAAGTCTTCCATACTTACAGGGGAAAAATACCTACTCTTGCAAAACATCTTGCAAAGGACAACTGTATTAAAATAAAAATCACCATATATTACATATTTAGTAGTTGTTTAATTTTGGAAATCTGATAATGCTCATAAAGCATCTTTGCTAGATGACTAATTAGTTGGCATTCAACCTAAAATGATGCCAAACTTAGCACAACTCTTGTACGCGTGCAGAAGTGTCTGTAACCTCTCCACAAAGACTAAATTGCAGAAGACTATCAGTTCCCAATGACTCCTCCGGGTGGTAATAAATTTAGCTTCCTTCTCACTTGATGTGTAAGCTAACTTAAGAAGGCCTCATTCCACACACTCAAAATAATAAGAGTGGTCCACGGGTGCCAGGTGCTGTCCTTTAACAATCACAATCATGTATGTGAGAGCACTGCATATGGCACGTGGGGAATGTGCTGGCATACATGTCAGTGTGGATGGATCACATGTATGGAGAAGGTACTTCAGAGGAGGAAGAAAGTATTTTGCAACATAAACCTACGCAAGGATCTCATTCAATCCTGTATTGGAAGCAGCCTATAAAAACCTCATTATGGCTTTGAGCATCATGAAAAGGTCTGTAGCATTTTTTTATAAATATTTTAATATTATTTTTACTTTCAAATTTTCATTTTAATACCTTCATTCCAGATTACAAAATAAACTTTTATTTTGCCTGGATCTTAATGATTTTTGGTTCCAAGACCCTACACAAAAACATAAAAATCATAAAAAACAGCAAGTCTGGCTGCTTCTTCAGCATCACAAAACTGCATCTTAACAGCCTGGGGAAAGGAAGAGGCCCAAAACCCCGACAGCAGAGCACAGGTGAAGGCAAATTTTGAAACCCCGCCACGTCTAATTCCTATACAGCAACTAAGTCTACTGCTTCTAAATCAAAGCTGGAATTTTAGCAACTGTGGTAAAGAACTGGCACCTGAGCTCTGATTTTCCCTAACTAGGAGAACAGAATCCATCAGACCTAACCTCCTAGGCTGGTAAAGGTACACTTGTTTCTATTAGGACCCGATCGTGGCATTTATTTTTCGAACCTTGGCAGGTTCAAAACCTGCCAAGAACGAGAAGAATCTGAGTGTTAGACAGGTCACTTCATCCCCACCAAGCCAACGCACACTGGCTTCAGCGCTTATTTTCCCTCCAGCGCGGCAGCAGCAGCCCGAGCCCGGGATGTGGGCAGAGCAGCAAAGCGGGGGCTGAGCCCGGGACCGCCCCAGCGGGGCCCCCACGGCCGGGACTGCGCAGCACCCCCGGGCTTTCGGGCCAGGCGCTGCCTCGCTGCCGGCCCTTCCCGGAGGGTTCGGACCCCGGAGCACGGAGTGGGGACACAGCCCCACGTTTTCGGACAGCAACGGGTCGGTCCGAGCGGTGAGCGCCGCGTCCCCCGCCCCAGCCCAGCGACCCCCGCCCGCCGCCGGCACCGCGCCGCCACCGTACCCCCAAATCCCGGTCGCAGCCGGTTGTCATAGCCATCCAGGAGGCTGTTCAGGATGCTGGTAAAATTCTCCGGCCACAATTTCTCCTCTTTTTTGATCTGCCCTGGCGGCCCGGTGAGACTGCGAGGCAAAGAGGGAGCGGGTGAGCGGAGCCGCCGGGAGCCCGCGGGGAGCAGCGGCACCGGACCGGCCGCCCGGGTCCCCCGGCGCCGCCGCCGGGCTACTCACCAGGTCGCCAGGCACAGGCAGTGCAGGAGGGCGATGGAGAGACCCGAGGACATGGCGATGGCTGGCTCCTTGGCAGAAACCATCTTTGCATGCCATACTTCACGCCTGGGCACGTTAAACGCCTTGTCCGGGGCGGGGAGGGGGACGCGGGGCCCGGCGGGGGGGCGGCGGCCCCCGGCGGTCCCACATGCGCGGCGCCCCGGTTGCCAAGCGCCCGGCACGGGCCGCGGCCCCGCGCTCCGCCCCGCGCTCCCCTCACGGCCCGGCCGGCGGCCGCGCTGCCACGGGCGGCGGTGCGGAGGTGGGGTGACAGTGCGGGAACGGCGGCCGGGGGCGTCGCGGGGGTGACCGCGGTGGCGGAGCCCTCTCTCGTCCCGATCGCCTCTGTTCCCTGCGAGGGGAAGAAAACCGAGAGCGTGGGCGGGCGGGGGCGATTAATTCCCCAGCGAGGAGGGCTTGGGAGCAGGAGGGTCTCTGCGCTCCGGTAGGAGAGGAGCTGGCAGGAGAGAGGTGGGAAGATGAGGTGAAGGAAAGCTTTGACTTCAAGGTTAAAACAGAGAGCGCCCAAAACAGATGGAAGCGAGTGGGTTATTCCAGGTTGCTAAAAGCAAAAATAAAGCCAGAATACGGGAATTGTTTCACATTATATCTGATGGGTTTTTTCTTTTTTCTTTTCTTATCATTCCTATAATTAGGAAACAGGATTTGGTGACCCAAAAAAATTCATTATGCAAGGTCCAAGGGATTGTGAAGAATTACAGTAAAATCCACTCAGAAGTGTTGTTAGTCTGTCACAAGCTATTGGGATGGTTGGGTGGAGGGGGAAGACTGGGGGAAAGGAAGAGAATGGGAGGTGTTCCACATGCAGTAAGTATTGGCAGTAAACAACTTGTTCTTCTGATCAAGTGTGCTGCAGAGACGATTCTTGAGGTTTGAAAATCAGTGTGCATGTCAATTTTAATGAGGGTTGTGAAATTCATCATGCACATAGGGCAGGTATTGTAATTGACTCAAAGACTACAGTACTGTCAATGCCGACAGTAAAAAGTCTTTATTCGTTACTTACTACAGTATCTTTTAGCATTGAAATGCCTGATTATCTTCAAAACCACTGTACACTTGTAATCTTCCTGATTGTACTTCAGAGCTTGCTCCAGCTAGGGTGCCCTTTGCTGATTCGTTTGAAAAACAATTAAAGCTGTGCTTGAAATCCATTTAGCCTGCTGACGCTGTTTATCTTTCAAAAAACTCTGTCTAGGCAGTCAGTTCTGCTTCCAATTTTAAAAGCCCTATTTAGGCCTCTGCAGATTACTAGTCTGCTTCCTGAGATTTTGACAAGGATCCTCATCTCCTGACTGCTTTACAGGATCCTGATCTGACTGTCTTAGTGGAATGACAAATGTGCTGCCAAAACGTCACCGAGTGGGGCCGCCTGTCTATGGATAGTATACACGCTCCGTGCAGTATTTACAAACCTGGACAACACGGACGGCAGGATGTCATGCCAAGGTCACTTCAGCTCTTGTGATGAGGCTCTGTTTAACTCCACACACAGGTGAAAACCAGCACAACAGACAGAGTCCACTGCTCTGTCTCCATTAGCAATCTGATCAGGAACAACAGAAGGATGAATGAACAGCTCTTCAGAAGTCCAATTTCACCAGAGTCAGATAAATTTCTCTGGGTTAATCAGCCACTTGGGATCTTCTGTAAAGTGTTGTGATTTGTTTCGCTGGATCAATCTTTTGCTCTAGCATGGACTATGCCAGGGAGATACTGAGAACTCACCTCCAGTAAAAAGAGTGTTGAGTTCTCCCTCGGGATAAAAAGTAGACCCTTATTGCGGAATATTGAAAATATTTCCTCGTGAGATTATCTTATATAAGGATACCTCAGTTAAATTTTGCTGACAGAAGTGAAACTCAAAAAATGAAAGTGAGGGCAATAGTGGGTAATTGAGAACTGGGCAGAATCCTGCTGGCTAGTCACAAACTTGGAGCAAAACATGGCTCTAGGAACTGTCACTTACTGCAGCTGCTGAGGAAGAAAAGAAACATCCAGGCAGAGCTGGGGATACCCTTGGGTTTAGATTGTTTTAATGTTTTCTAGATATGTATAGACACCTGTGTGAGCTGAAATAGAAAAGTTGCATGGTGTTCACCAGTAATGATCTCACTACATGAACGTCGTGAGAAATGCTATCACATAACCCCCTCTCAAATCCATGCCTGGAGTCAGTAGTTCTGCTACAGCTAGAAATCAAAGAAATTCTCCCTTTCATCAGTTCTAGGAACTGAGCTGGTCTTTGAATGATTTCCAAGTTCTTCAGAACAAAGAACAATATTATTGATACCTTCCATCTCTTTAGTACAGGTACTTCAGTGAGGTAACTGAAGTAACATTCAATAAAAGTAACATCAGGTTGCAAGATTTGTGGACATGCCATGCAAGGGCAAGAAATACTCATGATTTCTAAAAAGATGCCCATGGTTTTTTTTCTAAGAAAATGTAGACATAGTGCCCTCCTGTCATGCCAAGCCTGCCTTGGGTTGCATGGATGCAGTATCTGGGAGCCACATGAGTGCATTTACTCCCTACAGGTGCTAAAACTAAATGAAAATTCACATTGTCTAAACCTAGAAAATTAATTCTAAAACACCTCAAATTCATGAGTTGCTAATATCCCCCTTAAATCCAGCAATGATTATCAAGAAATCCATAAGATTAATACCAAATCCAGACTGTTGTCCTTGATATCTATAAAACTGTATCATTTGTAGGTTGATGAAGCATTTCCAAAACAAGACTTGAAGGAAAAAAGAACTTAAAGCAGTTCAAAGTAACAGTAAACAGTCCTGTAAGCCACATATAGCTCCTGTGAGCGTTCGTTACTGCTGGTATATGCATTGCCCTGCTAAATTTCAATATTTTCTGAATTACAACTTAAGAGCTATTCTAGGGTTTTTTTTGGTAATGTATTTGTAGCACAAACACACAGAAACTCCAGAGGTTCTTCTTTGTCACCAGCAGATGTATGCTGTTTTGAAAAGTACTACTTCAAATGGTCTTTGATCTCTTCACAGAATATCTGGGTTATATCATCTCTCTAAAATAACTTGATGACTCCAAGAAGGATTTAGTGGTCACAGGCTGGATTGATGGTCCCCAAAATTGTTTGCTGAATTCAGCATTTTCCCAGCTTCTCCACCATTTACCACCAATTCTTCCAAGATTTCTCTGAAGAAATCTCACCCATCGGGGACTATTGTAAGAAGGGGACTATTTTTGCCAGGCTCCATATGCTCAGAAAGCACTTGAATTTTTTAAATAGAATTTTTTTTTCTGTCCCTCTACTGATGTATCCTACTAATGATTTTTGATGAAGCAGACATTCTGGCCAAGCCTCAAAAGAAGGTTTATCCAAAGCTATGGATCTTAGGTATAGCTTAATAATTTTTTATTTGTTACAACACAGAGAAGCAGATTTTCTCATCAATCTTCCCAATTCTACTTCACCATCAGATTAAGTGGAAAGAAAAAGGAAGTCCGTTATTTTCTTGTGTTAGTCATTATCTAACCTTTACAGGGTTTGTACTTTTTGGTTTTTGGCTGCTTTTTTCCCCCTTTGTAAACCATAGCCTCTATCAACACTATAGGTTATATAGGTAAATCATAGGTTCCATCCTTTTCCCCAGCAGATTTAATTATTCAGCTGATTTTTACCTGATTTAGTTTTGGCATCAAATCCATGAAGACAGACAAGCTAAGATCAAAAAGGTTGTGAAAATCTTTAATGCCCAGTTATATGTTGCATAGTTAAAAACGTCTAACTCTTAGAAAAGAGAAGATAAAACTGGGATCACTGCCAAGTATCTCAATGTTTCTTTATCTAAATAGGTAAGTCATTGATTTCTTGGATTTTTTTAGTTTCTATCCATATCAGCAGAGTTTCTTACAATATTGAACAAACAACTTGTCTTCACATACATCCTTTTAAAAAAAGCAGGGGTTGAGTATGCATTCTTTGGAAAATGCATACCCCGATCCCATTTTTGGCAAATGACCGAGAAAATATATGAATACATTTACTGTACTAACTAAAGTGTCTTTCATTCCCTTCTTCTCCAACATCCACTCTGATCAAAGAGATCATGGAAACCTGCATGTCTTGCCTTTATCAAAACTTTGATCTGGAGTTCAGGGAAAGTCTGTACTACCTGTTCAGGGTAGAGTTTTCAATCAGAGGGGGTACCAGGACACTGTGGGCCTTGACTACACATCTAGTGATGTGCTTATGTTTAAGGAGTGTAGATTTTGGATCTATTGATTGAAACTTAAGTTCTGCTCTGGGAACAGTAAGATAATAAGAACAGTAAGATGAATAAGCTCTTTCTGGGTCTTCTTCCAGTTCCAGCTTTCCCTGTAGTTCTCTTTCCTGATGTAGTTCTAGAAGTTTTCTTTCCAGGTTTCTATTTCAGTATCTGATCACAAAATTTTTACCTACGCACTTGCCTCTCCAAAGGACTTACAGTCTAGATAAACAAAACTAAGTAAGGACTGGATACAAGAAAGTACTGTTATTTCTGTTTTGCTGGGAATAGAGACCCAAAAAGCTTAAGTGGCAATGCAACACAATGTATGAAATGTAACTGCCTCCAGTATAAGAAATTTTCAGCAGAACATGAGTTTAATTCCAGTCTACTGTGTCCCAGGTCAGTTTTCTAGTCACCTCCTCATCTGTCTTTTCAGAGCACAGCATAAGCTCTCTGTAAAACTGAACCTTCAGCTGGCCCAGCTTTGCTTCACTTCCATGGCCAGAACTCCTACGAAACTGCAGGAGCTGATGCCGACATGCATTTAGCTGTGTATTTTTTCCTCTGACATATGGTATTTACAAGACTGCTCCACAGTACCATGGTTATTTTAACACATATGTCCTTGATTGCTTGGAATAAGACTAGAAAATCCTTTGAGTACCAAATATACATACATATATATACATACATATATATATATACATGCATATATTGCTATTACTGATTGCAAGAAGATTTATATGGATTATAGTGATTGACACATGGATGTTTAAGGAGGTAAACTGTGAGCTTCATATTTAAGGGGACCTCTACTCTACACACTGCAATGGAAAAGTGTTTGTGGAAGCATTCACTGCAGGAACTGCAAAAAGTGTTGTCACCAAGAAAGCACTAGAGGATTCATGTGCCTTCATCTCTTCTTTCTCACCTGACCCCAATACTTTCCTGGCACACACACTCATAATTTGGCACGTCACTGACCCATGTCACATCTGCAGCCAGGGCCATCAGGACAAGTTGCAGTCATGTCCTCATTGGCAAAGTGGGGAATCAAGGAGATGTCCTGATTTCTGTCTCTAAAATGGGCATCCCCAGAAAAACAAGATAAGAAAACCCTCTTCATGCAGGGGGAAATGCAGATGTTCCTAAAAGCAATACAAATCTGTCTCTCTTTCACTGAGGTGAAGGACATGGCAGCCAAGGTTGTGGGGAGGAATCTGGGAAGCTACTGCCCTGTATCCTGCCTTTCCCTGTCAGGGCTCCCACGTTTAATACAAAATGTGTCAAAAAATTTTGGTTGCCACAAGCAACAGTTGCACACTTCCTGCAGCACTCAGAAGCAACAGGCAGGGCAGAGAGGGGCAGGGGGCTGAGGCAGGGGAAGTTTGTGGGGGCTGCCATAGCTCAGAAGGAGAGGGGAGGAAGGCTGGATGCTCCCACTTGCAGTCTCCTTCAGATTTCTGATTTCAGGCAAAGCCTGCTGCTCTGCCTACTGGTTTTAAGACAGCTGCATCCTGCTGCTGGCAACTGCTCCCAGAAGGAGCAAGAGAGAAGATGCACCAACAAACTGCCTTCCTGGAAGTCTTCATTGTTCCCAGTCATTACATGTATACTAATCCCAGAAGTATATGAGTCTTGGGCAGATACCTGGGGAATGACTTAAATATTGCATGGAAGCCACAGTGAAGCCATTGGCAATAGCTCTAGTGATTTTCTCCCTGCCTTCTTGGTGCCTGCCTTGCATGGCTTGAGGAGGAGCCTCATTTTTCTTTAAAAGGAGAAAAGAGAAAACTTGCAAAGTCTCTGGATTGTATAATGCCAGGAAAAACCTGACAATTTGATCTAGGTGGTTTACAAGTACTGCATAAAGAGCCCAATATCTTGCAGGCAGGTAAGTAAAATTGAGACTTCTGAATCTCATGAGGCCCGTGGGGCTGACTTCTGGTTCTCAAAAGTCTGGGGCTACAGTACTTAAGAGGCCCTGTTAATGCTGCTCTTCCCTCATGCTGCCATGCTGGGGGGTTGGCAAGCTGTGCTCAACACCACCTCTTCACTGACAATGATCTTCAGCTAAGAACTTTGCTTTGGTTTGGTTCATTTCTCAACACTGCTCCCTTTGGTGACATCAAGCACGAAAGTAACAGACTTTCCTTTCTACCTTGAAAGAGGTACATCCTTCATAACATTTGGAAAAATATAGTGGCATCAGAAGAAGCAAGGAATACAGTCACTTAAAGGTGTTCTACATCTACCTTCTCACAAAAGATGGCCATATAGCGGTACACCAAATACAGTCAAACCTTCTTTATAAGGAGAACATTTTTGTACTAAAGAATAATATCAGCTTTTGTGCATTAGGTAGAGAATATTCCCTTTCACATATTTTAGTATAAAAGCAAACAAATGATTGGGGGAGTAATACAAATAGAGCTGCCAAGCAGACTGGCCCAGAGGTAAACAGCTGAACAAATTGGTGTTTAGACCTGTAAATTCTGCTAGTGAAAGCAAAATTTGCCACTGTGGCAATACACTAAAGCTACAAAAGACACACAACTAGTCTGCTCTTCATTACCATCTGGTGGTTGTTGCATGGAGTGGCATTACTCACATCTCAAAGTTACTGAGGAAAAATTTCATATCCTCAGAAAGGAAAGCAAAGTAGCAGCAGTGGGCAGCACAAGGGGGGTGGTTTTGTCTTATAGGCATCAATACAAAGGCATCAGGCAAAGAAAACTCTCTAAAGATGAGCAGGTAGAAAAGAGAAAAAATTAAGAAGTACTTATTTCAAGTATTTTGCAGAGTACCTCCTATTTGCAAGGAGCTGAGAACTGCTTGGGAAGCACAATGTGCTGTTCTCTCCTGCTGAGAGCAGTGCCAGCTAAGACCATTTGACAAGATAAGATATTTGTTAGGCACTTTCCACAACTACTTCCCAGATCTTCACTACTCTCCCAGAGAGGTATTTTACAGTGGTAGCCTTGCAGGAGGCCATGTCCTCAGTGGTAAGCAGGAGGAAGATAATCCCATTCTACAGCAACATGGGGAGCTAGCTCACCTCTTGCACAATGAATAGTTTCTGTATCCATTGTATAATCTCTACCCCTTCCCCTTCCCACACAATGATTCCCACACAAAGGGAAATTGCAGTGTAATTCAACTTGGAAGTGACTTTTACAAGTCATTGGTCCAAACTTCTCAAAGCACAGCCAGCCTCGAAGTTAGACCAGGTAGGTCCAGGGCCTCTGGGGTGTTCCTCACACTTTTCAATCTTCCTAGAGTGTTTCTTATCCTTGGAGGATTTTTTATGAAGGGAGGGTAGTCTGCTCCTATACAGAGTGAAAGAAGTACAATAACTGACAAAGTGCAACACCCCTTTGCTTTTACCCAAGTGTATGAATCAATAGGTAATTGATGTGCAATGACAAGTCCACTCTAAGAAGTTTAAAACAGTACCAATATAAACTCCTGGACACAGTCACAGAGTGTGCTAGTTTGTGTACACCATGGGGTTGATCCAGTGCAGCTGCAGCATTTCATGTCTTATGAGCTAGATTGAATTTTTCAAGAACAGCATGAAAAAAAATCATTATTAAATTATAAAAAATCATTATTAAATTAATTATAAAATTCACAGGACATAACGCACTTAGAAATAGTATCATACCTCAGTTTCTTTTTACCTTTAAAGATGCACTCTTCAGATCCTTTCTCAGCTCTGCCATTGAATTCTGTGACTTTGGGTAAGTCATTTAGGCCAAATCTTCTAACAAGTGTAGCTCAGTCTGCATGCATCAGTTTATACATAAGACTGACACAGACCTTGTGGAGGTGAATACCCAAATCTGCATTTAAAATTTTCATCCCCACACCTCCAAGTCTGAATTTCCTGTTCTTCAAATTTTTGAAAATACTTCCATATTTGTAAGGATATTTGAAGGCATTAACTACTTCAAATGCACACAGGGAATTAAAAACATATAGAAATACTAAGTATTATTACCAAATAGGTCAGTATTTAACCAATACCCATGTTCTTAGTAGTTTAGACATTTTTTCAACTTCATGTCTTATTTCAGATGTTTAATACATAATCAGCTTTCTAAATATTTCTCTGCTGGACACGGATATGAGAGTACATGAGATTAACACTCTGTGAGAAATACCCTGTCTTCATGAGCAGGCCTCCACCATCACCTCCCTCACCTCTTAGCCCATTCAGACATGACAAATGAAGACTTCCACGGCTCATTGGTGAAAATGAGTGGGTGGAAAATCCAAGGGACAAAAAGGAAGCCAAATATTTAACAGAGACAAATACACAATTCCAGGAGGCAGACTTCACAAGATGAATGGTTTTAAGAGGAGGGATAAGGTGCCCTTGCTGTCTTATTAACCTAAAGCTATATGTGATCTCTTCCCTACCCAAGAAGTAAAAATCCCCCCTGACTTATGTATGGTTTAGATACTACAGTCATTTAGGTCCTGCTCCAAAACTCACTGAAGTAAACAAAAACCCTGCCCCCCATGCAGGTGATTCTGGGTCAGAACAAGATAGCATTTTTCATTCTGAGTTCCTTATTTACTATAGTGTTGAGTTTTTCTCTGTATTTAAAATACTTTGTTTTCTTATAGCCTCATTATTGCAGTTTAATCCTCTTATAAAAATTTTCTAATTCTTCAGCTCCCTTTCTGACTAAAGGCAGGCAACATTTTGCTTTCTCAAAGGAAGGTGAAAAGGAATTTGACTTTGCTACTCACATGGCCTAGCACCTCTCACTGAAACCCATTTTGCAGATTTTCTGAAATGAAAACTTTGATAATGTCCAGAGCTGAAGTAAAAATTAAGCCTTAATATACCAGGTGAAGGGAGAAAATTACTCTGAATCAAAGAACAAGCCACTTAAGGAGACACTTAGCAAGACAAAGACATGACAAAGAGGTTGAGAATATGAGAAGTCAACTTATGTGAAGGATTGCAAAACCAACCCTTCCAACCCTTACAGTAGGAAAAGATGAGAGAGAAAGGTTTACAAATCATTAATATATTGATATTTGTTCTTTTGGCCTCTTCTGCACACAAAACTAAATCTTCTTTCAACCTCTATTCACTTCCGTCCCAAAATGATACTAAAAACTGTCTGAAGCTAATATTGACATCACACAAATGCTTGATGCTGCTCAAGAGAAGCTCAAGGGAACAAGGGAATGTTCTGCATCCCTTATCTCACATTTTACTGCTTCCTGAGCTTTAACATGCTGCTGATTGCTCTAAAAGAGGTCACAATGGTTTTGTCCTCTGAGCTGGGTTTGAAGGCAGCCATAAAAAGTCCAGTCTTTTCCAAAATGTATGAGTAGTGAATAAAGCAACACCCCATGCTGTTGAACCACCTCTCCTGAAAACCTCTTCTCAGAGCAGTTATCCATGGGAGCACCCTTGTGCCCCTGTGCCCCCCACTGCGGTGGGAAGAGGTACCAACAGGGGCTAAAAAAACACTAAAGCATCCCAGTTCTGTGATCTGGCTGAGGAACACCTTTACCAGTTCTCTGTCTTTGTGTTCAATTTCTTTTTTTCTTCAAATCCTTAACTTTGCACTTATTTTAGCCTTTATTTTAAGGTTCTTTTTCAACTAGCTAAAAGCAGTTAAAATGACAGGGCACAATCCCTTTCTCAGTATATGGACCACTTCCAGTGACTTCTGCCAGCCCACACGACATATATAAATCATAGATTTTAGACCTACACCCCTACATCACTTAAAGAGAGAAGTAAAATTATTTGTTGTCTTACACTTCCCTGATGACAAAGTGACTCCCAGCAGAAGAGATTCACATGTGCTCTTCATTTCAGCAAGCCAGAAGCATCTGTGTCACTCTTCAAATGTGCTCCTGAGACAAGAAAGGAGTGTGCAAGCAGCTGGTGTGTAGGACTATTGCATTTGTTAAAATCATGCCCACTTTGTTTTCTCCTAGCGTAGGTATGACTGTGCATGGTGGTACCTAATGCTGTCATTTTCATGGCTGTAAATTGACAACAGAATTCCAGGGGAATTTGCCATCATCAAAGAAAACAGCTTGCAAGTTTTCAGTCTGGCAGGTTTTATTGTTATATTTTGCTCTTTCCATAAAACTCACTCTTAAATGTGAGAGGTATCATATTTGTAAACATATTCTTGAAATACAATGCAAATTTTTCCTCTTGTCACCTCCATCTCTGGAAGCAGCAGATGACCTTGATAATGAGTGGAAATATAAAATGCCTACCTTCCATGAGGGAGGTTCAACAGCAAGACAAAGAACTGTTTCTCTTTTTGGTGCCAATTCTTGGCTCTGTTCAAGCTTTTCCTTTTT
Organism: Pyrgilauda ruficollis; assembly: GCF_017590135.1. Taxonomy (NCBI): domain Eukaryota; kingdom Metazoa; phylum Chordata; class Aves; order Passeriformes; family Passeridae; genus Pyrgilauda; species Pyrgilauda ruficollis. The sequence continues at coordinate 20,473,846 of NW_024508100.1, forward strand.
AGGGTTTTAACACATATAGGCACAACCTATATACTGTTAAAAAACAAGTACTATAAAATCTCAACCAAAATGTCTGTTTCCTTTCTTACTGAACTTGACTGTTTGAGGAGTATGTGATTTGGAGTCTGGGTCTTCAGTGCACTAAGAATACTTTTGGGTAGATTTAATTTTAAAACTGGAAGTGGTGGCCAATACAAAAGGCCTGTGTTCATCACCAGTTTTAATCACAAATCAGATTTAAGTCAAAACCCCAAGACTTCTAATGTAAAAGTAGCTTTGAGGAACAACTAGCCAGGATCTTCAACCTTTTCAGAAATATAATAACCAAATAAGCCAAGGCTACTGGAGATTAAAAAGGAACTGGAACTACCATTTCTGTGGAAGAATTATAAAGCAGAAGTAGAGGCAGAAAGCAATGTTACCACCCTTTAAATCCACAAGATCACAAAATACTTGAAATTGGAAGGGGAAGCTGAGTAGCCTACCTCCTGCTAAACTGCAGACCCAAGCTCACTTTCTTCTCTGAGATGCATTTACCTCAAAGATAGACCAGGTTGCTCAGGAGTATTTTTTAATTCAAAACTTCTTGAGAGTATATAATGCAAAAATGTGTATTTTCTCAAAGAAAATTTCATTTTGATCCAGTTTTTACTTAGTTCTTCCTGAGAAAGGAACTCTCTGAGCTACACAATTATGGAAGATCTCTCCAGATAAATTGCATATGTGACCAAATTCAGCCATTCTATCTCCTTATTGCTAGAAGAAAATAAGCTAGGCTCTTATTTACATGACTCACATTCACAAGTGTTTGTAGTGAGTGCACCACATCACTGAAATGGGAGAAAGAGACACATTGCATTCTAGTGGCTCTGTGTGGTAAAATGCTTGTGAGTATGAGAATACTACTTATAATCTGATAATTTAAATAGAGATTTGCAGTGAGCTGCTTCAGAAAACAATGAAAAGTCAAAGCTGAGTAAAATTAATAGATTTATCAGAAAAATAATTTTTGAGCCATTCAACTAACAGTGTTTTGTTTCTTATGCTAAAAACCACAAACAAAAAAAAAAAAACAAAAACAAAAAAAACCAAACAAACAAAAAAAACCAAACAAACAAACAAAAAAAAAAACAACAACAAAAAAAAAAAAAAAAAAAAAAAAAAAAAAAAAAAAAAAAAAAAAAAAAAAAAAAAAAAAAAAAAAAAAACCAAAAAAAAAAAAAAAACCAAACCTGTACAAATCAAGACAGGAGCAGGCCTAAAAAGCATAGAAGAAAAGTTCTCAATCCTACAAATGTGTAAGCACCTTGCCACAGTATGCATCAGCATATTAAAACCAAGAGAGCTGCTTGTAATCAAAAGGTATACATGTGCTCAATTTCTCCAGGATAAAACATCATGTGTTAACTCTTTCTGTCCTGCTTCTGACATACTGCCACTGCTGAAAAAACTCAACTTTTAGGAGCTGTATAAAAGGAAGCATCTGAAGTACTTTTAAAGAGAAATCAAAACAATATCATCCTTCATATGTCTCTGTTCTCTAAATACCTCCTTAAAATCAGCTTCTGCAGTGCTGCCATCAACTGCCTTCCTTTTTCCAACAACACTTGAGATGGCTGGCTCCTTGTAGTTAATGTCCATAAAAACTATACAAATGCACACAGACTAACTGCTGCCTTCACCTTATTCATGTCTGTCTGAACACTTGTGGCTTGTCTTCCTTACTTACCCTGAATGGTTTGTTCTCTGAAACTGAAATTGCTTTTTTTTTTTAATCTCTATAGCAACTGCCAAAAAGACCTCAATCTTTAGCCCCCACTACTTCTCTTGAGCCAGAATCAGAGGCTGAAGGAGCTTCTGAATCTTTTACAGATGGGATGAAGGACTTTGAAGCAAGGTTGCTTCCCATAGGTGGTGAGGAGGGAGGGCAAGGAAAATGTACTGCTGTAGGATTTTCTGTCATTAGGGATGTAGGGCATGCACATCTTGAGAGGAAGCAAATTCTGTAAAGTTAAGAATGGATGTCGAATGGTGGTCTAGACAAAAAGCTGGGAAATCTAAAAAGGGATTTCAAATGAATAGTACATATGTTTAGCTGACATGATTAAAGACTCACTAAATTATTCTGGCTATAGTTATTACAGGACAAAATCCAATACCTCATATATTCTCATTTTGACTATTAAAAGTGAATAACTGATTCACAGTTTTGATGTTTTCTATTAATTCCTTACAAGAACTGTCCTAAGCATTTCACAGTCCTTTAAAACAAAGTAGAACATGCACTAGAAAGATCTTAATTGATCTTTACAGGGTATAAAGAGAGGAATATAAATGGAGCACAAAGAGGAACCTTTTTCTTTCCTGAGATAAGAGTGAGGGCTTGCTGAGAGACCCAAAGGAAAGGGAAATAGGTGTGAGGGTGAGGTGATCTCCTCAGTGTGCAGCAGTACCACACTGCCCACAGAACCCCAGATAAAGCTCAATTTCAGCATGGCAGTCCTCAGGTCTTGTCGATCGTTTGCGCAGCTTTGCTGCTGCACTGAAATCCCCAAGGCACACTAGAAGTACTTCCAGCTTGCAGTTTTCTGTCATTTGAGAAGATGGCTCACAAACTCTATTTGACTCAAGGGATTGCTGTAGGTAGAAAACAACAATAGTGCTATCACTAAGCAGATGAAGTAAGTGACCTATTTCATTACCTGCGTCTTTATATATAAAGATATGTATATTTATTATATAGGTATATTTATTATATGTATTTATGTATATAGATAGGTATAAAACAAGGTTGGTTTTTTACCTGCACAGGTAGTCATTTCACAATTCCAAGGTTTCATTTCATAGTTTTCAAGCCCAACCATTCACCTTAATTGTTAAAAAAATTGGTCTAAAATTTTGAATTTATATTCTTGATAAAATTACTGCAAAATTCGCCTGCCCAGTGCCAAGTAAAAAAAATGTGTACCCATCCTAATTTTCATTTTTCTTTCAGCTGTGTGTGTAGTATGAAAAATCTACACAGCAGTTCCAACTGGACACAGATTAGGAGTATCCTGAGTCTGCAAGTCCCTATTTGCAGTTTCTCAAAACCTGTCAGTATCACAAATATTAACATTTTCAGTCATCACCTCCACATATAAAGTCTACAGTATGAGGGACACCATTTATTTGGAGCAGAAGCACAGAGATACCTACTTTCATTTTACTTTTAAGGCACAAAATATCACTAGAGAGAGATTGCATAGTCATAATTTTTGCATTTTTTCCCCTTTATTTCTTTAAAACTAGTGATCTTCCTGCCTGTAGAGCTGATCTAGAAGGACACAGAAAGAATCTCCAAATTTCCCTCTTTTTCAGTGATCTTGCTTTTTTTTTAAATTAGCCAACATATCTGAGTAGGACATTATATTTGTATGATGTGCACTTTCTGGTGCCAAATTAAAATAAGCAATGCAAAAAAGGTATTTAGTAAAGTGGAAACATTAATTTGTGTAAGAAAAAAGATGCCATCCTGAAAGTTTAAATATAATGAAGGTAAAAAAATGAACATGCATTTGGCCCAGGATAGTTTCTGCATTATGCTTTATGATTATATGATTTGTCTTGCTTCTAGTAACCACTTGACATGCCTTAGAATATGAAAAAAAGAGTAATGCTTAATATATTAGAACTAGTGGATTTCAATTGGTTTAGTTTATTAGTGCTTACGTATATCTAACAAATATGAAATTATTCCCTGCCCAAAAGGTCTGCCTTGTCTAACACAGAGTAAAAACATATTTTTAAAATCTTATTTACCACCTGTATGTCTATCTTATAGACCCTATATATACTAAACCCAGAGTAGAAATTATTTGGGAAGAAACTTGGTGCTATCATTAGCAAGGGTTTCAAGAAAACTTATTGAACAACAGTATGAGGAAATAACCATAAGAAAAGACCAAAAGAGCAGAAATTGAAGCCACCACAAGTGTTTGAAAACAAAACTGGGTTTGGTACAATGGAGTTACAGCTCCCATAGGCTGTGAGCTGACTGCATCCCATGCCACTGGTGTCACTTAACACTAAACAGCACAAATGGATCAGGGTGGTAGCTCTGCCATGGGAGCTCATTTCACTGACAGAATGGACAGGAAATGTAATAGCAATAGAAATATTTAATTATTTCTGTGAAGGTAGAAACTTCCATGCAGAGGACATGCACTTTTCTTGGTATGGCAGCTGTGTTATCTCCAGTCTTATTAAAAAACTACAGATTTATAACTGCATATCTCAGAGGTGAGAGAGAGAACTAAAAATATTGAAAACTAGTGCCAAAACTCTCCAGAGTAAGCTCCTAGAACTTTGGACACTAAGCAGCCTGATTTCCAAAACTGCAAATTATCTATTTAGTTGCCTGTATTGTATTCTGGGGTGCTCAGCAAATTCCAAGATGCCCAAAAGCCATGCTGAGTACCCACCAGGTTTCACTCAGCCTGGGTGTTTGAGCAAACCCCGCTGGAGTGGATGGAAAGACACATTGCTGTGTTTTGAATCTAATTTATTGACTGCAGAAGCAGCTGCCATTTGAAGCACATGTCAAAAACTGATCACCAGATGTCTTGTCACTTGTATAAGCTTTTAGACAACATTTTTAAACAATAACCATAATATTTGAGCATTAGCCCCTTCCCCATAGTCATTAATTTTGGATGTCTTCGCTCTTTGTACAAGGGGTTGGTAAAGAGATCCCGAAGTAAGAACTATGTCACATGAAGTGTTTTATCAAAATTACATTAAAATTCTTCCCCACTGGTGGCCTGGAAAAGCATACTATATTGTCCTAGAAACAGATGGTCTGCAAAGAGAGCAGAACTTCCAAATTCTTAATTCATTGACTACTTTTTCTAGCAACACGTTTGAGAGTGGAAGTCCTGCTGATAATAATTTACCTTTTTCAGTCCTGAAAACAATGGAAAACAGGTCTCAGACATATTTCCATCATCCTCCCCATAGGGAAAGAGAAATCCTTCTCAATCCCTCTGCTCTGGCAGTGTAATGCCATGCAGCTCCTCCTTTGTATGGTCATTAAAAATACCACATAAATCTCTTTGTTCCCAAGCCCCCATTACTGAGGGGTCTTTTCAGTATTTTCTCTACACTGCAGGGTATTTGCAGTTGTTTCAAAACTCAGGTTTAGAGCCCAGATGTCCCCAGTAATCAAGCTGTACAAAGTAGAGTTGAATTTCAACAGTTTGGGTCTTATTTTTGGGATGTTCAGTGGAGGAAGCTCAAGGCTGGTCTCCAGAAGCCAGGACAGCTTGGTTGGGAGAGCTCTCAGAGGAACCAGCTTGCCAATAAGAACATCCTCATCCCTCCTGGAAGTATATTTGCTGGGCTGAGGCATCCCTGATTGCAGGAGACCTGCAGGACAGGCTTTGCTCATGCCTTCTCAAACCAGATGGTAAGATCAGAAATTCACCTAAAACAGCTCAAGCATAAATGGGCATTCAGTCCAGGGGCCAGACTACAGCTCATCTGAACTAAAGCTGCCCTGAAATGTGCAGCAGATTAAGAATTCTAATAGAATAAACTCTGGCACTTACGCCTTAAAACAGATTTTAGCAAGCCTTGGAGAGCAGTGATCTCCCTTAAATACAGTCATAACTGACTTTCACATGGCTTATGACAAAGCTAAATGTAGTGCTGCATACCATCAAGAAGTAAAATATATCGCTCCATGGTAAATCCTAATTCAGTGCTTCAGAAGAACCAGGTAACTTTATGATGGCTGTGTGGGATACAACTCTAATCAAAGATACTATTTGGCAGACAGCTACAGGTAGGATTTTTAAATTTTTTTTTCAAAAAAAGCACTTTACACAAGCCACACCAATTATAATTGAATGAAACTCTTTCCAAACAGCAATCCTAAAGTACTCTCAAGTTGAGCTGGGAGGTCACATTTTTCCACAGCTAATTACTGAACTAGGAGGGAAAGAAAAAAAATATAAAACACCTCAGAGAAAATCGAAAATATTTATTGCATACTATTACAAAGAACTGATAAGTAATTATTTTCATACATTTGTACACTTTTGGTTGGAGAAAGCGGATGTGAGATGAAGGACTCCCATAGTAATCGCTCAGGAGGAATGTTGGGCTCCTTCTCCAAAAGGGACAAATTTTCATAGAAAAATGCATTGTTCAAAAATTTGTTCCAAAAGCTGCTCAAAACTATCACTAGAATGTGTGTCACAAACTATATCAATATTCCAGCATTTTTCAAATATCATGGCATATTTCAGCTACAAAAAACATCACCAAGTCTGCCATTTCTCAGAAACAAGTCTGCTGTAGCAGACTCGAGACTCGAAACATCCAATACATATCCCAAGGGCACCACACGCAGGACTGTGAAGCGCACAGAGGAGATGGGCTGAACCTGAAAGGGATAAATGTTATTTCTGCTGCGCTTTCACGGCGCAGTGAAGGCGAGCGGCACCGGCAAAGCCATAAACTATTCACTCCGATCAGTCAATGTATAATGATGCACAAGAAAGGTCAGGCTACATTAGAGCATCCATTCCGAGAGTCTTAGGGAAGTTCTAAACGCAGGATCAATTGCATTGGTTAAAAGATTGGAACTAAAGATCAGTTACCCGGGGCACCGCGGGTACCGCTGCGGGAGCGCCGAGCGCTCCGCGGGGCGGGCTCGTCCTCAAGCCTTCGCCGCTCGGCAAAAGGCTACCTGCGGCAAAACGTGCCATTTCTGTCCAATTGGCCATGCCCCTTTCACTTTATGGCTAACATAACGTCGAGGGGAATTTTCACGCCGAAGCGCCCTCAACAATCATTCACTGTCTCTTGACGGGAAGCCGGCGCTCCAGCGAGGAGGGGTGAGCCCGGCGGTGGCAGCCCCTTCTCCGCGGCAGCTCGGGGGTCTCGGTCCCGCCGTACCCCGCCAGCCGCGGGGCCCCGCCGCCCTCAGCGCTGCCGCGGTACCTGTTGCGGCGCCGCGCCCTCGGCCCCCGCTCCCTCAGGAGCCCGCGGCGGGGCGCGGCCCGGCCGGGCCCGGGCGGCCGGGGCGGGCAGAGGGGCGCCCCGGGGCCGCGGCACTCCGCTCCGCGCATGCGTCCCGCTCTCGGGAATTGGTTCTGCTCGCCGGACCGCAGCAAGTTCCAGTCCGCGGCTCGTCCCCCGTGAGGCGGCGGCCGGGATGGGGGCGGCTGCGAGGCGGGCCGGCCCGCGGACGCTGCTGCTGCCGCTGGCGCTGGCCGTGGCGTGCGCGGCGCGCAGGTGAGCGCCGCCGGGCTGCGGACGGAGGGAGGGAGGCGGGCGCGGGGCCGCCCTGCCGCCTCCCTAACCCGCTTGTGCTTCTTTCCGCAGCGCCGACGGGCCCAGCAACATGTCCTACGTGAAGGAGACTGTGGACAGGCTGCTCCAAGGCTACGACATCCGCCTCCGCCCGGACTTCGGAGGTGAGGCGCCCGCGGCCCCCCGACCCGCGCCCCGGCCCCCTCAGGTGCGCTAACGCCGCCTCCCGCTCCCCCCGCAGGTCCGCCCGTGGATGTGGGCATGCGGATAGAGATCGCCAGCATCGACGTGGTCTCGGAAGTCAACATGGTGAGTGACCCTCGGGCCGGAGCGGTGTAGCCCCACGCCGCCCCGCCCGAGCGGGCGCTGCCGCAGCCGCGGGACCCGCGGTGCAGCCGGCCGGGAGCCCGGCTGCGCGGGGATGCGCGTACCGAGCCACAGCGATTGCCACAAAATCACCGAGCGCCTCGCAGTTGCTAGGAAAAGTTATTTGCGGTTTTCGGATGATGTTGGCGTGCCTGCGGTGGCACTTCAGGAGAGCTCCCTGCCCTGGTCAGAATACCTACTGCAGATTTGAGGTTCTGGGTCCCTCTTGCTCTGATTTGCCCTTTGCGTAGTCAGCAGCTGCCGTCGGAAGTGCTGGAGTCTCTTGAACTGTAGCAGCAGATGGCCAGATGTGCGTGTTTTCATGTTCAGTAATTTAAAGAGTTAGACAGTTACTTTTCATGATAGTAGCCTTGAGGAAAAGGTGCAAAGAGAAAATAAGAAGGACTTCTAGAAAATGCTCTCTTTCTTGTAGAAGGGAAAAAAAATAATGACACTGCAGAATAAGTACATAAGGATGTTTCTGGCTATCAAAATCAGAAGTCTCATAGCTACAGGTGTGAGACATACTGCATTTGATTTCAGTTCTCCTGCAGGAAGGAATGCTCATAGAAAAGCAGGTTTAAAGAGCAAAAATGTGACTTTAGTGCCTGCCTCATTTGACAGCCTTTCCCCAGAAGAAGACAATGAACCAGTTGCAAGTTTGAATGCTGTATAAAATCACGTTGAATTAGTCAGCATCATGGGCATTTTGCTCTCACTCTCTTTTCTTATGTTTGATCTCACTTGAAAATCTCAGTTGCTTTCTGTACATAAGGGAACACCTACTCAGTTAAAAGAAGCTTAGAAACCTTACATTTCCATCCTCATCAGCTGTTTATTTCAGTGGGTGATATTTGCATGTTTGAAGTAATTTACCTAATGGTGGGGATTTCTTCCTTGGTGTATTGGTTAATAGCTGTTATTAAAACAATCTCGTCATAGATTTTTTTTTTGTTTTGTTTTCATACTTAGTTTTTTTCCTTTTGTTTGTTATATGTGTCACAGGTTCTGTTTGTGCACTAATGTTTTATTTGCTTATGAATATGCATGGCAGAGTGGGGAGGAAACAGAATTTGTCACATTGTATGTAGCATACCAGTGTTTGCAGACTGCTGATGCCACACAAAGACAATATCTTGCAAGTTTCAGCTCCTGGTCTTCCTGTTGCTGTATTGTACTTTCAGTGAGGAACACGGTGCAGACCACACAGATAAGGCAGAGGAAACAGAACACTGACCTTATCAAAATAGTCGAAGAACAAATCTACTCCAACTCCAAACTATTTCTGTGACACTATAGTGGGATTGCCGCTTTCACATCTGGAAAAAGCCAAACAGCAAAACACAAAAACACCTGTTCTGAAAAGTCCAAAACTTATCTTGTAAAGTCTCAACACCTGAAATTCTGTTAGTCTGTAGGGGGGTGGATGTGACTGTTTCCAATGGCAATCTCACAGGGCATAAACTCACAGCATTTCTTCTGTACCTGTCAAAGTTTTCTTCTTCACTGTAAAACTTGCACAGCCTCTGGGAAAGAGGCTAATCCATATGCTAAATGGATTCTTTGAATAATCTCTGTGTGTAGGGGGCAGCTTAACTGAAACTGGTCAAAAAGTAAGAAAATGTTTTCATTTCATAAAATGCCACATCTCACAGTGGAAGGAAGCAACTGGTCCCAGCTGTAGCTGTAACCATTCATGAATGCAAAATATGGAGTCTCCATTCTGAATCACTTTAGAAGGGCTTTGATATCACAAGTGCTACCTGTACATACCCGTATCTAGTGTTCTGTGTTGCAGGTCTTTATTGTGTTGCTAGAGATTGTCTGCCTGGTTTTGGACAGTGATTAGTAATTTCATCCATCATTGAAAAACAAGGCAGTTGATATCTTGGCATAAGAAGAAAAGATTTTTTACTTAGTAAAATAATGTTTTATTCTAGTACTTTTTTTTTATTTCTGAGAAATCACAGCCTTGAGATGCTTAATATTGCAGTCACATGTAAGTCATTCATCTTCTTTTCCTTCAAACTGTGTCTTACAGATGTTTTTTTTTTAAATTTATTTAGTAAGAGCTACTGTTCTGTGGCTTCAGAACCAGAAATGTTTTTCAGAGGGTCTAAATTTATAGGGCAGTTTTGTTGCTGAAGGAAACCAGTAATAAGAGCCAGGAGAGCAATACTCTCATCATATGAGGTCCTCCTGAATAGAGAGTCTGGTTGGATCCACCAGAGTTCAGTCACCTCACCCTAGCAGTATTGGAGGAAGTTGTCTTATCCCTTGGCTTTCCTCTAGAACATGAAACCTTACATCCAGAGTGACAGAGGCACACATTCCCAGTCGTGGTACCCACAGAGTTAAATTTTGTATTCCAGTCTCAATGCATAAATAAGAGTAAAGATTATATATATATATATAGAGAGGGAGAGAGAGAGGCTGTGAAGTTGTGTTGGGTGAGACATGGTCATGGCTGTAGAGTGTCTGCCATGTCAGCAGGGTGATTTGTATGTCCAAGTACATCCAGTCCTTGGGTAAAAAGTTGAGATATAGGCAACAGAATTATTTTGAATTCTGTGAGCTCCAATAGTAGTAACTGTTTGTTCAAGCAGCTTGGCTGGTTGAAGTTGCTTGTTCTAATCTGTGAGACTATTGTAAAATACTTTACTCAGTTAATGAAGCAAGACTTGCATAGTCTTGAAGTCAACTGTTCTGGTTTTTTTTCCCTTACTGCTCAGTCCTCATCTCCTCAGCTCCTTAACTAGCACTGTTTTATACCTGCTTGGTAGTTCAATAATACTGTGGTGAGCTGCTATACCAGCTTTTACAGAATGATTAATTGAAATGCTCATTCTTATGACTCTCCCATTTGACATGAGGTACATAGTCTTATGTTGATTTTTTGCAGGTAATAATCAGAAGATCTTGTCATACAACAAACAAGCAGGAGAACTAGAATGTAAACATCCTAGTGAACTTTGCCTGGTTCTAACCGTGCTTCTTCCCTAATGCACCATAGATAAGTTTTAGTTTAGTTTTCTGTCTGATTTTCACAGTCTTGCTACAGTAACTCCAAGCATTACTTTCCAAAGGCACAAGGTGACCTTTCTCCTTGTCTCAGTTAATGACTATTCAGCTAATTTTCATTCATGACAGAGCTCCTTAAGTATAATAGACATTTACATGAACACAGAGTTCATTAAGAACCATGCTATGACTAGATCTATTAAGCTTCTGTGATGTCTGGTTTACTCTGATGCCTTGATGTGGTTGGCAGAAGGTGCTGCTTGTACATCAAGAATAAACATGGGCAGAATGATTGGCAGTAATTAGTGTCATGCTTCAGGGCAAGCAAGCTAATAATGTATTTCTCTATCTACTAAGAAACAGTTGAGAGAAGTAACTGGACTCGAAAAAAATTGACATGCAGTACATGTTGTAATTTTCTCTAAAAGGTGTTCCATACTGAAGTAAAGGTGGTCAAACCTTTCTAATGGGCAAAAGATGACATGTACATGTCCTAAAGTTTAAAAAAAATGCATATGATAAAGAACCTTTTCTAGAGTAATTAAAAAATACACCAAAGAGGAAAAAAAAAATTAAAAATCCCTTTATTTTGTATTGGGAACACTGTTCCTGACCTGTCATACTGATTTTATAGTGATGATGATGATGATGATGATGATGATGATGATGGTGTAGTTTCTGTGATTACAGACTGAACGTTTCATGTCCCAGCAAAAAGAGGTAAATAAAATCATGGAAAGAATGTATAATTCTTTAGCTTCTCTAAAATTACATTCAAGGCTCTTACATTTATCTGATCTCCCAAATAAGCCACGAATCTTGCAGAGATTAGTTTATTTAACATCCCAACCCGTTGGGTAACATCTTTTTGCCCCAGAAAGAATTTATATTAGCTTAAACCACTCACTTTTTGTATCCTTTTTGTAAAGTTGATAATTAAATAAGCCAACTGCATAAACATATATGTATTTATTATTATGTATGCATGTGTATACATATATATATACACACAAACAGAAGTTTTTGAGTTTGCCACAGAAGCATCCAGGGCCTAGAAGAGCAAAGGCCTTCCCCTTACTTTAGGGCTGATGTTAGCCCAGGTGGCTGTAGCATCCTGCAGTGGCAGATGTTTAGCCAAGAGAATCTGAATCTGTGGGCTTAAACACTTGAGCTGGGTAATGCTTAGAACCAAGGCACTGAAAGTTTGACCATTAATCCTGGCAGGTCACAGCTCGTGCATTAGAACCCAGCTCCAGAAATGGTAGAAGGACTTCTGTGCATGGATGGAGATTATTTTAAGACACTTTTTGCAGATTGAGAAAGACTTAAGCTGTGTTTACTGGAGTAGCCATAATTTCACACATTTTATTCCTCCTTTCTGTCTTAATTAGGTATCTGAGAATTTAGCATGGTGGCTGTTGTGAATCTCAACATAGGAAATAAATCCTAGGGAACCAAATTGGCATTATGAGCCCCATCTCATGCCTCTTTGCATCACAGCAGCCAAGTCTCATTTTTTGTAATCGTATGGCTGGTTTATATAAAACTAAAATGTCAAAAATTCCTTTAGCCCCTGCCAGTGTGGAAACACAAATGATAATAAATGGTCCTTGGTCTAAATATATTTACCAGAAGATGTTCATATTAAACTAATTAGATTAAACTATTTTTTTCTGAAAACTCATAAAGCTTAATAATTATTAATGAAAATGTACTTAGCTGTAGTGCAGAAGAAGGAGAAATACTTCTTTGTTATATAGCAACTGTCCTAAAGAGCATGAAGGACATGCAGAAACACTTTAATATTAATAAGAATGTTCAGTAACTGATTTTATTTTTTTTTTCTAGCAAATATGGAAAAACTAATCAAATAACAATACATTTCATCACTGTCTGTTCCAAACAAGAGCAATTATATTTGAGAGTGAAATGTGGAATTAATGCAGAAATGGGCAGCTTGAGGTTAAATGACTGGGTCACTGTTAGTGGATGTTTTGTTGGATCGTTTTTGATTTGACAAGAATAAGCATTTATTCAACAAAATTGATAAACAGGCAAAACTTATAAAGCAATAATGTAAATGTTGTCTCATATGATCCAGAAATCTGATATATCTTAATTTTTCAAACGTTGAACAACATTGAGACCAGCTTCAGGTTGATATAAGCTGTAGTCCACATTTTCTTTTTAGGCTGACAGTCACAGTACTTTTCTGATTTCGAGGCTTAGACAAAATAGCTGTGAATGCCCTTTAGAAAATATATATTTCTTTTGTCTAATGTTAAACTCACAAATGCAACTCTCCTGACTCCCACCATAGAGAGTTAATCATATCATAATGGTGCCTATGAAATTAAAGGGGTGACATCCTCCCCTTTAGTAGTGGAAGATTTAGCACCTAGTTTGAGGTGTGTAGGATTTCATTAAATAAGGGGTATGCCTGTAAAGAGATAGGCTTTTTAGTTGTGTGGAAAGGAAAATGAAAGGATTTCCCTGGCATTGCCTGTTTAGTGTATGTGCATCAGACAACATGGTTGTGCTGTGACTGCTGGAAACATCCAGCTGGTGATCTGTTAATGTGCACAGGTCCTACAGTTCAGTGGTGCAAACCTTTGGAAACATTCACAGTGCTAAGTAGTTGTGTAATAATGGAACACAAATACACATTCTCCTAAATTAACTTCTTTCTAAAAATAGAAAAATAAATCTATTTTCTGAAAATAGAAAAATAAATCCATAAAATCAAATCAAATTTTCTTGTGTACAGGACGAGTGCTTATTTTAAAGTTTTCACATTTTCCACAATTGCATTTCCCTTTTATTTCTGATTTTGGATTTTACATCTGACTTCTGAAAGAGAGTATCAGAACCTTCCAAACTAATAATTCTTCTTCATAAGGAAATTCAAAGTATGCATTTCAAATGCCTGCAAAACATAGACCTTTTTTTTTTTTTTTTTTTAATCAGCTTTACTTTGTACTCTATTGCTTGAAAAGTTCCATATCTCCTCTAGGCTGTAATAATTATCTACCAACTGCAGCTCAGCAGAGACCTGAAGCTGAAGCTGTGCAACCAAGAGAAGGAACACTCACACCACAAGTTCACCCTGAGGAGGGAAGAGAGGGAGGAACCTCAGTGGAGGAACAGTAACAACCTCAAAAGCTATTACCAGAAAGACCTGTTCCTGTTCACAGGATGCTGGGTATTCTGTGACAGCAGCTCAAACTGTTAAACCCAGAGATTGCCTTCATTCAGAGGTATCCTCAGCTGATGTGTTTCATTGATCACTGTATTCCAAACAGCAGCTGCTTGGGAGAATTCTTGGTAGTTTTTTATCTCCATCCATCTTGAGTGTGCTGGACTTTAAAGCATCAGTAAAGGCCAAAAAAATAACTATAAGGTCTTCTGGCAGGTGTTGAAAAGTAGCCAAGATGGCTACTGGAAAGATAAAATACTTTAATGCTCTTTGAGACTCCTTATTTTCTTCTAGAAAGAGAACCCAGAATCTCAAGGTTTGCACTTTCATGCTTGTAGAATTCTGTCACATAAAAAATGCCTGTAACTCTGGCAGTGCTCCAAAAAACATATTAAAATGAAATTATTTCCAGCCCAAAGGCTAAACTACTGCAAATATGCTCACAAGGAAATTGGTCGTAGGAGTCACTGCATAATCTAGCAGAATAACACCAGATAATGCAGTTGATTCTTTCTTTAAGTAATAATTGTGTTAAGGTTTATGTGGGATGGAAAATGTAGATCAGATTTCTTGCCTATCAACTTTTGCAATAACCTTGCAAGATTAAATGGTTGCTTTTGGCCAAAGCAGTGTCACACTAAGGTTGATTTCATCCTCTGCTGGGGCAAATCCTTAATGGTTTATTTCATGAACTAAGAAAAGGTAATTTAAAAGATTCAAAGGCAGCTTCTAGAAAGCTGCATTATCACTCAGACATCCACCTTATAACAAAATTGACTTGTATGGTTTTAAATGCTCACGTTACAGTACATAGTTTCAAAGCATAGATTAATGACTGCCAAACTTAATTAAAGGTTGGAATAAATGTTCTTCATTAAAACTCATCAATCCATTTGACTGAGATGGAATAATTTCAGTCATGTCTTTTTTAATTGCCTGTAGAAAGAACTGAAGAGTTAGCAAAGTTAAAACTGTTTTAACACATAAATGATGTCTAAATATTATGCAGGATCTTAATCATATTAAAAGAGGAAGTAAGTTAATTTTGTAGCATAATTTTAGCCTGAAGAGCCTCGTAAGTGTAACTGAAGTAACATGAGTAGAAGTCAATGACATGTAGATATGTTTGTGCTTGTGTATCTCAGGAGCTTCTGTAAGCACTAATTATTGCAGTGCACTGAGGACTCCTGTCCCATCCAAGTGGAGTAGATGCTGATAGTCCCATGTTTTCAATGAATATGCTCACTTATAAAATTTCTTACACCGCTAAAATGAAGTCCATATTAGCTCCACCAGCTCAAGTTTACTCTGCAGCTTGCAGGAGCAGTTCAGCTCTCCAGTTTACATAATGTTTCAACTTTGGTTTCTTTATCATTTTCTGTGCTGTTGCTCTTAAACAGCATGAGAGAATAACCAAGTCTGGACTGATAACCTCCCTTCCTGTGTTCTTATGATTTATTCTTTCCTTAATCAGTGGGTTTTTTTGTAAACTGTTAACTGATCAAAATAATACACTGGTCAAGGAGAGAAATGGATGTGATTTGGGGCTTCATTCACATTAGCACATTTCACAGGCAGTGCAGCTTTTTCACTGGTTTCCTATGAAAGGAACAAAACATGGAATTGACAGCCACCTGTAAATTCTGAAGTTAAATATTAATCTGCAGATGATTCTGACATATTACTCAGGCAAGCTTATTACCTGGGTTTATTCTGAAACCTCATGGTTTCAATGACTTTTGCACAGTTTCTGTTTGGAAATCCAGACAATTGTGGTGCTCATAGCGAACAAGTAAGTGGAAGAGGCGTTGCTGAGGACAACCTGTTGTGCCAGGGAGTAGCATCAGGGCCTGACTCTGCAGGAAAGGAGTGCTGGCTCAGCAAGGGCCCTGCTGATCTCACTGCTGCTCTGCAGGGCCCATCAGGTCAAGCTGCTCTCGTGACAGATGGCTGATTCTTTTCAACAGATTTGAAACAGCAGTACTGTGGTAGATTATTTTTTGTAGTACTATATAGAACCTTTTACAATGCAGGCAACATTTTTTATGAATTGCATAGTTGTTTGGTTTTTTCCCCAAGGATGTTTGTGAGGCTAGAAGGAGCTTGCATAAAGCAGTTGTGCCGGTTTTTTCTCATCCAAATGATTACAGTAATGAAGAATTCAGCACAATGTTATGGAAAGGAATTTAAAAATATGGAGCTCTGTACTTAAAACATTATGAATCTATTAAACTCATTAGTATGCATAATTTTGCAATTTTTAGTCCAAAAAATTGGAAAGTCAGTATTTCATGAAACTTCCGGTAAACAGAAGTGATCAGTACAACATGTTGCAATATTCAAGAGCTCTGGAGCAAGAAGCTGGACAAACTTTATGCAACAGCAAGCCAAATGCAATTTTGAACCAATAAACTTTGGTTGAAATACTTTATTAGCTAAGATTTATGTATATATCCATGTGCTGTTGATTCATCTTTTATAGAAATGCTATAGAAGAAAAATATATTTGACATCTTGGTAGGGAAAAAGATTGTTCCAATTTATTAGCTGTTCTTCCACGTCTGAATATCAGCTCCAAATGGCTTCTCTAGAGTACATGCTCGGCTCACCTTGTTCATTGGTTAGTTTCCTCTGAAAATCATTGAAGTTGCATCAGTAATGAGTCAAACCAACCTTATTCAAGATGATTATACTTTCCTGCAGTAACTGCATTTTCTTGGAAAAATTTTGCCAGTAATATGTGTAAACTCAAGTCAAAATAAACTGTTCTGAATGCACACAGACATCAAGAAAAAAATTTTAAAATGCTTAATTGTTATGATGATGCCTCTGAAAAGCAAAATGCAAAAAAGAATGAAAATGAGCAAGTGAGAAAAAACAAGAATTTTGTTACCCTCCTGGGAGTATATTCTCTGTCATTGCAGAGTCTTGACTTGCAGACAGCTTGGTTTTCCTTGAAGCATTTTTACTATTTTCCTGCTGCTGTATTCCTGCATTCTAGCCTAGTGTTTAAATTAAGGGTTGGAGCAATCCCCAGTACGAACACAGGCTGGGGGATGAACAGATCAAGAGCAGCCATGCTGAGAAGGATTTGGGGGTGCTGGCGGATGAGAGGCTGAACATGACCCAGCCATCTGCACTCACAGCCCAGAGAGCCAAACGTGTCCTGGGCTGCATCCAGAGCACCGTGGGCAGCAGGGGAGGGAAGGGATTCTGCCTCTCTGTTCTGCTCTGCTGTGGTGAGACCGCAGCTGGGGTGTTGTGTCCAGCTCTGGGGTCCCCAGCACAGGAAGGACATGGACTTGTTGAGGCAAGTCCAGAGGAGGCCACCAAAACGGTTAGAGGGATGGAGCAGCTCTCATATGAAGAATTGGGATTGTTCAGCCTGGAGAAGACACCAGGGGTAACCTAATTGCAGCCTTCCAGTCCCTAAAGCAGCCTACAAGAAAGGTGGAGGGGGACTTTTTACAAGGGCAGGTAGTGACAGGACAATGGTTAATGGCTTTAAACAACAAGACAATAGGTTTTGATTAGATGCTAGGAAGAGATTATTTACTGTGGGGTTGGTGAGGCACTGGAACAGGTTGCCCAGAGAAGTTGTGGATGCCCCATCCCTGGCAGTGTCCAAGGCCAGGTTGGATGTAGCTCTGACTAACCTGGTCTAGTGAAGGCTGTCCCTGTCCATGGCAGGGAGATTGGAACTAGATGATCTTGTCTCTTCCAGCCATAACCATTCTATGATGGCATAATTTAAACATTGGTATAAGAAGCTATGAGGTCTTTCCAAGAGTAATCTGAGATCCCAGTCTCCTTAGTCTATGCTGGGCCAGATGCAGTGGAAACAAAATGAACATGAACGACTGCCTATGCATCTTCTTTTTTATTATTCACACCCACAACCACATTATCAGAATGGCGTGAAGGTTTTAAAAGTCACAAGTGGGAATCTCTTCTGTTCTTTTTAGGTACCTTTGATTTTATTTTTATATTTGACTTTAAAATAAAGAAATCAAAATAGATCCATAATAGGAGCTTTGAATTTTGTTCTGAAACTGGGGAAATGTGTGGGTGTTGATGCCTCTTCCTCCTGGTAATCACAACAGTCATTGTAGCGGCAGAACAAAGCTGTGAGTTTAGGTCCTTGTTCCAAAGAAAGAGGCAGTGATTCGGGTGGCTTGGGTCATGCTCAGAAAGTGTTTTGGAGGCCAGTGTCTTAGATTTCACTGTTGTGTTCAGCAGGAGATCAGTGCCTACAGGGGTTATATGTTGTTTGCTTTATGGAAGGAAAGAGTCTCAGGGGAGAGATATCAAGCGGAACCAAAGTGTAAATTTCTGTCCTTATATGGATTTTTTTGATTGGTTTGTTTGTTTTAATTCCTCTGGCCCTCAGTTGCTTCTGTGTTAAGATTTCTGCCTTGCAGGGATAGTATGGGAATTAAATGCATTGTATGAGCATTCATTTGGACAGTGAGCAAGTTTCTGCACACTCTGGTAGAAAGAAAAGGCATACAGCCTGCAGCTAAAAAAGAATATATCCCCTGTGACCAGTTATTTCAACACAGCATCATGGCTTATGACTCAGCTGGTCTGTTCCTACATCTCTACAATAATACTCCTGCAGTCCTGATAGGAATTTATTTCTTACTTACCTAGTGAGAAATCCCAAGAAAGCTCAAGATGTTGCATAGTAATTACATTTTCCTCAGTGGTATTGCTGAATGACATATTGTGATATATCAAGAGGCAACTGTGAGTTTAGCTTCACTCATCACAGTACTTGGCCCAGTACAGTAGGTTTCCAGATGAACATAGTGAATGTAAGAATAAAGAGAAGTTTCTGAATACCACACAGCATCATGCATACTTTGTCAGCATTAGCTTCCAAAGCACATACAGTTCTCTGCTGGCTTGGGAAATCTTCATGTATTCATTATTTATTTAGCTTACGTATTCACTCTAATATTTAAGAATATATTGTTTGCAGATGGTTTCACAGGAGAAGACAATAATGATAGTAATTTGTCAGAAGAATCAGACATCAAAAGATGAAGCTTTTTCATTCTGTTTAGTGTTTAATGACACTACATGCATATTTCTTGTGATTAACAGAACAGGTAAGCAGCTTGCATGATTATTCTGTTAGTAAGGCTTTTTAATCTTACTTAATTTCATTTGGAACATGACAACAACATGCAAAAGCAGAAGGTTTTGCTAATCATTAAAGAGGTGGCAGATTTTCACATTTATCCCTCAATCTTCATATTGTCTTTTGCAAGATATTGCAAGGCTGGCATGTGGGGAGGAAGGAAAAATAAAGACTGGCACAAATTCTGCTTTTTGGCCCACACACTTACCAGGGCAGCTAGCATGAGCAGAAATACCCCTCTGTGGAAAAGACATTTTTCTTTAGGTATTTGTGAAAGAGTTTTAGTGCACCCTAACAAACAATAGCCTTCATGCAAAGTGTGTGGCTAACTGAAAATACTTTTCCCAGGCCTGCCTTGTTTCTAGAGAGGACACTTACTGGGTGCTCTGTCAGTGCCAGGCCCAATGTGCTCTTAGACAAAAAATATGTCTGTTGCAACTCTGCATTACAGTTTCAGCCATTTGACCTCTTGGTAAGTTGTGTCTTATGCTGGAAGTAGCACTTTTAAAGTCAGCCATCCCTGAGGTAAAAGAATGTGGATACCTAGTTTTAGTTCCTGGATAGATGAGGAGGTCAAGTACTTCAATTCTGAAATACTGCTGCTGGTGTGGTGGAATGAGAATTGAGTGCAGTAGTGCCAAATATCTTCAGTTGTTACCAGTCTACTCACCAGAGAGTTAATGCAGGTTCCTTAAACTGACAAAAGAGGAAAGTTTTCCTCCCTCCTCTAAATAACTTATTTGAAGTATCCTTATCTCTTTCTCTATTAATCCTATCACACTAAGTCTCTGCTGGTATTTCTTTAAGGTTAGGATGCTAAAGTAAGGGAGTATGAGACCTTGACAAAGATTGTTTTTTCCCTGATTTATAATATGTTACTTCTTAAATTCAAAGCAAGGAGCACTTTTTCACTTAGCAGTTCTTAGTCTCATGATTCAAGCATTATCACATTGCCACACTAGTTGCACAATGTAAAGGTATCTGAAAACTGTATGGATATTAGTGTCGTTTGGTGCATAAAATTGCTTCTTGGACTCATTCTTTTGGCTATGTCTCTATGAGAAAGACCAGTCAAAGGCAACACAAGGTAATATGGCTGGTGTGTGCCAACTGGAAATTTTCATGCACTTGACGGCTAGAAGTCCCAATAACTGAACTGGTGTTATAGCTTCTTAAAAATACTGAATGAATAACAGGACCTAAGAATGGCATGATATTTAGATCCATCCAGGTCAAAGCCTGATGCATTTGTTTAGAGTAAAGTGTGAAATGAGAGAAGTTACCTAATCTATTCTATCGACTAAGTGAGGAGAATCCTACCCTTCATTGTGTATTTACTGTTCTTACTCCAAGCCAGTCTGAAAGACTCCAGGAACTAAAATCAGAACATTGTTGATGTTCTTCCCTATCTCAGTCAGGGTGTTCTCCTTGACTCCAAGACATTATTTCTCATCTATTCATTTTATGACTTTTGTGTCACATATAAGCATCTGCTCCTTTCACGAAAGTAAAGCAGTAATTTTGTCTCCTTTGTTTTACAGTCATTAGTGCTTTTTCCCCTCAAGTTTTTTCTCTGATATGATGTCTTTAAAATCAATGGTCATTTTACTTATTTTCAAGTTAATAAAACAGCACATCATAAGCCATTGCAATTACCAGCCTATGTAAGGATTTACCAGCCTATGTGAGGATCTACATGCTTGGCTATGTTCTTGCTTCCTATGTGTATTTTCAGAAGTTGCTGAGAAAACTTAACAAGTGATGTGTAAAGTCATTACACATCATAGGAATAGTCCATTTTGGAGTTGTACTATTCACTGTACATTGACATTGGATCAGAACCCTAGCTCACCAACACTGTTGGTGAGCTGGCAGTAACTAGTCTGTATTGAATGAGTCATATTCAGATGAAAGAAAGAGGACAAGTAGACAAAGTGTATTTTCAAAAGCCAACTTCTGCATATGTATGTATTCCAGAACAAAGTGTCTTTCAGATGTCAGATGGAAAGTAATTGTAATTCAGTGTATCATTCCCAAACCTCCTCATTTCCCTGTAATTTTGTTCCTTACAGCACAGCCCTACTGTTTTTTTATACTATAAATAATATTTTATTAATTCTGTTTTCATGCCTGTTCTTACATCTAGGCAATCTTACCTAAATGTACCTGCAACCTGTTTATTTTAATACTTGACTTCCTGCATTCACTCAACTTTCCGGTTGTCGTCCTGGAAAATTATGTATATTAAATTTGTTTGTGAAAAGAGCTAGGAGTAAACAGGATCAAGATACTTTGCTGTCATAAATTATTTCTCAACAAGTTCTTAAGTACTCTGACTTACTCTGGTAAGTTTGGAACCAACATCTTTGAGATAATGATGTGGATAAAAGGCTTTGACCACTCAGCCTGGGTATTATTGCAGACTTGAAACAATCAAATTCCTGGAGAAAGTGTATTTTCTACAGTATGAATTCCAGTAGATAGGCAACTTCTATATTGCTTTCTACATCTGTGCTGAGAATGAATTTTCATGCTAGGCTGAGTGAAAATATGTTACAATAAGATAAGTAAACACATTTTTTAGTGTCAGCAATCCAGCTCATTTTCTCAGTGTTGGGTTTTCCATTGAATATGCAGCAGTATGCTATCAGCAAATCTTTTTTTTTTCCGTATTCAATATCTTCTGTCACATGAGATATGCACAAAGGGGCAGCAAAGGTGAAAGCTCACAGGGTGTCTGATTCATTGTCATAGAGGTGAGCAACAGAACACCTGAGTGGCAGATGTGAAGGGGGACTTGTGGTATCTTTTAGGAAGATACCCAGCTGGAGTTTACTTATGGACCTGCTGAAATTAGCCTGCGCTTTGAGAGTCATTTACATGGCATTCAATGGTTTTTGTCTGGTTCCAGGGAGAACACTGATGTTTTGAAATGGCACTGGAAGCAAGAAAAGCAAATAGTGTATGAGCCTTCAGTGCAGACAGTGAGGCATATCTTAGAGCCAGGTCAAGAAGAGCACTTAAAAAGAAACTGAAACAAGCCAGTCATCTTCTCTCCAGCATGTTTCTGAGTTTGGTGAGGGTGGGCAGTATGTTTCGCTGAAGTGAATTTTAAGCATCAAGCTAGAATATGTTTCTCACATTAGTAGGGAGTGATATAATACCTTGATAGCAGACATGGGCAATTTCTCAGTTTCTTTGTAGTCGTGATGCACCCAAACAGTCTTACTGACAATTTGAGTTCAGTGTCAAGTGATAAAAGTGTATCAGAGGACCAGTGAAATGTATTTCAGAAAGGATCAGCAGGAAAAATATGTAAATAGTATGATAATAATGTACCTAGAGCATGCCAGACTGAAATATAAATACTAGATGGTGTATTATATATAATCTGTCAAAGTACAATCAAATTTTCAAAAATAACTACATTTTTCATTAAAGATGGTGTCTGAGCAATGAAATCTCTCAGAAGAGATTAAACATTAAAAATTAAATGCAAAACAATTGCTTTTTTGTCTGTCTGTTAACAGATTAAATCTCCACTATCTAGATACCTGTAAGCATAATATAAAGAGAAATACAAAAAGTAATTTAACTTCAATTTTTTTAATTTAATTTTATTTTATACCATGTTTTATTGTCTGTATTTAGCTGGATGGGAAAAGATGGCTAAGAAAATTTCCTTCCAAAACAGAGCTGTCTGCATTCTGCTGTCCCATGGCTCCTATCTCTTGTCCTCATCCCTTGCTGTAGCTCAAATAATAAAAAGCCAGAACTGGTGTTTCAATACCTAGTGCTAGAGGTGTTTGCTCTGATAGCTGCATAACTAGGGATTTGAATAGGAGGATTTTGGCAGAAGTATAGTGGGGGAAACACTGTATTGAAAAATGCTTCCTAAATTCCTCTATTTATTTAGTGATTATCATTAACATAAAGGTCCACCAAAGGCTAGGGACTTGGTTTAACACTGGAAAATGGAATGAAATAATCTAAAGCATCATTTTACTCTTCATTGCTGAACAAACAGAGCAAAAGAAAAATGATTCTAGATAGCCTGAGTCAGTTCCTAAGTCAGCTGGAGAGTTGCAGTTGTATTTTAAATAGCAATATTATTTTCTTTTGCTGAAGGCCTGAACTTTTCAACGTGACCAGTTATAGCAACATCCATCAGATTTATTACTAAATGATTAGGTGATATTTTATGGTACTTCTGATTTCATTTTAAAAGAAGAATTACCTAAATTAATTTCACAGCATAAGAGCTAGTCACAAAGAAGGATTTATTTCTCTGTACGATATATTTCTGCATCTGTATTTTTGTGTTTTATTAGGTGACTATGATTTGCTTCCAGCATTTTCAGATCATGGAGGAGTTTCTTTGAATGCTCATAATTCGACTTCCTCATCACTTGAGAATTAAGTTTTGCTCACACAGTTGGGAAAAAAAAGTAGTTAAGAGGATTATTTTATGAAAGAAGATACATACAAATATGCATTTTTCTTTAAAATTATTTTCTAACCTGTTGATCATAAGCCTGAGACTTAAACTAACAATATCTACTGGACTTGCACACTTTAGCAAAAAAAAGAAAAAAAAAACCAAACATGATTTTATGGAGTCTCCTAGTCTTTGCCCATTTTATCTTTTCTATAAGTTTCTGCAATCTGTAAACCGATTATAGAGCAACAAGATAAAAAGCAATTTTGTTTTCACTGAGTCTAACATGTTTGTCAAAGCAGTGATAAAATATGTTTCTGTTCTGGGCTGCAAAGAGACAACTAGTTTTTTACTTTCTTTTCCATAATTCATCTGTTCTGGAATGAAAACAACTGAAAGCAGTATCAAGTAAAAATCCTTCATGAATTAAACCAAGGGAATGCTGGCCAGCATGGACAGATGAGGCCATATCTTTTGGTAGAGCACTTGTTCACTGTGTTCTTTTGCATGTACTTTTAGTTCTTTGGGAAGTTCTCCCAGTATAGACTACTGTTTGGTTCAGAATATCTGAAAATGCAGAAGATAGTATAATGATGTAGACTAGAGGGAAGGGCATGAAAGAGATTCAGAATTGCTTATCATTTTTTTAAACTTGGACATTTCAGAAATACTAGGCTTCCCTATCTCTACATTGCTGTAATTTTTTTTTTTTTTGTTCCTTTCTTTATTATGTTGTTCTTGGTCAAACTGTAGTTTCATCCACTCCTTTTGCTCAGCTTGCATAAAACTCTGCTTCTCCATTACAGTGGTATTGGAAGGTTGGTTGTGAAAAATAAACAGAAGGGACATTTAACACTTCAGTTTTTTAGGGGCATTCCTTTAGTGATTGCCAGCAAGGCGAAGTATCATACAAATAAACACAAACAGCTCATAAAGGAAAATTAAATAAATAAATAAAATCCAATAACTGGTGGTTCCCCTTTTCTGTGCAGGATATTGTCTATCAGTAATCATTCCAGAGTGCAGCCATTAAGTTCAACATTTCCTCTGTGTTCAAATCTGAGGGATTTTCTAGCTGTCTGTAAATATGCCATTGGGTAATAAGCACCAGTGGTATTATTCAATATCTCTACAGGTCTTCTCATAACCTGTGACATAGATCAAGCCTTCTAGCAAGCTTTTCTACATTAGAGCCATCAGCATCTTTCAATACCATTGATAACCAAAGAAAGATGTGATTATTAGTAGGTACCTTTTAAAGGTATTGAAATAATTTATTAATGGTGTCAGAGAGCATTTGAAGTAATTTCTTAAAAGATGTCAGAGAGTATTTGCTCACGGTCTAACCAGCGTCTCTTTGGAGCAAGTAGGAGTTGCTCTCTCCTCTCTTTTCAGTACGATTGTTCAAAAATAATTCAACATCCAGCACAAATAGTTGAAGAATCAAAGCACACTGTTTTCTCAACCAGTTTGAAGTCTCTAAATCTCTTCAGATTTAGCTGTCACTAATGTAGTGTTTGGACTGTAGTCCAGAGAGAGAGTAGGAATAGTGAAGACCATTTCACAAATAGAAGCTGTAATCAAGTTCCCAGTCCCATTCCCAAGCCCATTCTAGTGATAACAGCCTCAGCAGGACTTAATTTTCCAACATAAGTCAACAGTAACTCCACTTATACCAGGGGTTTATACCAATAACAGAGAAATCAGTATCAGATTTAAGAACTACAGTGACAAAATACTGGGTTCTGTTTTATTTCACAGCGTTTCGACTGCTGATGGTCTTTGATGATGCTGTTTTTATCAATACAGCTATGAAACACGAAGGGGAAAAAAAAGAATACACACTTGGTATGCTTGAGCTACTCTTTTCCTAGAAGTGTTTCTAAAGAAAATGGGACAGGGTCAGTACTTTAATATTCATAGCCCAGTTAAGATGTATGACAATATTTTAATATATTTGGGTAATGAAATTTATAATCTGTTAACTGGGGAAAAAAGTAATTTCAGGTAAATAAAGTAAATATCTTAAAGCTTGAAAATGACGTCTGTTGAAGAGAGTAGGATTTTGTTAAAGAGAAATATTATTTAAAACAAAATCACATTAACCAATCAACAACATTTCTGAAAACCAATAAAAACTTCAAACAGAAACTTTGTGACTCTCTGGGAAAAAAAAAATCATGCTGCCTTGACTGAAAAGAAAAGAGGCAAAAAAGGAGGTGATTACTGGCTGAGAATTTATATTCCAAGTCTTAGTTGGATGGTTGTATTATAAATTCCTCAGATTCATTATGTTCACACTGCCAAGAATTACTCTAATGTAGTAGATGAGAATTGTTCTAATGTATTACTGTTGGCTGGAAGTAATTATTTCAATTCAAAGAACTAATGACATTTACTAGTATTGCCATGCTGCTTTATTGCAGCTTTGAAAATAGATGGGAATACTGAGTGATGTGGCATTCTAAATGGACTAAATTTAGAGTCCTGTTCCCTGCTCTTTCCACTTTGTTTTATGAGACCAAATCTGAACTGCAGCACTTTGTGTCAGGCCTGCAGTGGTGTGATAGAGTAGGTGGAATGGCACCTTGAATTAGACCAGACTCAACAGCATACCTGGAGGATGTGAGGTATCCAAGACAATGATTGGTCACCCTGTGGAGTGTAAGATAATCATCAAGCTAATCCCTTTCCAGGGGTTCCATGCTATGCAGGATAACAGGAAGATACTAGTTTTGGTCTGGAAGCAGGAAGCCAGATCTTGCAGCACTGTGCTCAAAATAATTAGTCCAGACTCAGCAGGGATGATGAATTTTGCCTTGGCATCCAGAAATACATCTGTATCATTTCTCTCACAGTACAGATGGGTCAGAAGCCATTTAGGTTGCCTGTACCAAGAGGCAAGAGTCACATGCATGAAATTTTGTGGCAAAAGAGTCACATGCATGAAATTAAAGCATGGGATCAGCTCACTCAACCTAACCTAGCCAGACAGAAGCTGTCTTCTTAAATGATTGCTCATGGTGTGGCCTTGCAAACCAGATGTTCGTCACAGAGGAAAAAGGTACAGTACTGTTGTCTTTTCACTTGGCTGCCTTTGGGCTTGGGAAGTGGTGCAAAACACAATTTCCGTGTTCTGGAGTAATTGATTTCATGCCTCCTGTAGTGGGTTTAGTACTGGCCAAACACCAGTGCATCCACTAGAATTATTTACTCATTTTCTGCTGTGAGATAAGGATTAGGAGGAGAGCAAAGCAGACTTAAGATTTTAAAGGGTGTAAGAAAACTTTATTAACAGAATTAAAAGAAAAATAGTAAGAAATCAGAATAAGCTTTCATAATACTTCTCCTCCTCCCAACTTTTTTTTTTTTTTTCCACTGACAATGCAAAGAGACAAATTTGGTATTTTCAGTCAGTCTACCACTCTTAAAATAATCTTTCTTCAGTCCATTTAGGGAGATGAATCTCTCTTACCATGCCATGGAAACTTTTCCACAAGAAACATATCTCTTGTGATTTTAATTTTCATGAATAGCAGCCGCCCAGAAATCTGCATTTGTGAGGTCCCTCCCATGGTTTTGGTAGTTTTCCCACAACTACCACCATGGGTCATTTCAGCTTACTGGATACAATTTTAAGGGTGAGCTGTTCTAGTATAGAAACAAAAGTTCTCTTCTTTATCTCTGGGAACAGAGGTTTACTTCTTCCATTCCTGGGGCAAGGTTTTTCATATCTCTCATTTCTCTCTGTTCAAGCTTCTCAATGGATCACAACTACTTCAAAATCTGCTTGCCGGTTCCTCTCCTCACAGGTTTAGTTAGAATGCTACATCTCTCCACTGCATTCCATGGGTTACAGGGAGAAAATAGTCTGATGCATCAATTATATCTTCCCCATAGCCTTACAAGAGAATTTCAGCCCAAGACTAAGGCATCTCCTCATTCTCCTCCCATCTGGGATTTCACTCCTTCTTCACTGACCTTGGTGTCTCCATGTTATTTTCTTTATGTGTCTTCACTCTTTCTTTTTTCTCACTTGAGAGAAGATTGGTGTCTGCAAATTTCATCTGTGAACTGAAAGAGTTAGTATCTCACCCGGGCCTGTGGATGGTTATGTGATCTCTGCCGGGCAGCAGCCTCTCTGGCTGCATGGCTGTGTTCTGGCCCCTGCCGCTTTCAGTTCCAGTCCTGGGGCTGCTTTCTGTGCGGGGCTGCAGGGCTGCCTCTGTTCTTAGCCGCATGATTTTCCATGGAGGGTGGATTTTCCATGGCACCAGCAGGATGGCTCAGCAGCTCGCAGCCAAAGCAGAGTCCGGCTCGGTTCCACCCAAAGCCGAGTGGAGCCGTCCTGGCCCGCTGGCCGTGGTTGGAACTCGGCTGCAGCAGAATCTCAGCCGAGCCATGCCGCAGGCTGAGCCGGCCTGGCCATGCAGCATTGCAAGCGCGGCCGGGGCAGCGCTGCAGCACAGCAGGCAGAGCTCGACCGGTGTCCTGGTCCTGGCAGCATCCAGTTACTGTTCAAAGGCCAGAAGCGAGAGAGCTTTTCCCGGGGTTTGTTCATTTCTACATGTGATTTCACAGGAGCATGTTCATCTTTCTTAGGTGGTTTAACAGAGTTCAGTATGCAAAACTAGCCAGCTGATTGGTTCTGTAAGGTCTGAAGGAAGCTGCCAAGGTCCTTACAGGGAATGGCTTGTGGACTCCATCCCCAACTGAAAACCAAACTACGTTATACCATGACACCTTCTTAAGGAATGGTCTGAACAAAGTTATCCTGGTGCAGTGCTAAGTTGCTCCTGTAGAAGTAATTGCATGGTTTTGGGTAAGAAAACATGAGGTGTAACATATCTGGGAATGTATGGAAACTTGCAATTAAAATCTTCTTTCATTGCCTTGGCAAGGATTAAGGACTGGACATATTCCCCTGTCAAGGGGGGGCTTCTTCGCCTGTGTAGAAATCTATGTAGGTCTGTGCAAGAACCTATATTACTAATTCATACATGACATTTACATGACCACATTTTCAGCAGAGGTAAGAATAACAAGCTAAATTATAAAGATAATTTTTATTGAGAGAAACAATATATTTCTCTGGATTTTCTACAGTGAAGTTGTAAAACCTCCCTAGAAAGATAAAAGAAGCCTGCTTAGAAGATTATTTGGATATTTTAAGTCCCTGTCAACCAAATGTGCAGAAAGGCTTTATTTTTCAGATGACAAATTTCTTAATATGAAGTCCCTTCTCAAAGGTGCTAAAATGCAGCAGCAGTACAGCGGTAGCCATGAAGATTATAAACAGGAATCTGTCAAGTCATAAATAATTCATCAGTTTTCTCTAGTCTTGTAGCAAATTCATCATCAGAATACATGGTGTGTGTAATTCTAACTGAAATACACACCCGACAGCTCTGCTTGAGTGTTCGTATTGGGAATTATGAACTGGAGCACATGCAGCATCCTGCTCCTTTGTGACTGCATGTGCTAAAAAAGGGTGTGAGGCAGGAAGTCAGTACCTCCCACTGCATCGCCACATGATTCCCAACTGCTGGTGCAATGTATGGGAACATAACTGTTATTCCTTGGCTTGTAGACAGAACAGACAAGAACAGACAGAACAGGTTAAAGCAGAGCTCTGAAAGCTGTGATTGGTGGTGGCAAAGGCTCAAGCAAAATAAGGGGTTACCTAAACTAAGCAAGTGCTGGACACAGAAAATTTGTAGGGGTAAACACAGGAAGGAAATCCTGTAGTTCTCCCAGAAGTGACCCCAACTTTACTCCAGGTTCAAGCCTCTCCCCAAAACAACTCATTCAAGTGCCCTCTCCCCATGCATCCCTGAAGGCAATTTCCTCTTGCAATGCATTCCTGGTTCTGCTGTGCTTGCCAGGGCTGACACTGAAGGAAAAGGCTGTGCAGTTAAAGCTGCTTTGGTGGGAGGGAGAGGCAGCTGGCAGCCTTCTCCTTACATTCCTCCAGACAGCAGGGCACGGTGTGGGTACACGAGCTCAGTACTGGCAGTGAAAGCAGCTGCTTTAGGTGTAACTGAATGCGCAAACAGACACAAGTGTCCGGAAATGGAGCTTATTCGGCCTTTGCTTCCAACCCACGCAGGTAGATGGTGCCTGACAGAGCCACACTCTTGTGGCTGTGAAACTGAATTGTTGTCAAAATCAGTGAGTTATTTTGTCTTATGCTCAAGACAGTAAATGTATTTGTTGGTACTGATACGAAACCTGCAGCCCACTGAGTGTATGTGTGGATACAAACCAGCTCATGCTGCATCTTCCATGTGCTTTTCACCACAGAAGGCTACAGATCGTGACACAGCATGCTTTGCCACAAGGAGGATCTGTTTGGTGTCATTGCACATGTCCTGCACAATTTGCAAGATGTGATTTCACTGTACTGAATCCTTAAGGACCAAGGAGCACTTACATATGAAATAAGCTTAAGTTTTCTACACTTGAATTTCCATGCAGCCTACCCTCTAAGTCCAGAGGTTTTCTCTGTTTTTGGCTAGTGTAAGGGTTAACTTTGGAGGAACAAGAATACTCTCAAATTCATCCTAGAAGAGTTACTTCAGTTTCCAAAAGAGAAAGAGAAATAGAGCCTGAACTGATGCTTCTATCTGCAATCCCAGGAAAGCAGCATCTGTCTAGAGGGTTAGGCTTGGATTCAAACAGAGAATTTTCTGCAGCTATTAATGATGTATAAATAGCTTTATTTTTTACATTGGCTCTCTCAATTTTTCTGCTACCTGACAAAACCTTTTCAGATTATTGAAAGGCAATTATGGAGGCCTAAAATGTATAAACTGCTCACCTACAGTGAGCCTTGTTTGTGTTCAACCAAGGTAGAAATTTTCAGGTCAAAGCACAGCCCCATAGGTGTTAGGAATCTGGTCCAAATAATAATCTAAGCTCATTTTTACTGTCGTAGAGAAAGAAATGTCTCGGCAGCAAGTTATTGATCAATTAATTGTCATTTTAAGATGCATAAAATGTCTGTCAAAAGTATGATGAGAAATTCTTCTACTCTTAAGTGAAATAACACTTCATATAAAGAGAAAAAATGATTTATTAAATGAGGGGGACAATTTACGTGAGATAGTCAGCAAGGGGAAAAATCAAGAATCAGCAATAAAATACGTCAATAAGCCAGGGTAATTGAATCAGTTGCAAATGTTGTTAGACTTTTTTCTCCACTCCCAATCTGAAGCAGAGTGAGTGGCTGTAGCAAAGCTCTATTTGGAGATACTCTCCAGTTCCATATTTGCCATCTGGAAATGGCGTGACAGAAACACACTGATGTGCATTTAAACACACACCCACACTCTCAGAGGCCCCAGTTACATAAGAGTATGAAGCAATTAAAGTCTCCTGGTTTAGAAATAATGTTATTTATTGCAGCTGATTTCATGCCTCCTTCTTACAGGCAGTGCTTCTTAAGACCACAGCCTTGGTGTGCCCCATCCCCATGCTGGGAGGAAGCATTTCATGCCATGGCTTCAAGTCCCTTTGGTCCCAATGCTGCAGCCAGGGAATGAACAGGAGCACAGTAATGCTTCTCCTGCCTATGCAGTTGATTTCTCAAGCATGGAAATGGAGTCAAAAAGATAGAACAAATCGCAGTAATTTCAGATGTTGTCAGGCTTAATTTGTAGACTTAATTTGTGTAATTAAGTCACAGAAGCCCTAGGTCTTAGGGGCATCTGATGCCATCAGACTTGCACTGCTGAGTTAAAAAAAAATAACATACTGGTTTTCTGTGTGCATTTCAAATTAAAATTACTTTCAGCTGAAATCATTCAAGGCTTATGGGGCTGAAATCTGAAGGCATGGTGGCAGTTAAGAGACTTACATAACAAATTATAAAAAGGCAGAAACTATGTAACTTCCTTTAAAAGTAAAGATATGTCAAATAAACATAAAAACATAAAAGAACTATACTAATGAAGTTACGTTTGAAAGGAAAAAATGGTGTACCTTACTGCCCTCTGTACCAAAAGTGTTAATGTTGCAATCAGCAGCACTTAGGGTTTTTTGTTGATAAACCTTCAAAACAGGGAGATATGTTCATTTTTCCTTGGAAAAGTCAGGTTCGCTCAGTTCAGTTCCTGTCTGGATCAAATAGACTGCGTGCAGATGTGTTACTGCAAGGAGTTTCTTAGAAATAGTTTGATAATGAATTAAGCATTTGCTGGAAAAGAACAACAGGAGAAGTTCCATGTTAGAAACATACCATATTTTTTTCTAAACTTGTCTTCTTTTATGTTACCAGGTACTTCATCATGGATTTTCCTAGGAGTGAGAGTATCCCAAAAATCTTTAAGTCCATACTTCTGACAGGTTTTGCTTCTTTTCCTGTCAAGATCCTCTGGTTGTTCAATGACTAGTGTTTCTGGAAGACTTTTTAAAATTTTTACTGTCTTCCAGTGTAGTTCACAGGGCCAAAAGTAGCATTTCCATTTAATCTGTGAATGAGAGCAGCTTCCCTGAGGTGGTCTTATGTTGTGCTCTAACCCTTAGCTTGTGCTCAGTTCACTTTTCTCAGCAACTAACTGGTTGCAAAATTTTTATCTTGGCTCCAGCCTCTGTTTTCATGTTGAGCTGATATATAATGCAGTAAAAAATTTAAAAAATCAGATGGTAAATGATGAGTAATCAACCTGAAACAAGTAGGTTCAATACCTATGCTTCACCTGATAAGCATTGTCTGCAGCCCCCTCCTCTAGGTCTAAAACACTTCCTTCCTCTTTCATCATTGCTACTACCTCTCTACCTTTTTATTTTTTTTCTACCATGTCCTCTTTTTTTCTCCCTGTGATGCCCAATCCTCACACAGGGCTGGGTAGCTTTCTTCGTTTGCACTCTGGCTGGCTGGCCAATATGCTGAACAGCACAGTGGGCTTCTTAACAGCTGTCCACTTTCATATGCCACATATTGTGCACAGCATCCCATAATAGATAAGATTTATTAAGTGTTTAGCTGGAAATCAGGCACTAATCAAATAATCAAGCTCTGCTGTTTCGAGCCATTTTCAGAGTGTGTGCTCTGCTCACATGTCTTGCCAAGAGTTTGACCTGAGATCAGTTATTAAGTAGATCCACTGCCTTAGGCACTCTGAGCCAGCAAAGGGCAAGAGAGCAAGTACCAAAGAGAGACACAGACATCTTTACACAGAGGGAAAACCCATGTGCAAGATGTTAATCAAACAGTAGGTGGTAGCTCTGACTCAAAAGACTTCATCATCTAAGTTACAAGTCTTAATACTTTGATAAAGGAAACAACTGAGCCAAAACAAAAGCATGTAGGAATCCAGCTGGTGTGAAAAAACAAATTTTTTTCTTCTCCAGTGCTCATTGTCCTGAGTTCACGAGTTAGAAAAGGTGGTCCTGATTATAACTTACCACCTGTCATCATCAGATTGAAAGACTGTGTGTCATAGTAAAGGGAAAGGGTGTTGAAAAAGTTGTCTGTAGGAAGTTTGCCACAGGTAGGAGAGGTAACAGAAGAAAATAAAGGTTTTGGGGATGTAGGGAACCTCAAAAGCAAGACTTCAGCTGAGGATGACCTGCAGCTCAGGTAGCAGGATAATTTGTATCATAAAGATCACTCTGTCTGTATTTAGGATACTTTCTTTAGATGCTATTAACATTTGCTACTGGAATGTTAGGAATTGGCATGAATAGGTATTTGAGTAATTGTAAAATAATGTACTTCAAAACTATGTTACCTTTCGTCCTGCCTCTTACCAAATACTGATAATGAAATATTGCACTTAGACATATTGGCAATTCCAGAGAAGCCTTAGGAAGTCCCACAGTCCATTTCTTCGAATGTTGCGAGTGTTAGTGGTGCTATAGTACCTGCACAACACCTGGGGTTAATAGGGACTTAGAAGCTGACAGTGATTGATCTCCTGTAATAACCTGCAGTAACTGATGTAAAATGTATCTTTGGAATTAGAAAGGTTTCCCCTTGCTAACTGACATCTACTTTGTTGCATTCTAAGCCCATCCTGTCTTGACTTTGCAGGTCACAAAGTCAGCAGTGAGTCTAGTCAGCAATAGTCTTTCAGGTATTTGAAGACTGATATATCTTATCCCCTCTATGTCTTCTCTGTACTGTGTTAAATACAAGCTGTTGCAGATTCTCCTTCTCTTTACACATCCCACTAGAGCATATGCCACTTTTCCTTCTGCAACAGCTTGACAGTAGTCCACATTCATTGTGTAAGCTACATTTTGCTCAGAGCTGCTTCTTATTCTCTGTCCTGTATCTATACACATTCAGTATATATATATATATAAATATATATATATATATATATACAGGATGGGGATACTGTACACAGTATTACTGTTGAGTATAGAACTTGAATGTGTCATTAACTGAATGACATTACATTTTTTTCAGGCTGTTTTCTGAATTTATCAAGATCTTGACACAAATACAAGATAGGAAAAAGGAAAGACATTACAGAATATTTTCTGTCATTACAGTCATTGCTTTTTCTATTAAAGACAGAAATTTAAACAAATCCTGTCCCAAAACAAACAAATAAACAAAAAACCCCAAAAAACATGCAAGCAAAAATGAAACAAAACAACAATTCTGTCACAAAATATGTTTAAGGTTGAATTCACCACTACTGTGACAGGCTTCTAGCTTAAAATTTCTTTACGACATTCTTATAGATAGTGACAATTTCCTGTGACATTTTCTCCCACAGAAAGAATGCTGAAAACCCACAAAATAAAGCCAGAATGGGAACTCAGTCCTCACAATATCTCTGGTGTGTGCAAGTTAATATCAAGTCACTTAAAGTAACCATGAGGAAGTCACAAGCCACAATATTTTACTGCTACATTTGGTCACTTCAAAACATGATATTCTTTTTTAATATAATCCTTTTTTTTTTCCTTTTTTTTTTTTAAATGAGATGTGATGTCTCTCAGCTTCTAGGAGCCATAAAGAAAGCTCAGCTTGTTGAACTTCTTGCACTGTAATAGAATCCAAGAGAAATAGTCCAGCTCATAACACATCAAATTACAGATAATTATTGAAGCAAGAGATGCTTCTGCTGCAAAAGATGGAGAGCAACTTCCAGGCATGGAAGTCAACTCAGATCATTCTCCATTCTTTCTCAGTCTGAGAAAGAAGGAAGGAGGTTGGGAAACAACAGCTCCCACAAATGCTGCCCCATCTCCGAACTCAAGCAGCTTATGGTAACATGCAAAAAACCAAATCCACAGCTGTCACCTTGCTGTGGGAACAGGTAAGGCAAGAAAAACCTGGACTGGCATGATTTAATACCTGCCAAGGTTGCCACTGCTCAGAAGATATATTTTATAGTACAAAGTAGTGCAAAATCTGTGAAGACCTACTGTGGTTTATACATGACATCCATGACAGGATGGATTTGTAAAAGTCAGCTCTGAGAAGTTGCTAGGTAACAGTGTCTTGTCCTCACAACTGCTGGGTGCTGATCATCTGTTCTCATGACGCTCTGCTGCATCCTCTTGTCCTTGCTCAAAACTAGTGTGGATACAAATTTTTAAATAAAAGTAGATCTGAGATGATCTCATTTACAAATGTTTCCTTTGCCAACCTTTTGAAAGTCTACCTAATTCATCACACTTACACCAAACACAGCTCTTCATATTTCTGGGAAATTACTGCCTGGTTCTCAATGCTCACTCTTTCTGACAGACCAATAAGGAAATTTTACAGCAGAAAGCTTACCCCTCTGCCTGATTTTATTAAGAGAATACATGACCTATAATATTACATTCAGTATAGTGTCAACTCAAAAAAAAAAAGCGTTCCAGCAACACATACAGGAAAGTAACTTTAAGGATATCTGGGAAAAAACTAGCTCTGCACCAAGACTCTCAGAGGACCTGAAACAGCCTAGGGGAACAAAGATGGTAGTACCAGAACAAGTCCAACTATAAGGCAAGTTCCCCACAACCCATTGTAAATAATAAAACACATCTGCTGCAGACATAACATCACTGGGATTTGTATGACTGAATGTGACAGCCAAGGAACTCTGACACTAACAGTGGCTTTGCTTGGGCTTTGTTTTTTTCCAAACATGTTAACACGGCTTAGCCATTCCCTTGCTTCATTTCACTGTGGCATTTCACTGTGGCATTTTGTCATTCCTGTTGTTTTTAAAAGCAGGGTGAGCAATACATTATAGATCATTGTCATCCAGAGTTAGCAATTCAAAGCTAAGAAGTCGCTCTCTGAGGAGTGAGCTGGTACAGCAGCTCCCTGGGGCCTCAGGTCTGAGGTGAGCACAAGACCTCTAAAGGAACAGCTTAGCTGCCCCATCTGTTCACTGTGATGCTTTACTCCACAGCAGTGCAGGCAAAAGCCATGAAAACCTGGCTGCAAGAACCCAAGAAAAGAAACAAATTCATTTACTATGCAGAAAGCTCTCAAAGGCCATATATCTTTGGTCAGATCCATTGTAACAGGAGATGTAACTCCAATTGATTCTTGAAGTGATCCCAAACTGACCAACAGTGGTGTTCTGCTTCTGGCAGTTTCGATCAGTTCCAGTCAGGAGAAGAGTTATTAGCTTAATAAATTCTGTTCAGCCAGAAGCCAAATATTCTCAAAAACAGCTTTTTGGAAGTAATAATCATATTCTGCTGGGCTTCTTATTTTTCAGTGTATTGCCCTAAGCATTCTTTGTACTATCTAGAATTAATGTTAGAGACTCTCTAAAGGCAAACGAGTTTTTGAGGTTGCCTTACACCCTTTCCAACAAGTGCCACAATTCAAGTGCATCTGAAACCCCCCTCACTCATGTTATAGACACTTTTCCCAAGTAGGCCAAAGACTTGCTTTTTCACCAAGGTTAAAGTTGCACACTCATTAGGTGCCATGACTTCAAGCTGGGCTGTACAGTACGCCCCTGACAGAAGCTCTCCTCCACCCAGGACACATAGTGTGCCTCTGATGGCAGAGCCTCACCACTCTGCCAGGATTATCCTGCTTGAATAATTCATCACATCCTACTGCCAGTGGTCTTTGCTATTTGAGGACCTGGTTCATTAAAATCTCTTCATAACAATGGCACTTAGTATATGAAATAGAAGGCAATGGCACATCTGGCCACTACTAAACCATAAAGTTTTCCTTGAAATTTTTGTGAAGTTCAACTTTTTCAGGAACAACATGGATTTTGGTGCTTACTTCAGCCCCTTACCCCTTCCAAATTCTTTTTTCAGTGCACAATGCAACTAATTTCAGCATCTTTACCAGCACATAATACTTTCAGAAATAGTCTCTTTGCCCTGGTATCTTTCCAGTTCTTCAGAGTACATTTGAGTTTACAATTTACCAAAGGTTGCTTCCTTGTGACTTTTATAGTCGGTCACACTCAGTCTTTCAGAACATACTGAGGTATGCCTTCACCCCATTATTGTGCCGGTACAACACACTCCCCCATTCCAGTGTGCAGCACCTTGGTCAGCTGCCTACAGGCACAGCAACCACATCTTTTCCTCCTCAAGGAAAGACAGTATTTTCTAGAAGCTGTTGTAGAGCTGCATAGTGTAGAAATCTCCTATACACTGTATATGTTTGAATCTGTTACTTCTTCTTAGAAAAGCTTCTGTTGCAACTCAGAAAAATATTAAACAGATATTTTTTTTTTTAATCTGAAGCTTTGGTAGGAGTGATACTGGACACAAAAGGAAGAGTTCAAAGAAAACTGAGACTTTTCATACATGTGTCACGGCTGTAGATTTCCTCTGATTCTCTCTGCTGCCATAGTGCTCTTTCTTCATTGTTGTATTGCATGGGCTGCCAGTCTTGCGTTAGCTTCAGCTGTAAGCTGTTCGGAACAGTAGTCTTGAAATAATTTGCTTGTAACCATAGATTTCACATATCACAGCTGCAGGCTGTACTATGCAACTCCCCATTTCTTTTTTGTAAACAATTTTGCAGACATTTCAAATCCTAAATCCCTAATTTGCTACTGTTGGCTAAATGTTAGGCATTAAAGTCTTCTTCAGTGACTACTGGCTTCTCAAAACTTCCCTCCTCATAACACAACAAATGATTAAGAACAATCATTTTGATATTTGTTACCTGATTAGCACTAGATTTATTCTTTCTTGTAGTCATCTCAGTGCCAAATAGTACAGTTTTTCATTGCCACAGATGTTTACCCATTAACCTTGCTGGAAAGCACACTTCACAATATAAACCAGGTGCTGTGTGTATGAATGCATTCCACATGAAAAAAAATCCAGTCTTTTCATTATTTTTAAACCAGTTTGAAATAAATATGATGTCTACAATTTTACAGTAAATAGAATAATAAGATTAAGCTCCCTTTCAGTATGAGGAGTGAGTTTAGTTCATATCATACTTCTGTTTGGAGCTGCTTGTCTCTATATCAGATCCACTTCAGAATGGATCATCCAGAGGCTTCCTAGACAAGTACATGAATGCTTGTTTTTAACTGCCTGTATTGTATGGCACAACAACATCATTTTCAACAGACATCAAAATCAGAAACAAAATGACAGTGCAGATTACCATCATTCTACCTGAGCCACAGAAATTATGTATCGAGGTCAAAGCTGAACAACTGGGACTCTAGGAAGTGTTTTAGCTAGTTGAGCTCACCACATGCCCAGTGTGCCCTTTCGGTGAGCGTCTCTGCCATAGAAATTTGGAACAAAAGTGTTCATAAAGTGCAAAAGTGGGAAGCAGAAGACAAATCAGGTACCCAGAAATTTCACTGAGAAGTTAAACAAGCAAAACACTTGCAAAAAAAAGTTTATAAGATTTTCCTTTTTTTTTCTAATGAATGGATGCCTGAAAATTTCCCTTGTTATAATAGATACCTGTTCATACCATATGTCAGCTTGAAGTCACCAGAACACATCACATACTTATTCATTTATCTGCATTTGTCACTTCCTAGCTTGCTGTGACCATAAGGAAAAAGGTATATTACTGTTCATGAGATGTTTCTAGTTTATCCCCTCTCTTTGAAACTGGTTGTTAGTTCACCCATTAACACTAACTGCAGCAGCAGAGCTATCAGATGTGGAAAGCCAATTCTCTCACTAAACATTTAGAACTTTATAGAGTAATAAGGCAGAAAGCAGCTAATGCAGCGTGCAATGTGCTAGCAGAATGTGTGAAGCACTACAGCTTAGATAAATCCATTTGAGTCTAATTCACCTTTTGCATGATCTCAGTGAACATTTCAATCTACTGAATAAATGTGTATTGATGAAGGGTGATTGCCTAAGTCAGAAAAGCCAAATTCTCCTCAATCGACATTGCAGCTGCATAAACATCCAGGATTTAAACCACCTAAAAACTGCAAACTTTTCATAAACTCTACCTTGGCAAAAATGGTAGAACTGTTGAGGTTGGGAGGCACCCCTAGAGGTAATTTGGTCCAACCCCTCTGCTCCAGCAGGGCCACTGTAAGTGTGTTGTACAGCACCATTCCCAACAGCTTTTGAATATCTCCAAGAATTGAGACTCCATCACCTCTCTTGGTAAATGTACCAGTGCTCAGTCACCCCTCACGGTGAAAACGTGTTGGAAATTCAAGAGGAACTTCCTGTGTTTCAGTTTGTGCTTGGTCACTATTGTCCTGTTGCACGACTTGAAATAGCCTGGCTCTGTCCTGTTTCCACAGTCCCTTCAAGCATTTACAGACATGAATGAGATTGCCCCTCAGCTTTCTCTTCTCCAGGCTAAACAGCCCCAGCTCTCACAGCCTTCCCTCATAGGAGAGGTGCTCCTGTCCCTTTAACACCTTTGTGGCCCTTAAACTAAACCCTCTCGAGTAGTTCCATGTGTATTTTGTTCTAAGGAGCCCAGAACTGGACACCATATCCAGCTTTGGTCTTGCCAGAGCTGAGTAGAGAAAGGATCACCTTCACCAACCTGCTGGCAAAACACAGCCCAAGGTACCATTAACCTTCTCTGCAACAAAGGCACATTTCTGGCTCATGTTCAGGCTACTTTCCAGGTGGGTATCCACCAGTATATACCAGTGAATGGTGGTGTTCCTACCCAGAGGCAGGAATTTACATTTCCTCAAATATATGTGTGTATATATATTTCTCTTTGTGATTTGCATCAAGGAATTGCAAATTTCTTAACCAAATGTTAATTTTCTCCTGTGGGGTAGCTGCAGGGAATGTTTTAAGCAATAAATACTAATTGAGTTGAGAGTAGCTGCTATATCCAAACTACTTGAAAGGATGAAAGGCAATTTCCCTCCTAAGGAATCAAAAAATCTCTTGGGATTGCAAGTTACCAAAATTTCAAGCAGAAATGTACTAAAACCTTCAGAGGAGCCACATGCTTGCAGTTCCCCAGGCAGTGACAAATACACTTTGCCTTGGTTCTGAATCAAAGAAAAAGGTTTCAAAAAATATACTCAGTACAAAGACACTATTTCTAGTGCCAGAGCTGTAGCTTTCCAAAGGATTCAGCTGCTACATCATAGTAGGTGGTAGGTTAAAAGGAATGCCTTTAGCAGTTGAGTTCCAGACCCTCTTTCTAGGCTGAAGACACTATGCTGTCTTTTGTTTTGTCGCCAGTTCCCAAAGTCTACACGCTCTCAATCTGAACAAATCTTGCAAAATTAGCAGCAAAGGAAACGTGCTGATTTATTTTTCATTTCTCTTCCTTTCTGATTTTCAAATTTAGAAGTTTAAAGAGCCTTCAAGAGACATATCTCTTCCCATGTATACCTATTTTGACATTTCTTACCAAATAAAGTGTGACATTTTCTATAACATAGTATAATATCTACAGTCCTTTAATGAGTGTAATTAATTAAGTCTCAGAACATCCCTGTGAAATAGCCAAGATTTATTATTTTACAGGTGAGTGAGCTGAAGCACAAAGAAGTTAGAACTAAGAAAAAACAAGAAAAATGTTCAGTGCTAACTCACCACAAACATTTTTACACAAATGCTGTTAGGTTTACATTTCTTGGTAGTGGCAGCTTATTACTTTGCAAGGAGACATTCAGAATTGTTTATTAATTGTGAATTGGAGCTGGTTTTGAATAGTCTGTTAGGCTCTCCCCCTACTCCTCAACCTTATTTTGCTCCTTCCTTCAGAGTTTAGCATATAGCTTGAAATTCTGTATTTTCAGCATCTGAAGATGCCACACATAGATGACTTACGAAGGTCATTAAAGAAATAAAAACAATAAATTTCTGAAAGTGGTTATGGTAGAGGACACTGGATTAATCAGCCCTACCTGTCACTTGTACAGTAGATTGGAGCATTATCATAACATATTTTAGCCAAAAAAAATCTATACTATGTCTAGTCTTACTATGGTTTATAAAACAAGCCACTGAATATTGTAAATAGGTAAAATAATAAATATTGGCTAAATAGCACATAAATATTGGAACAGTAAAGCATGGCATGGTGGATATAGCTGCCAATAAACCATGTTTTTAAAATTCTGACAGCATTCTAGTGCTAGAATGATTTTCTTTTATCCTTGTTTCCAAATTCTTCTTAGTTACATCTTCAGATTGAGTGGCCTGATTTTTTAAAAACTGCTAGAACCAACAGACATTCTCTTTGGGAGTGTTTCAGTGTGTGGCACCTATCCAGGGCTTGTGCCTGACTTTTAAAATCCTGGGTGTAGTTGTGGAATGCAACTGTAGACCTGTTAATGGTCATGGGAGTTAAGGCAGAAACAGTTGAGAACTTGTTAAAAGTCTGCATGACACTCCATAATGTGTCAAAGAAAAGACACTTAAACAAAGCAAAACTCTATCAGGACATTTTTCAGGAACTGTTTTTAGACTTTTCCCTTTCCAAACCACAGAAGCCTTGGAGAGTATGTCCTAAAAAACTGTTGGCTTCACATGTCAGATTTCCAGTGATTGCCTAGGAGATTTTCTCATAAAACTGTCCTCTGGAGAAAGGTATCATATCTTCAGTATAACTGGGCTGGCAATCTAAACTAAAAATGGTAATCAAAGGATTAGCAGTGTCATATTCTGTAAAACAGACAAATTAATAGCATTAATTCACATTTGTTCCAACTTAATTTTTGAGCATATTTTTCTTTTTCTTTTTTAATTATTTTCCCATTTGTGTGGCACGATATTTATGAGTCCATTTCAAAGGTGTTTTATCACAGGGTTTTGACTCAAATCTCCATAGGTGGCTCTTTAGCACAGAGCAGAGTTCATTTACAGAGCAGTTGTTTTAACATGTGCCACCACTCAGCAGGACAGGTGACCTATTTTATATTTTGGCTTTTGTAAAAGTCTTACAGTGCCATGTAGTCCTTTAGACATTGTGATCTGGTTCTTCTTAGAAAGATCATCCTTTCTAAGCTCCTTCTTTGTTGTGTACTTGTTTATTCAAGGCTTGAAGTTTATATTTTCAAGCATAATACTAAGAGTTTAGTCACCACAAGTATAAACCCAACACTTAGTTAAGAGAAACATGCCCTAAATCAATTCATGCACATTGGAACCTCACTAATGGAGCACTTGGCGTGTCTCGTTTTCCTTTTGATAAACCTGTGTTTATGAAGTGATGTGTGTGTTCATGATGAAGTGAACCATGCACTAACACAAGGTCCTGATGCACCTGCATCTTGGTTTCCCATGGAGGACCAGATAGTGCATGTCTACTACAGGCATGTGTCAGGGAAGAAGGCACAAAACATCTTTCCAGTTCTTGTCCATATTACAAGTTTTTTTATAAACTGGTCCTTCCATACCAGTCCCTGGACCAGAATCTACATGTAGTGCTGATTTGCTGAATCTCATACAAGTGCAGTAGTATTATTCTCAAACAGACACAGCAAAGCTTCTTTTTACTTATTTGTCTGTTTACATGGATGATTCATATCAGGTGGCTATATAACTCTTTCCTAATTCAAGCTCCTTCCCACTCCTTCCCGCATCTACACAGACACAGGATTTTAATCAGACTATTTGTGATCCACTTGCAGTGGACAAACAAGGGAACAAAAATTCACCCAATTCACCCAATTTCCTTGGTGGGTTGCAAAAGATACATGAGACAGGAAAACATAAAAACACAGAACTCTCCTGCCATGTAGTTGGAGAGATGATTTGTCCTACTGGCATCAGAGGCTGATGATAATTAAATGCAAACTAAAAACAGGAAAGCAAGCTGGTAGGTACTGAACATGAAAGAACAGTTCACCATGGCAAGTGTAATTATACTTACAGGCTTTAACATAAAAAAAAATTCTAAATCACAGCTACTTCTCTATTGACTAGTGTCAACACAAGATGGTTTTAATGTTCTGAACTTCTAGGAGAAGTGTGTATTCCTGTCCCTGAGTTTCAGAAAGCATTTCTCACCCAGCACCACCCAGGCATTTGATAGGATCAAAGTGAAGGAGAAATTCCCATATGGTTTCTGTGACTCAGACAGCTGACCAAGAAATCCCTGAAGAATCACACCAAGAAATAGCTTGATGTAAATTGAGAAAGGTGGAAAAAAACCATGATGTAGAGATAGATGTCTTGGGCACATTTTTATTAATTGAATCCAGCTGGAAATGACAGAAGAGGAAGAATAAATGTGGGAGATGCCCAAGCAGGAAAAACACTGGAAGAGAAGACAAAAGGCCAACATTTGCTACTTTATTTTAAACATTACTATTTAAGACCAGGCATAAGCCAGAAGAACATGTTATTCACCAAGTAATTTGTGTGTTGCCAAACAAAAGTTAGAACTCTTACAAAAGCTCTGAAATATTGTAAAACAAAAATGTCATTGGGACTCTTCAAATGCCATATGAGGACCTAAAAAAATGAAAACAGTGATTCACTTCCTCTAGGAAAACCACAAAACTGTTCAGTTCAAATAATCTGCTTCCATTATTTATGGTGTTCATTAAATATAAATATGTTTTCCTATCTTCTGCTGATCAAATAATGAAAATACTCAAGCCTACTCACAAAAATGAACTCCAAACCTGAATCCGCTGCCCCCACCATGATTAGGTGAGGTGATCTAGAAGGCTACAGAAACAGGTTGGGGTCATTCCCCTGTAGCAAGGACTTTTCACACAGTAACTCTACAGCAGGCCTTCAGCAGATCACAGGTGTCCTGGTGTATCCACTGTCACCAGCAGAGCTGCACACAGCTGCATGAGGGTCATTGGCACCCT
Source organism: Pyrgilauda ruficollis (assembly GCF_017590135.1). Taxonomy (NCBI): domain Eukaryota; kingdom Metazoa; phylum Chordata; class Aves; order Passeriformes; family Passeridae; genus Pyrgilauda; species Pyrgilauda ruficollis. The sequence continues at coordinate 20,517,507 of NW_024508100.1, forward strand.
GTTGCTCACTCTGCTTTCCACACCACAGGTGGACTTCACCACCAGCTCATGCTGCAAAAAGGTCGTCTTTATCCATTATTTCCACAGTTCACCTTGTCTTCCTTCCAAAGAAAACTTGTGGATTTGGGCAAAGTAAAGCCACTGGCTGCTTGAGTAGGTCCTCTGGCTGGGATGGCTGATATACCAGGTTTAATGAGCACACAGCAGAGAACATCTGCTCAACACAGGCTGAGCCAGTGACAATGGGACACAAGAAGGCAAAACTTCAGGCTCCTGCCCATTAGAGCTCTGGAGATTAGTACTTGTTCGTTCAGTGTCACCTGGAAGTCAGCTGTGGGCCAGGTTGTGGACTCCATTATATGTACACATAATAATGTTTCCCATTAAGGTGATGCTGGAATTAGGAAGACAGAAGAAGCAGGAAGGACTAGGTGTCTGAACATGCATCACATACACTTGACTTACAGCAAAACTAACAGAAATTTTTTCTACATTCATATTCAAGAGAAATTAAATGAAATAGCCACTAAATAAACTAAATATCCACTACAGCTAACAATGACTGCTCAAATATGTTGGATATAGTGAAGAAAAGTGAATTAGGAACATATGACAGAAACCTCATTCTCTTGAATTCCATATTCTGATGTAGATTCTGGAGCAAATGGAAAATAAGTGCTACAAGGCACCCTTTTCATGCAGCATCTTCCAGCTTCTGTGAAAAGTATGAGACTTGTATAAGAAAGCTGAGCTTTAAAACATCTAACAGATTGCAGGCTTTAGAGTTGCCTTGGAGAGAGAAAAAAAAAAGAAAAAAAGCAGACATGCTAGCTAGAATAAGCCGAAAAGTATATCATAATGTTAGGAAACTATGAAAAAATATGTTGAAGTAATCCTCATGCTTTAAAGGTCCAGTCTTGTGTCACTGATGGGGAGGAGAGATGCTTTGGCATGGTGACCTGTGAGTTTTCATGATGCTTTCAACAGGAAAGGATTAACTGAGTAGCAAATAACTTGCCTTTCTTCTCTATGGAAAAAGATCCTGTTTCTTATGGATTCATTTCAAAATTAGTTAAGCTTGACCCATGATTTCTCTGTAGGGTTACTTCTTCCTTCATCTTCTAAAACACCTTATATCAAGTCCATTTAAAAAACAAATTGAATATATAAATTAACTTGACACAGCCTTTCATAGTAGTCATTTCTGTAATCAGTAGACAGTTATTCCTATGATAAATGAATATTTTTATATTCACATAGTAAAAGGCTAAAATTGAAAAATAGACAATCCTATAAGAGAGGAATTTGGAAGCAAAAATGAAAGAAAAGGATTTCAGACAAAATTCTTAGGTTTAGAACATATTTTTAAACATCTTTGTCTTGGTATCTTAGTATTCTGATACCAAGACATCATTGCATGAGTATCTCTGGTAAGTCTTTAAAGTACTGAGAAAATGTTGAGAATTTTCTTTTTCTTCATGTGTGATGCACTCATAAAAAGGCATATTTTTGCTATTTGGGGCATGGTTAGGTTAGGTTAAAATCCTAAACCATGGTGGAATTGATATGGTTGGCTGTTGCAGGGGGTGAAACATCATTTTACTCCAAAACAAAACCTCTCCAAATACTGTCCTTGTAAACACATTCTCATGATTGAAAGTAAAATGAAATTTTCCTCTGTAAGATAATGGGCTTATTCCTCTAGTGTGTTCAAAACTAGTCAGTTCACAAGTGAACTTTGTTGCATAAAAGACATCAGTTTTACAAAGAAAGGAAAACCAATTATGTGGTACACAATAAGCAAATAACAAAAACGGAAACAATTGCAGAAATTCAGGCCAATTGCTTCAAAATTCAGGTTGTCGGAATAGTCAAAGCGATATGCACAGACTTTTTAATTTACCTGAAATACAGCAAAACAGACATCAAAAGCATATCTCTGAATTTAATATGATTCTCCTATTTCCTTTAAAGGTCCTTGTCAGACATAAGTCTGTGCTCGTTAACATGTAAGTTCTTGTGAACAAAACATTCAGAAAATTCTGCTGCTTTCACTTTGTAATATTATCAATTTTCTTGATGGGATTATTATTCAGTAATACTTGATGGCTAGTGAACCTCACACTAATGAGGGTATTTGAACTTTAGGGTGGGTTAATTAACCCTGCTTCAGTTGCAAAGTAACAGGTTGAAAGTTTCAGAACAGAAATAGCAATTAAATGCTAAATTTACTTAACTTGCTAGAGAAATAGAACACATAAAGAAAACTCGGAAGAATGGTCAAGTGGCTAGCAAGTACAATCACAGAATTTAGTGCTGAATTCTCCATTAATGTCCCCAAAACACTCTGCCTATTTTGTATCTCTTAACAAGCATTTTCAAAATTACCTCATCATTGAAGGAAAAAAAAAATTACATGTGGCCACTCAAAGGGGAAAACAGCAGCTAAGGGAAGGATTTTAGGTTTCTTTCATGAAAGCACCAGTTTTCATGAAAGCACCAAAGGATTTTAGGTTTCTTTCAGACTAGCACCAAAAACAGATTTAGATTCCACCGTCTGTGAAATGTAGGAGTTGTCTTTATGAGATCAGGGAGATGGCTACAGCTTATACTACCAGCCATTACAAATTAATGCATTTGTCAGAAAAGAGCATTGATTTCCAAAGGCAGTCAACTCCTGCCCGTACCAGTTTTTCTGTGGAAAGGTGGTATGCTGGTTTTCATTGCTTAAGGAGCTCTGTGAATCCCATGTTACTCTCTTAGAATTTCCTGAGTTTGCTGCAGGCTGTATTACCTACGTCTTTCCACTTTAGAATATAGGTAACAAACCTTCATAGAGCATGTTAGAGCTCTAACCCCGTTGTGCTAGGCATGGCTGAGATCTTTATGATCTTACTTTACTAACTCCTTTCAAGAAAAGGACCTGGACCCCCATCCCACTGCATCTGAATTCAGTTAAGGAAACGAAGGAATGGCGTGCTCAGTAATAACATAGGATTGAATAGCAGCAGACAATTTGTTCTAAATCAAGCTGAATATTCTTCCTGAAGGGACACTGCAATGAAAAAGTTACAGAAAGTACCTGAGAAAACTACTGTCAAAGTACAGATGATCAAATTGTGTGTTCATACATATCTGAAGAGTATATAAGAGCTTGTGAAGTTCTAATTCAGTATTTTAAACTAACCAAGTATAAAAATCAAGAGGCTCAGAAACAATTCTTGTATGACACTAACACCTTGATAAATTTACAATAAAGCTTCTGATTTTCTCCTGTAATTTCTTCTTCCAGGTTTTTCCAGGATTGAAATAAGATCTTTCTCTTTTTTCTGCATACTGTCTTCCTCTTTCCCAGCATCTCCACTGGCAATTTTACTTTCTCTTTGCCCTCATACAAATGTTGTATTGTCTTAACCAACACACCTTCCTGTAGCCTTTCTTTGCAGTCTGATGGAAGAAGCTCTGTAAGCCCGGGGCAGACCCAGGCTGTCTGTTGATCTAACCAAAGCAGTGTGTTTACAGAAAAATTCAAGAAGCGGAATGCACTGTGCTCAGAATTTGTACAGGCTCCAGTTTTATTTTGATTCCACAGTGGCTTTATAGCATATGTTCAGGAGATACAGAGAGCCAGGAGCACCATGGCTTGAACAGGAAGTCTCTTTTGTCATAGCCATACAAAACAGCCACATCAAAGTAAAAATTGGTATTAAAAAAATTTGCGAACAGATGAGAAATTAATGCCAATACTGTCTTTGTCCCTATGACTTCTATTATGCTCCTTTATCGTAATATCAGTGTCTTCTGCTAGGGAAATGTTTTGGGTTTTTTAATTAAATAAATATGATATACCTTAGAGAAAAGAAAGGGAAATGAACTGGTATTCTAAAATCAAATGTCAGATCTTCCTCTACCTAAGCTTTCAGATGATTACAAAAGGCTTAGCTGGAAGCCAATTCTTATGCCAAGATATACACTGAAGCATTCCTATAGACTTAGTATTTGAGCTGCACTATTATTCCTTTATACTCTGTGCATTGGACAGAAAGAAATATTTGCAAACACCAGATAAAGAAAATATTTGATATAGTTGCAAATCGTCTGTGCATCTCTATAAGTATGCAAATACAATATTTGATTCCCAACATTTCTTTGGTAGAAGTATACTACAGAGGTTGCTTTTCTTTCTTTCCTCCTCATCCCTCAGTTTTCTTTATACTTGGGAATTTGACAAGAGTCTAAAACAAAGTAAAACACATCTGACTTTTCATAGCTGTTACTCAAAGTGACTCAAAGCTCTCACTATTATTTTCTTCGTTACTAATAAGAATTCAATCAAAGTAAAATGATCTAGATTAATTCTTCATGAGCTCTATTTCTGTCATTTTTCTGCTGAGACATGACAGCATTTCATGGCTAAAAAAATTATTTTTCAGTATTTTTCCCAAACACTTTAAGTTAAAAAGAAAAACAGCATAGACACACACAGGTGCTATTACTAGAATATTACAGGGTAAAATAATGCAGGAGATTACTTCAGAAAATATCATATGTGAATGAAAGTGTAGAAATTTCCTATACTTGAATGGGAGATGAATTTTCCCCACCAGGTCAAGGTTTAAAATAACCAACTCAGCACATGCCTGTGATAACTTTTCCTTCATCTGTAAGTGAAGAAGATTTAGTAAATTACGGAAGCCCTTTGATTCACTTGATTTTCTTGTGTACATGTTTCAAGCTAAGAATTTCAGCCAAAAATTTCAAATATAAACTCAGTGGAAAAAAATTATTTTACAGATAATGACAGTACAGTTGAAACTTTTGAACACCTGTTATTTTATATTGTCAGACATAATTCTACAATAACATGCTTTTATACAATGAGACATTTACTGTTCAAAAACAAATGTTAAAACTTCATGCAGGAATATATAAGAAGAATTTGCAAGTCAGTATCTTCATGAAATATCATTAATAAACATAATCATCTCTAATGAAATTTTTAGTTCAGTACATGAGCTTTTTTGTATTTAACTTACACACAGGGATTAGATGAGAGACAAGGGGCAAAAGCTGGAATGGGAGAAATTCTGACTGAACATAAGAATGAAGATTTCTCCTGTTAGGACTATGAAACACCAGAACAGGGAGATTATGGAATTTCCATCCTTGGAGATACTCAGAACTCATGTGCATGAGGCCCCAAGAAGCCTGATCTCACTGGATATGCTGTGAGCTGGAGGAGGATTTCTGGAGCTCCCCTCCAACTTGCATCATTCTATAATTCATATAAAAACTGGTAGGTGTACCTTAGAAAGAGGCTAAACACCCACACACTTTGAATCATGTAAGTGGAACTATGGGGAGGGCTTTCACAACAGAAATACTTTTTTAAATAATTATTAATTAATTCTTCTCACAATTTTAAGAATTTTGACCTCTCCAGTGTTAAAAAAATACTGTGTCAACAGCCTGATATATTGATTTCTAAGATGGTATTTTATAGTATATTCATGTCTACTTAATTATTTAATAAAGTAGTTTTAAAAAAGTAAAAACAAATATGAGGCGTCATTTGATTAAAACTACTTTCAAGGAACTTTCATTAAGTGTTTACTTTTGAGTGATCCAAAATTCTTTTCATTTTCCATTTGTCTGCTGACCTAAAAAAAAAAAGCCAAACCTCTCTCCCCCAAACAACAAACCCAAATACCTCATGCTTCCTTCTGATGCTGCTATTTCATCATGCTCAAGTGACATATCAGATAGATAAGTATTCAGCTCTTTCATCTTTTTTTTCATCGCATTCCCCAGCAAGGTCTCATCTTATAAAATATTTCCTTATAATTCATCTCCTAGTCTATGACTTTTCAGTATTGAATATAATCCCATTTTTACTACCCCAGCACTCAAGATGATCATTGTCATATTCTGATACTCTCTGATGATAACAGTGGTTCCTTACTTTAATAACAGCTGCAAATTTCATTGTTACATTTTGATTTTTCTAGTGGCAGAAAAAATATAAGAGGCAATAAAAATTAGTTCCAAATCTCATCCTTTGGGTATTTCTGCCTGTAATTTCCCTTGGCATGTTACTTCTGTGTTCACCATACAGTACTGGCACAGCCCCTTTAAACCAGAATCTTAACCATTCTGCTGTTTTTTTCTGGTTGTGGCTGGAGTGGAGTTAATTCTCTTCACAACTGCCCAGTGTGGGGCTGTGTTTTGGGTTTGTGCAGTGCTGATCAGACCGAGATGTTCTGGTTATTGCTGAGCAGTGCTTCCAGAGAGGCAAGGCCACCTCAGCTCCTCATACCACACCACTGGTGAAGAGGCTGGGGATGCACAAGGAGTTGGGAGGGGGCACAGCCAGGACAGCTGACCCAAGGGATATTCCATTCCACATGGTGCCATGCTCAGCACTGAACCAGGGCAGAAGTGGCCAGGGTGCTACTGCTGAGGCCCTGGCTGAGCAATGGTCAACTAGTGCTCAGCAATTGCTTTCGTTTCCATCACTTGTCTTCCTTAGGTTTTCTCTCTCTCTCTCTCTTTGTGACTTAGATTTTCACTACAATTTATTACTAATGTTGTTTTCTTTCTGTTATTAAACTGTTCTTATCTCAACCCATGAGTTTTCTCACTCTTATCCTTTCAATTCTCTTGCACACATCCTTCTGGGAGTGGTAGGGAGAGTAACCAAGTGGCTGTATGATGCTTAGTTGCCAGTTGGTTTGAATCAAGACACTTCTTTTGTTCTAATTTCCATTTTCATCCATTTACATCATGTAATCAAAGATGTTTTACTGAACATTAGATAGCCGAGGTCCACCAGATTTATCTAGGGAATCAGTTACAGAATAAACAAGTGACATTGATCAACAACTGCTAAGCATATGTTGCATTTTATTTCATCACCAGCTCTTTCTAATTTTGTCCCTTATGGTATTAAAACAGCAACCAAACAAACAAAAAAACAAAGACCCACCCCACAATTTACATAATTCTTGAGATTCCTCTAAGCAAAGCAAAACAAAACAAACTCCAGGGTAAAAAGTTATCATTTCATCTCAGATCTCATATACAAATGAAACTTAATCTGAGACAATGCATCCATTTAAACATCCTCAGTCTAAAAGTTAAGTGAGAGCAGCAGCAGCTGCCACATCCTAATTTATATACCAAAACAAACAAACAAATCCCATGGTAAATATCTACTAGCTAGTTGTGATAGAGTTGACTTAAGTGTAAAGTTCAAAGACTTGCTGGAGAATATTCTGCATCTAATATTGTACTTAATAGATTCAGGACAAAAATAAACCACAATTATGAGTCACTAAATAGAAAAGTTACTTGCAGTTAAACATTATATAAGATTTCAGTTTCCTCAAACACTCAAAACCAGTATCATAAAGTTGAAGAAGTCGTATATCAAATGAAAAAATACAGTGTGCTATTTACTGAATGGGCTTAAATATTTGATTAAAAAATCTAATTAGTTTAGCACTTCATTATGAAAAAGTATCTAGAGATTAAGTCATAAAACCATAGAATGGCTTGGGTTGGAAGGAGCCTCAAAGACCATCTAGTTCCAACACCCCTGAATCGGGTGAGAACACCTCTCACTAGGGGAGGCTCCTAAAAATTCTATCCAACCTTGCCTTGAGCACTGCCTGGGATGGTGCATCCACAACTTCTCTGGGCAACCTGTTCCAGTACCTCACCAGCCTCACAGGAAAGAATATTTTGATAATATCTAATCTAAACTTACTTTCTTTCAGTTTGTACCCATTCTCCCTTGTCCTGTCACTCCATTTTTTTGTAAAAAGCCTCTCTCCATCTTCCTTGTAGGCTCCCTCCAGATACTGAAGGCTGCAATTGCATCATCCCAAAGTCTTCTTTTCTCCAGAATGAACAAATATACTGTAAGATGTTATGAAAAGTGGTAGGATAATGAGCCCTCTAAGATTAGCAAGTAGTACCATTCTGAGAATTCAATAACAAAACACAGATTGTCATGATTTAGGATGTAGAATCTCTTGCCCTACACTGTTTAGCAGTCAGGTTAGAAATTCAGTTCTGTCAGAACTCTACACCTTTTTTCTCTATCCATTGAGCATAAAACACAATCCTGTACCCTATCCTGAACTATAGAATGGTCCAGATTAGACATTCTCTATCTAGATTCATTCCTATACCTGGGCCACAGTCAGAAGAGACATTTGCCAGCTTAAAAGCATTATTTGTCTAGATTTTCCCACTAGACTTGTCTCTGAAAAGAGCCACTAGTCCTGCACTAGCAGTGCTCAGGCACTGATGTCATCTCAAGAAATCTCCCTGGACGATTCTGGTCTTGGGTTGTTAATTTGGCTTATGGATGGATACCTGTCTGTTAGACAGAACTGTGGTAGATCAGCGATTTTCTGCCATGTGTGAACAGATGGATTGAATTTAGTTACTAATTGGGGTGAGGGACCTCAACACATGAAATATCCACCACCTGGGCCATAAAGTCATCTGCTCTCCTAATGCCTAAAAATAGCTCAGTGATGTCTTCGTAATATTTGCAGCTGGGAAGGATCCAAGTTTCAATCTTTCTTTTGGCTGACAGTGTTGACACAGGCTTCAAACCAGGCAGTGATTAAATCTTCGTTTTCTGAGTTTGAAAACACAATATTGCTTTGAGCTGCATTTTAAACTAGTAAGTATTCTTTCACCTCTTATGTAAGCAATCCACATATAATAGCAGACCACTCTCTTGCAAGCAAAGCATTGCAATGGAATTATCTCAAACTGTCAATGTCTGTTTTAACACTTGCAAACATGATCCCAAATGTCTGGGGTGTCTCAAATATATATATATATATTTTGCTACAGGCTTTAAGACTTAAGTCTTGGATTTGTTGCTAGAACTGGATGCTGTAACCATAGTGATTGCCTTTCAGTTGCTAGACTTTGACTCTCCATGAAATGAAGAAGGAAAAGGCTTGGGGAGAGATTTAAACAGTTCACCCAGTACTGAACTGACACCTACTGCTGAATCTACATTGATACTGTAGAAATAGGTATCTTTATGACTAGCAATCTTTGCAGACAGAATTTGAAGACTAAATATGATTAAAAACTGACTGAAATCAGGATTAAAGAACAAGAATTTTTCTTGTAAATACCAAAAGGGAGAAATAAAAACACTGTTCTCACACTGAACACTAATCTTTAACTTAACAGATATCCCCATCACAGAAAGGCTTTTCCCAAACATCAGGTTGGTGATATAGGAGAGGATATGTGATAAAAACCAAGTGCTGGGCAGGGACTAAGCTGTCGTAGTTGCTCCCCTGGAGCTAAGACATAAAAACATTATCCATGTCATAAAACTATGGCAGCTACCATTGCAGCAGACCACAAATGATACCTATTAAGCCTACTGAACTTCATTTTGCTGTAGCCAAAACCCAAGCTATTCTCCCATCCTGTCCTCTACACATTCTTAGTAGGATTACATTACCTACATACTTATTTCTTGCAGAAGCCACAAAGGTCTAACTCATCTGCATGCAGCTATTTCACTGCTCAATATGCCAACATTTTTTGTCTGTTTTATCACATTTGTAATCTAGGGGAGACACAAGAGTTAATATTCATCTGGCTGTCTTAGAACCAGAGGGCTGTCATGCTAAGACTTGGTGTCCATTTAAAGTGCTGTCTCCACTGTAGCCAGCATCCAATACTATATGAAAAGGTAAGAATCTTCTAACATAGAGAAGTGGAACAATCTCCCCCCCCACCCCCTGACATTATTTTCATTCTGACCCACAAAAGGGAAGTTATTTTGCCCTGAACCATGCTAATTTATATTCCTCCCAAGATTTATTTACAACACACTTTCATAAGCCTGTTTTAACAAGTGCAAATTAGGTGTCACTTCTATCACTAAAAATAGCAAACTGAAAAGCATATCAGAAGAGTAATTTATATCACTCAAATTATGAGAAATTATAGGAGATCTCCCTGCAACAACACTGGTGAATGTTGGAGATCTATTTCTGGTATTGTGCTCTAGGGTTCAGAGTGGTTGGAAAAGGAGGCAGGACTATCTGCTTCTGATGATCTGCTAACACCAATTGTTAGAGCAAGGTGTTCAAGTCCCAGAGCCACTATCTGATTTTCTATCCTTTTCCAAAGAAAATGGACTATTGCATCTGGAAAGTTTGCTGTAGGGTATGTTAGGAAGTCAGTTTAGTGAAAGGAATGTACTAAGGTGAGAGCAAAGAAAGGCAGAGCTGTCCCTTGTTGTTTCCTAAACTCCATTCTCCACTCACTCATTAGCTCTGTAATTATTGTCTGAGAAGTGTCTATCTTCAGGGAACAGATGTTCATACTATCCTGAGATATCTTAAAATGTTGTACTAAGCTGAAAGCAAGCAAGAGGATAAATTATTTTTGTAGTTCAGTTAATTTATTACTATACCCTAACAGATCTGAAAGCCATTCCTGCTATAAATAAGTGAAAAACTACAAAGCCATTCAGATAAAACATATCCATCTGGAGAGTCCTGTGACTGGCCAGCACATTTATCTCTTAGCAGTCAGTGTCTACTGATGCAAACCCACTGGTTCTGTAAGTATTTAATCAAGATTTGTGCAATTAAGTGAGGCAAATATTACTAAACCCATACTTGACTTCACCTACACCATATCATCAGGAACCTTAACTGAAGGCACTTGCCATATCACTTCAAAGACTTTCTTGCTGCATGGCATGGTGCTGCATCCTACTTTGTGCTGTAGCTTCACTTGTCTTATTACCTGTGAGGGCCTTAATTCTGATTAGGAGCCACCAGCCAGAGCTATTTTATCATACTGAAGATCAGCAAGATTCACCACCATTACCACAAAGAAGAAATCCATCCCATCATCTGCATTGCTGCTCATACCAGGAACAATGGCGTGACTTGGTCACCTCTGCTGTGCAGCAAAACTTCCAAACAACTGATCTCCTGTCCCAGGGGTTCCCCCTGGTCAGTTTGTCACTATCACCCCCTTCTTGCCACAGACTCTTTGTAGGTGGAAGAGGAAAAGAGTTACATCTGTCTCATAGTTTACTCCTCTGTAGGAGTGCTGCTTCACTGACACTGGTTTCCATTTGTGTCCACAAACACATCATTTATGAACACTGTCTTCAGAATAGCCAAGCCTTCTGGACCTCTGCACTTCATGGTGCTCTGATAGCAGCACCTGTGAATAGCTCTGCAAGAAGTTAAACCAGTCCTACAAAAAGCTGTAGGTGAGAAAATACCACACTTCAGCTTTGAACAATAGTGTCACAAACCTAAGCTTCACAGTTTGGCCAGCTCCATGTAGAGTGTCTCTGGCTAAATACAAGTCTATTTTAGTGTAAAATTAGCCTTACTACACAGTAGAGGCATTAAGAAACAGAAAAGCAGTCATATTTGTAGAAGGAGGAATAAATGCATAGGAACAATGCCTTTTTCACTATGAAAACACAGTGAAGTTCCATTCCTCTCTTGGACTGAAATTGCCTAATTTGCAAAACAGTGAAAACAACAGTAACAAACAGCAGTTTGCTTGTTTCTAAATTGAAAAATATTCATGAGGACTTTTAGTTGACATAGTTAAGGCTTTACAATAACTCCAGAAATTAAAGCTTTAGAAGAAAATATTTCTTGGCCAACTACCCATGGATTTAAGATCCCTCAGCCCTCAATAATCCCTCTAGCATATATCATATCCATTTCAATAAATTCAGGACACACCAGACTTATGCCATCTGCATCACTGATCATCAAGTATGGGTCACATAGATGTTTTAACTTTATCCTTCGTCGTATGACACAGCTGTCTCTAGAAAGCACCAAAGGAGGTGAAGCTGTGTGCAAAGGAACTGCTACGTGTACTTCTCCTGACATTTTAAGATGGACCAAAAATGAATATTTCAGAAGCACAGGGACATGTAAAAAAAAACCCAGACAACAACTCAACAAACTAACTCCATGCTTCTGCAAGCAAGGTTCCATCTGCCCCTCTCAGAGGTCATCATGCTGGGCAAACTTCACAATGGCACCTCAGCATTCTGTATAATCTCTATTTTTCCCCCCCCAAGTTAATAAACAAGCAAACAGAGACAAGGTAATACTGAAACAGTTGACTGGTTGCTGAGCTCCTGCAGTATTTTAATACTGTGAAAACACTAATAAACTTGCATAGCAAGTATAAGAGAGTAGATAGGCTACTAGATGCCAACCCATGAGATGCTTGGGTGTTACAGCCACTTGAGAAGGGTTTGTGCAACGCTGGCAATAGATCTAAGCTGCTTCTGCCACTCTGACTTCACACTGTAGAACCGTTGTACATAGCTACCAAACCTGGTCTCAGCTGTAGCCCCATGCCTGGCAGCACACTGCTAACTCATTCTGGTTCACCCTCGCCTCCTCTGACTAGGAAATATGAAAATTGCCTTGACTGAGGACAGTGGTACGTGTGTCCTGTGATCTTTCACAAGATCCTTTCGTTTTTCCTGCCTCATTCTTGTAAATCCCACTCCAGAACTGTGGTTTCACAGCTGCTCTGAGCTGCTCTGCAAAGCTGCTTTGGCTTCGGCCTTCACTCTTAGTTGTCCTTTCCTGCCACAAAACCAATGTTTGGATAGCCATTGATGGTGGAGACAGGATCAAGGAATTTACCTACACAAAAAAAAAAAAAAAAAAAAAAAAAAAAAAAACCACCATGCAAAAATAGTAATGACAAAGTTAATCTCTAACCTGGATTCTGGATTCCTTCCACTTCCTAACTAGTTATTCAAATGTGTGCAGTCACACAGGAAGGGATGGAAGTAGCAGTTGTCTGGAGCTTCACTGAGGTGGAAGATTTCTGAAACTTCAGACTCAGAGAGAGGTTTTACTACCCTAAGCGTTAAATAAAACTGATTTTGAGGTTTGCTTTATTTATAAAGTCATTTACATGAAGACACTCTCTCAGATTTTCAGTATATTGGCACCAATCCCAATTTTCTGCACTAAGCTACTCAATTCCTCAGATAATTACTAATCCCATGTTCTCCTTAGTTACATATTTTGCAGAAAAGAGAGCCTGCACCTCCATATCCTAATCAATACTCAAGAGTATTAATCAACTTTCCAACTGACTGATGAGTTATTTGCTCTTTTTTGGATTTTTTTTTCCTTCTCCTAAAATGTCTACACATACTATACAGTATTTTGAAATGTTGGTTCCCATGAGACTGGCAACAGCACTGCATATGTAGGGTTTTAATCAGATTAATCATATTAAATTGTCCAGTGCCATTAGTTACCCAACTGATTATGCTGTTAAAAATAAAACAAAGTCTTTTACTATCAACACCCTGCATTCTGCTCTGAGGATTTAGTGTCAACAATACATGCATTTAAAGGCAATCTGATTCCCTGCAATAGCCAAAAGCAAATTTTCCTTAGAGAGTCTACATCAGTGTTGTGTACTCACCAGCTGTGATGTTAGATTATCATGTAAGCAGCTTAATAATATTTAAATTATGCAGCTCATGAGAAATCTCATGAAGGGTTTTTCCTCAAGCTGCCTTTTGTTGAAAGATCCCAGATGAAAAGCTAGTATTTACAGCACATTTGGTTTGCAGTGATCCCAAGATGACTGAATTCAGGATCGGGAGGAGGGCCGAGACAGCGAGCAGTGGAGTTAGGACTCAGGACATCAGGACGGTAGAATTTGGGTTATTGCTAAGTAAAATTCCTCCACAAGCAGTCATCAAGCAGACGGGGATGAGGCAGAATTTTTAAGAAAACCAGGAACAATCCATGGTGTCCTGCAAGAAGGTCAGAATTTCACCAGCAGAACTGCCAGGTTAAGACAGAAGCCTCCCCATGAGCTAAAACACAGAAGGGAGCATACAGGAGGAGGAAACAAGGCAACAGAACTGGCAAGGAAACCAGCAGGAATTACTGGTCAACTGTCTGAAAAGGAGAGGAAATGGAGCTGCTCTCTATGTGAGAAAACAGCTGGAATACTTGGAGCTCTGCCTTGGGATGGATCAGAAGCCAAACAACAGTTTATGGATCAAGATTAGCAGCCAAAGCAATATTGTTTGACCTTGTATTGTGGGTATCTACTATAGATACCCTGGCCAGGAAGAAAATGCAGATGAGATTTTCTTCCAACAACTGGAAGAAGTCTCACTTGCACAGGTCCTGTTCCTCATGGGACACTAACCGCTGCTGTATCTGCCAGAAGGATGACACAGGAGGGCTCAGGAAATCTAGAAGACTTCTTGAACATACTGGTGACAACTTCCTGGTAACTGGGAAGCTAACAGGAAAACATTATCTGTTAGACCTTGCAGTTACAAGAGTGAAAAAATTGTCTGAGATAAGAAAGTCAGAGGCAGCCTTAGTTGTAATGACTATGAATTCAGGAATCTGAGAGGAGAGAAAAACAAAAAATTCAGGTAGAATTCAGGAATCTGAGAGGAGTAAAAAACAACAAAAAAACAGGATCACAGCCCTGGATTTCAGGAGAGCAGCTAAGGCTGCCTCTGACTTTCACATCTCAAGTTCTCTTTCAATCTCAATGAGACCCTCCCAGCCTAAATGAGTCTTTGATTCTGTGAGGCGTAAAAATGTTGCTTTGGATCCTAGTTAGATGTGACAGTAAAAAGAGACAGGGCAACAAGAAAGGCTTCTCTAGTTACATTAATTGTAAAATGAAGATGCATACAACATCGGTCAAAAGATAATTAGGAGTTCACTGATAAGAATTTCAAAACTGCTGCCAGCCCTGGTGAAAAACATGTGTCATTGAGAAGGTCTCTGGTGATATGACCATTATACCCATTTCTATGTCCAGCCAGGAAACTCAGAATTCAGCAGGTGGGAAACTCATGGATTAAGCAGCAGCTGAATACAAGCCACAAAGTGCAATTTCATTGTGCAGACTGTATACTAAGTGACACTGGCAGGGTTATGGGCAGCACAGAGGGAAATCATTACCCTCCCATTTTCTGTAATGGTACTGCTGCACTTTCAACAGTGTCTCCCATTTTTTTCCTGATACTGAGAAACTGAAAAGGATCTACTGAAGAGCTATCAATGTGGCCAGGGCCTCGAGCACATGACCTATCAGGAGAGACATGGGAACTTGCCTCGCTTCACTTGGCAAGGAGAAAAGCCAAAGGAAAACCTCATGGCAGCCTTCAATGTCCTGAAGGGAAGATTGTAGTAAAAACACTCTCAGTAGTGGCAGACGAAATAATGAAGGGCAGCAACTACTAACTGCACGTAGGGATGGTCAGGGTAGATATCAGGAAAGATTTCTTACCAAAAGGTAGTGCTGCACTGGAGGAGTCTGCACACAGATGTTGTGGATTTCTCGTTCTTGAGGGTCTTCAAGATTTGCTAGAGAAAGCAGTATCTCAGCCTGAGACAGTGTTGGTGACAGTCCTGCTTCTGATAGGAGATTGGAATAGAAATTCCCAGAGGATTCTGCAACCAGCATGGCAGTAGTGTTCTAGTACTATGACAGTGTCACTAATACCCTTAGTATTATCCACTCTAACCACAAAATACCTCCTCTTTGACTGTCATTATGAAGGAGAAATGTCATGATGTTCCTCTATCCCTGGTTTCCAAATACAGCACAAAATGTTAATATAAACCTGACCTATGATTTATGGGTTAGAATCATGTAAAGCAGTCAGGGTGCCAAAAATATACAGGAAAAATATCTCTGGCCACATAAGTCATCTTAATCATGACCATTTTATAGAACACCATTCAATCATAAGCCTGATGAACAATGAAACGAAGTTGTCCTGAGCATTTAGAAAGGAAAAAAAAAAGTAGTAGTTACATACAAAGCAACCAACCAATTAAAAAAAAATTCAAAAAATACCCCCACACAACAAAAAAACCCCAGTAAGGTATACACAAGTTTAAAGATCTGGCAGCAGCTATGTAATTACTGTTTCTATTCCAGGTAGAACCACTGACTCATCACATGTCACTTTGACTTCCATCTGCTTCACTTGAAACTAAAGAGACTTGATATAGTAGAATGACAGCTAAGAACCAGGCAGGAGGAATCAAATAGATTTCAATCACCAGACCCATAGAAGTAAAAATAACTCCTGATCCTAAATGGGTAAAAAATAAATTTTATAAAGGCATTTTAAAAAATCAGTTGCTGTTTTTATAAAGTTAGCCCAATCTCATACTAAGATATATGTATCTTCCCTCCTACATTGTTAAGCGTCTTCTGGAGCCAAAGAGTCTAGCTATAATTGGCTGTCTTTATTTCTGATTTCTTACTTCAAAGTTTGGCTTAAGATGAGGCCACTTCTGTTCAACACAGAATTAAGGTTTGTGGGGATTTTCTTTTGCTTCACGTGATGAGCTAGTTCATCCTGTGACTCCAATTCATTTTTTCATTGCTGATATTCACTTTCTTATGTTTTCTTTAACTTTCTGTCCGGTTCCTCTAAGATTTCTGGTCCTGTTACAATAGGCTTATACAATAGTGTTCAAGACAAAATCAACAAACCTCTCCCATCTGTTCCTAAAATTGCAATCAGTTCAGCTTCACCTGCAGCACTGTACAATGACAGCACAAGGAATTCTTCTGAGCTCTTAGCACTGTGTCATCCTCCTTAGACATACAGCACACTCTGTAATGGTCTCATAGTTCACCCCTGCTGAGCTAGATGGAAATTGCAAAGGAAAAAAATAATCAAGTGCTTCAGCAACAACCATTGATAGAAAACAGGCTGCTTTCCAATTATCTTGCTTATAGGTAGCAAGGGAAGTGGGGCTTAATTAATTCTTTACTCTTCTACAATGTTTTTCCTTAATGAGAACTTGAAAGTGCTGGACCCTCCCAACTATCTTTGGCTTAGTTTGCTTTAGTCCTCACATCACATTCCATCCGATAGACCCTCAGAGCTCATCTATGCCCAAGTCATGAGTCAGTCCTCCAGTCAGAGAGACATCTCCAAATAGTCCACACAAGAAGTTTTCACCCAAATGCCCAGTCCTACTCCTTAGTATTGATGCTTCATCTCCAAACTGGATGAAATATTTAGAATGTCAGTTAAAGCTTAAAATTTCTTTTCCTTGGAGTGCTTTCTCCACCTGTTTTAGAGAGGATGAGGACAGCACTTCTTGAGCACAAGGTCACAGTTCTCAAATATCATTCCACCATTTCCTTTCATGCTTGCATGTGAACAGATAAGTTTTGTAAAACTCAGAGAAAAATGCTAAGATATTCTGGACTTCAGCACAAAGCAGCATATAATACTAGAATAACTTTCCACTGTAATTGTCAATAGTTGGTCTTGAGCATTAACTGGAGTCCTCAGACACAGATAGAAAAATATGGGCCACCAGGACAATTCGGGTTTCTTTGTGGGGTTTTAGCAAAAACTTGGTTTTAGCTGTGTCACAGAGAGAAAAGTCTCATACTGCTGTCTGCATTTGCTCTTAAATGTATGCAGGCTTTTATTAATGTATGTTGGTCTGTGGGCTACTTGGCACTAAGAAACTTTTCTGTTCCTTTGTTTTCTCTTCAGTTGTTCTTTCTGAAACACCAAGTGCCCTCACTGGAGCCAAAGTATCAAGGACACTGTTATTTGCTGCCTGTAAAAAATGCATGAACACACAGAATATAGTTACTGTATATGCCACTACACTTTTGCTTCTTTACCCCAGCATTTATTACCATGACATCTTACTTAAGTGTGTATATCTCCTGTGCTATATTTCTCCTGTTCTCCACTCCTCCCCTCATACATCTTTATGACAGTATTACCCTCTATACAAAAAAAGACTAGCAGCTTCAAAAGCAAAATCAAATATCATGGGAATACATACCATTGCTTGTTTTCTAATAAAAACAGTTGATTGATCTTTCCAGGAATAAGAATCATAGCATGGACATGTTCTGATTCTTTTGTTGGCAACATCGTCACTTAAGACAGACATGGTATTAAACTAGAACTGTGAAAAATGTTATACTGGTGTATGTCACTGCTATCCCAGACAGTGGATTATGCAGCTGGAAGCTTGAGAAGGGTATAGTAGTTTTACCCCTTTCTTAAAGGAATTTCCAGCTTGCAGTGAAGATAACAGTAACTCATCTGCTTACCTGCTGCCTTACTTTCCTGCTAAATTTTGGCATGTCCACTTCTAATCAGAATGATCCATATTAGTTTTAGTAACATCATCTCTCTTCTTCCTATACAAAGAGCAAATGGCACATTCAAGCCTTTCAGGTTAATAAAGTTCAAATGAGAGGGGGAAAAAAACCAGCAAAGGACAAGGACAATTACAGTGGGTTATTGCTTTTAAGTTTAGAAGTCCTTACTCTACTCCTCAGGAGGCAAAACAGAACACACAAGATAAAATTGGGATTTTACCCTCCTCTGTGTTAAATAATACAAAACCAATGGAACGCCACTGTCACAACAACCCTTTGAAATGTCAGAAGCATTTATTACTGTTTCTGCTAAGTCTTATTACTTAAATACTGAACAAAATGCCACAAAATACATAGTTTACGATTGCAACTGAAAAAATGTTTTACTTTGCTTTTCCAGTAATGCTTGGATGTAATTCTTATCCCTGTGCAGTTCAGGGCACTTCTGCTTTGACTTCAAGGAGTAATACTGGGTCCCAGTACAGTAATGCCTTCACTTCCAACATTACTGTGAGTCTAATCTTGCTCTTGGCAGTGCTTTGGGCAATAAAGAGCATCGTCATTACGGCTATATGGATTCCTGCTAGATCTTTGCTTCTTTCTGTAAGACCTAACTGTCATGTCATGTACATAATTGCGAAGTTATAAATGCCAGCACTTTCCTGAAGAATTATCAGCAAATTTGAACAATAAAAATGCAAGGCTCTTCATTAGCAATTGGAACTACCAACTGAATCAAACAAAATTAAAAAACGACAGAATCATTTAGGTTGGAAAAGACCTGAAGTCATGTTGTCCAACTATTGACTGATCATCACCTTGTCAACCACAACAAGGCACTAAGTGCCACATCTGGTTGCTTCTTGAGCACCTCCAAGGATGGTGACCCTTCCACCTCACTGCACAGTCCTTTCCAATGCTTAGCCACCCTTTCTGTGAAGGAAATCCTCCTGATGTCCAACCTGAACCTCCGTGGTTCTTCCCATGTTGCTCATTGCCTGGGTGAAAAGACTGACTACTTCCTTTCAGGTAGTTGCAGAGGGAGAGATAAGGTCCCACCAAGACTCTTTTTTTCCAGACTAAACAACCCCAGGTCCCTCAGCTGTTCCTCATACGACTTACACCCCAGACCCTTCAACAGTTTTGTTGCTCTTCTCTGGAAATGCTCCAGCACCTCAATGTCTTTCTTGCTGCGAGGGGCTTAAAACTGAACACAGCATTCGAAGTGCAGCCTCACCAGCTGAGTACAGGGGGACAATCACTGCCCTGGCCACACTATTCTTGATACAGGCCAGGATGCCACTGGCTTTCTTGGCCACCTGGGCACAGCTGGCTCATGTTCAGCTGCTGTCCCCAGCGCCCCCAGGTCCTTTTCTGCTGGGCCACTTTCCAACCACTCTGCCCCCAGCCTGTAGCACTGCCTAGGGCTGTTTAACCAAAGCATAGGACCTGGCACTCGGCCAAACAAGACCTCACACAACATTTTCTCCTACATAAGTCTCACATCTATAAACAATCTGTAATTTTGGTGAAAAACATGATCCCTGCAAAACTGAAGTTTGCTGTATGAAAATTCTGATCCTGTTAAAGAACATCAAACAGCTCCTGTGTGGAAAATAGAAAGGGTTTATCCTGTGATAAAAAAAAGCTCAAGCTTTCTCCTCCTTTTTGCCTGTCAGAAGTGTGGCTCACAAGAATCATGGCCTCCTATGAACCAGGCTAGGGAATACTGAATAATTTGAGTACATGCTCCTTCTCCTGTCTTCCCACTGCTCTGGATAGAAGAGAAGAACTGGGCATCAGTTTCATTGAAAACAACTGCAGGAACTCTGAACTGTGTCCTTAGAAAGAAAGGCAAGTACAACTGGTCCAGTACTGTGCCCTCTAATTCCCTAGTTTCCTTGCTTGGCTGGACTGGAGACTTAATAAAGAGATGCAGTTCCTCTGACATTCTCAGAAAAGAATATGAGTAGAACCAGTATATTCTTCCTCCTTTATTTTAGCTAAATTTTTTTCCACTAATTTCTGTGCAGTATCTGGAATTGAGCATCAGGGTCAGGCAAGAGGTGGGGGAGAACCGAAAACAGCCACAAAGAAACAAGCAAAAAAACCCCAACACAAAACACACACAAACTCCAAACATAAACCCAAAATCCCACATCACCATTTGTGTCCTCTTACCATAAAATAGCCCTTTTGCAGGTGAGGATATAGAGCTTCCTTCTCTTGGAGTTCCAAGGTAGGACAATTAACTTACTGAACAACAGCTGCTTCTGATACATTAGCATTCTTGCAACATAGGAATGAGTACAATTTCTTGAAATTTGCAAATTTATATAGTAACCATTCTTTCAAAACTCTGCCCTTCCTATTCTTGTATCAGATAAACACATAAAATACTCTTTCCCAATTAATAAGATTTTGCAGTCACAGCAGGATTTACATATATTGCTTTTCTGCATTTATGGCATTATTGCAGTCAATATTATCACTCCATATTTAATTTTAAATTGCAATTTCAATTATGTTTGTCTTGATTGTTATAATGTATCTGAATTTCATTGCATCTCATTTTCTGTGAGGCTGCCAGATATTGTATTAGTGGGTGGTTCCCAAGGGTAAAATTTAAATGTAAGATTGTTTGGGTGTACAGTGTTCATCCCACAACTACCAGTATACACTGCTGTCTATTAGAAGTATGACATTGGTGCACTTCATGTATTCATTTTGCTGCACAGTGCCTTCATGTGCAAACTCATGTAAAGAGCTAATGTCTGATATTGATCTAGAACAGCTAAATATTCACAAAATATTATTTGATTTGCTAACTTTTGCTAATAACTGCATCCACATTACAATTTTTTGCTGTTAAGACTTTCAGAGTGTGCTTTGATATTCAGTTATTACTTAAATATATCACAATATGCTAACCTGCTGTTCAGTTCATGAAATGATAACAGAGCTTAGATTAAGGCCACCTTGGAAAAGGGAAAAACAAAAGGTCTTTTAGACCACCAAGCTGAACATTGCACATTAAAAGATTCCCTGTTTTCTCTTTAAAGTATGGACTTAGTACAAGAAAAAACAACTAGCAGTACAGCAGAAATGTGAACTCATCTTTTATTCCACCAGAATCCATAATTCAGCTGATAAACATGGTGAAGTTCTAGTTCTGTGTCTCTCAGAAGGTTAGATTATAATATAGCAATGCATTCCACATTATATTCTGCTGTACTGAACTGGTAAATCACAGAATAGAAATTACCAGCAAGTCCAAATTCTTCAGTTATTTTAATGTATCTCTTCTGATTTCAGAGATCTACAGAGGTTTAACAGGAAAGGAAAAAATCTGTTCTTGCCCTTACATTATCTATTCTTATTCCACCAAAAAAAAAAAAAAAAAAAGAATAGGGAAAAAAAGAGAATTACAAAAAGGAATTATTATTGTACGGTAACTCTTCAGTCTGTTCCTTACTGGAACTCTAAATTGTTCATCTGACCTCAAATACAATATGCTTCAATGGTCCATTCATTTTCCTTACTGAGAAATTTGTACTGTGAGGCTTGGTGCCAGTATTTATCTATGAGGCTTTGTAAATTCATATGATGAAATAGCTTTCAATTTTGAGTAAAATAGACTAGTTTGTCTTACTCACATTTTCACAGAACTTCTCTTACCTAGGACTAGCATGTAGGTATTTGTCTTAGCAACCTAATGCACCTTATTAAAGCACTGATACAGATTTACTTATAAGTTATAATACACATCTACATACACACATTTACAAATTTCTGGTTTGAAACAAAGAAATAAGAAATTTGCACAATTACTAAGAAAAAAGATCTACTAGTAAATCGAAATTTGTCACGGAAAAAATGGAAACTAGATCAGATATATAAACAGCACTATTAAATCTACTGAAATATCATGACTTTTCAGCAGAATTACAGATTTTTTTTAATTAGGAAAGGAACAGTTCAGAAAAAAAAAAACCTGTTTAGTGTGTTTCTGAAAAACATTAATTGTTTTTAAAAACAAATAATTTGAAAGAACAGTTAGCTGCAGAAATAGATTCTCTTTTTTAATTTTACATTGGGCCCTGCTCCTTAAACTCATGAATAGAATTTTTAAAATATGAAAGTTAAATACAGTGTGATTTATTTTGATATCTAGACTTATGCTTGAGATCTTGGGAAGCTTTCATAAGAAGCTAAAAAAATTCTGCAGCCAATTATCACTACAGATGTGACAGATTCAGAAATTATTCATATAGTCTAGAGCTTGAAAGCACAAAATCCCCAGCAAATTTTACAGGATAGAAGAAAAGTAGTCATTAAATCCTTACTTCACTCACACCACTGTACAGTACAAAAAATAATACAAGGACCTCCAAGATGTAGCTAGCCATATGGCTTGCCAGCATTTAATACTTCACTGATGAGTGATAAGAAGGGTAAGGCTGTATTCCATTCAAAAACAATTCGAAATTTTATAACTACAAAATTTGGGTTATTACAGTGCAGCTGTAATTTGCTTTTCATTAAAACAGTCTTTGACTATGCTTTTTAAAATATGAACTTACTGCAACTGGGGCTCTCACAATTGTGACATCAGACTATTTTTCTTATTTAAATACTGAATGAGTAATACTCCCATGTACTGAGGAATGGGGGAAAAAATAGATAATTTGCTCAGTTAGGAAACACTGAGATTCCTTTAGGATGAAGCTCAGATTTTTTTTTCCTCATTAAAACTTGCTGGCTTGCCATGTACTTCTCCATAGTACAGCACAATTGCAGACCAGAGGATCACCCTTTCTACTGTGGTGTTGCCAACAGCAACATTTTCTGTAAAGCACAAATGCTGGATGAAATAAATATTTTTAACAGACTATGATGCTAAAAATAGCAACTCAACTTCTTCTAGTAGTCATAGCCAAGAGACAGAATTTCTTTATCTTTCACTTGATCACATCCTTTAAGATCTCTTGTGGCTTACTGTGCCTATTCTTCTCTTGATTGAGCTTTGAGAGCCATTGCATAGACACCATTCTCAATTGTTTGGTTTTCTACAGAACAGCATAACAACTCCACAAAAGCAGCCTTAAGGCCTAGTGAAAATATAAAGAAAGGCAAGAAGGAGAAAAGATAATTATGTATAATCAGAATTTCTGTTCCATCTGTGCTGCAGGCTACATAGGCTCTGCTGGATCAGGCAGAAGATGTAGAGGACAGCAGGTGCAGCACTGAGGGTTTGAATTTTATCAGTCATCTATGAAAGCTTTTCTACCTAAAGAGATTTGAAATAGGGCAGGTTAGGAAACAGATAAAATGTATGAAAACTGCACCAGAATACTGCTGGGGACTTACGGGGTATTTGTGGTGTTTGATGGGGGTTTTATTTTGTTCTTTCATGTTTGGCTGATTTTTGGGTTTGTTTTTAATTTTTGTTTTCTTTCATCCAATTCCCAACTCATTTTTGGAGCTAAGGGTAAACTTCACTTTAAGTGATGCTTCTAACCCACCTCTATTCAAGTTGTTCAAAAAAACTTGCCTCCTTAGTGTTCCTGCTCCTCTGTACCCCTATTTAAATGAAACCACCTACTCAGCAAAGTGCAGCATATATTTCACTGCATTACTTTGTAGTTCGAGGCTTGACCGGCACGTTCTGAAAAGGAAAGGTGTCTGACCTCCTCCTAGTGACCCCGGCCAACAAAAAAAACTGAACAAACCTTCAGCATACAGCCTCTTGTGTCTATTGTGGGTAGCAAATGATTTGCAGGCCTGAAAAGGGGCATATCTGTGAAATCCTTGCAAATCTGGGGTCTGTGCTGACAGTGGATGTAATTATCCTATTGTATATAACCACTGATCATCAGTCATGATATTTCATCCATAAAGAAAAAAAACCAAAGAAAAGTACTGGCCCAGGGCAAGGAAGAACAGTGTTTTTATTAACAACTTTCACTGACAAGTCTGTATTATAGCTCTGTTGGATGTGACTTTTCAAGTAGAAAGTCTTTTTGTAAGGTAACTCTGCTTTGATTTCATGGCAATGATACAGTTTTAAGAAGCCACTATAGATGAAGAGCGCAAATTGTATCAGACAGCTTTTATGCTGTTTCTTCAAGAATTAGAGTCCAGGCTAGGATTTGTGACAATGACAGAGTAAGATTTTCTATCACATAAAAGAAAATCTTACTCCTGACCAGACCAATTTTTTCAGTAATAGCTATGATTTTGATGCACTTCTACCATAAAAACGTGTGACAAAGTGACCTGTCACTTGGAAACAGGGCTGGGAGAGGAGATGAGGAAGAGAAAACATACTGCTGTTCTACTCATCTTTTAAGAACTCCATGAGCTACAAAGTACATGGGTTTTTCCACTTGAAAAAATTGACTACCTTTAAAATCATCAATTTCCCAGAAAGACATATACAAGAGAGTGAATCAGACTGCAAGCCTTTAGAACAATTTCTTTTCAGACAAAATGAAAGCTGAAAGGCTGCACAAATGGTATTTCACTGGAGTTATAACATGATAGCCAAGTTGTTGATTTTCTGTACAGTAAAATTCAATTGGCAAGGACAGAAAGCAGCACATTTCCCAGGCTGAGATGAGATATGCCTGGCTATCTAGAGTCATTACATATGGCAACTCCAGCAGAGGCAGAATGGAAAGTTACCCATTATGTTCTGAGGTTGTGTTTGCTCTTTCTGAGGAAGGCTAGGCCTTTCTGGATGGTGGGGGGAATCTTTCAGGGTGAAGGGAGGGAATATCAGAAGGAGGGAATATCAGAAAAATATCCTAAGTGCTATGCAATGCTATTTGGCTGAGCTCAGCTAAACACTGCTCTTTTCACAGTAGAAAAAAAAAGAAAATTAGAAACCAAGTTTGATCCACAGACTGGAGACCCAAATGTGCCGTCTATTCCCTCTGGGTCAAGAGATTATGAAAGCCTGGTGTAGTCACTGCCACTGGTGTCAAATTTGACACTAATATGAACAAGCCTAATGACAACAATGCCTTGATGATCCTTAAATTTCCTATTGCTACTGATATTCAGTTACTGAGATTCATCCAAAAATAAACTTCTGGTCAGTCAATCAGTGTGAAAATACAAAAAGCCCTTCTTGTTTCTTCCCTAGGACTACACCCTGACCATGTACTTTCAGCAGTCCTGGAGGGATAAAAGGCTCTCTTATTCTGGAATACCTTTGAACTTAACTCTGGACAACAGAGTGGCTGACCAGCTCTGGGTGCCGGACACGTATTTCCAAAATGACAAGAAATCATTTGTCCATGGGGTGACAGTGAAAAACCGAATGATTCGACTCCATCCAGATGGGACAGTCCTTTATGGCCTACGGTATGTTGGGCATTTTAATCTGTCTGTGCTGGCAGAAGTGCAGGTAGAATCAGTGCTTTTTCCTGTGCTTTTTTCCTGCACTTTTTTCCTGCTTTCTCACGTATGAGTCAGCACATTCTCCATTTAGTCGACCACAACACACCCAAGGATTTTCCACAGAGCAGCAACACTACCTTTAACAGCTACATCCATAGCTCACAAAGCCTAATGCCTCTTTCTTTCAGCTCTTCTGAGTGTGTTAAAACTATTAAAGAGTTCTTCATTATGGTTCTCATCTGGTAATCAATCACAGCTTACACAAACACTTCCTTCCTTCTAAAATTTCTCTAGCAGCTCTTTAGGACAGTGGGAATTCAAAATTTGAAGTAATGTGAAGTGTGATATTTGGTAGAGAATACAAAGGAGATATTTGTAGATTTGCATAAATTATTTAAATATTATCTATATGCCTGAGTATGGGGTCTCAAGGTGCAGCAAGGCCAAGTATTGCCAGATGGGCCCAGATACACTGACAGCATTGCCATCACCAGCTGCATGCAGGAAGAGATGCTGAGCTGTCAGGTCTTTTTCACAGCTCAAGCTGATGCACCATGTTTTCCCCAAGAAAAGGCAGCTGTTTAGACACATCTGGTGAACAGACTTTGTCTGTAGTTGTGAGTAAAAACACATGTAGTGTCCCCATCCCACAAGAAAGCTCTAACCAAAGACAAAAATCACAAATGAACAAAAGAAAAAATGAAGTTTAGATATGTTACAATTTTTTTCATGCAACAGATGGCAGTTATTGCACTAAACTTGCATCTGCTATGAGTGGTCACTTTCCTCATGGTAATAAATATGCTTCTGTCAGCCTATACGTTACCTTTAATTCATGTGAGCATCAATTTTTTCATATTCCAGGTGACATATATGCCTTGTAAGAAACATAACATGAGAAAACACTGCAGAAAATACTTTTAGGTAAAATTCAGCATTCAGAAATTTGAGCACAGTTCCAATCTAGTCTCACAAGCAGAAAAGAAACTGCAGCATATTATCGTGATTTAGCATCTGTACAGTAGAGAGCATGAAGACAGTATCACCAAACCTCTCACATGGGTTTTGATCTCACATAGTGAATTTCATTTTCTTTGCTGAAGACAGAGCATTGGCCTAGCATGTCTCAAACAAGAAAAACAACACCAATTGTGCTGCAACCAGAGTCTGAGTTCTTCACAAATTAGTCAGGGTCTTTAACCATATCTCAAGGATTATTTAAATGCTTCCTTTCCCTCATGCCTCTTGTTCCCCAAACAGCTTTTTTGTTTTCAGTCGAGTTAATATTTCCGTTCAGGCTCAGTTATGAAATTTTACTGGCTTCTTTAAACAGAAATTGGAACAATCATAACAGCTCTAAATAACCTGTTTGCTTGCACCCATGTACACAGCAGTTTGTCATTGATGCAATGTTCAGCCTCAGCAGAGCTGAGGAGAAATAAACCAAGGTTAACCATTTGGCTTTACAGATGAATAAACAAGGGAAACATGCACATAATACACTGGAGTGGTTTTAGATCATGTAACAAAGCATTATCACTTCACTATGTCTCCATTATTGTATTATTTGTATGATAAAGTCAACAATCCCTTTCGCTCTTTTTGTGCAGTAACTTTTGGCTGCTATGTCCCCACAGTTTAAAGAAAAAAGTGTGCTGTAAACTTGTGCAGACTGAGAATACTCCTAAGCCTTCTGACCTCTAAAATTGGGCATTGTTCTTATGTCTCCTGCTTCAAAAGGCAGTTCTGTTAATTGTTCATAAAAAAGATGCAATATTACAAACAAAATAAGTCTTTCATCCTTTCACGCAAGAACTACACATACAAACACATTTAACTCCATGGTAATATTTCCACTGAATTTCATTTCAAATATCCCAGGGAAGTTGAGTGCCACTGTTAATTATTATCTACCTGAAGATCGTGTTTCTTCAGTTTCTGTCAAGTACTCCCACCAGCAGCTATTATCATTTTCTGTGGTATAGCCACCTGCTTCCTAAGAGAAAGGAAAAAAATCCCTTTGGGTCAATGTGCGAACCTGCAGCACTGTGAGGCTGGTGTATGGGACAGTGCCAGCCTGGTGCCAATACAGCTGGTGAAAATACTGGATTTTTTTTTTCCCCCCTTTATCCATTTTTAACAAGTGAATGGATGCCATTAGCTCTAACACTTCTGGCACTAGCAGTGTCTCTCAATACTTTTATTCCCTGTTCAGGCAAGATTCTCCGGAAATCTCTCCCAAAGCTCCAGAATCTTAAACCAATACATACTGTTGCTTCTTTTGCTTCTCCTTTTTCCACCTTTCCCAAGTAAGATGCCAGACATGTAATGTGTCTTTGAGTTATTTAAGGAACCATTAATAATTTATTGTACTGAATTCTGTATTCAGATTCTTATGTCATGATGTCAGGAATGGAAGCTCTGATTTAAATCATCCTTTTTTAGTATTTTATGCCACCTCTTAATTCTTCTCAGGTTTTCACTAGCAGAAAAATGACACCATGTTGCTTTGGAGACATCTGTTCTTGTATCATGATGTTGCCTCACAATGAACAACAGCAGAATTTCGTGTGTGTTGGAGGGAGCACATCCTTGAGCAGAGTTAGCTGTTAGGAAGTGTAACATACCCTCAGCGACACCTTTACACAGACTTCTCTCTCTTCTGATGTTCAGACACAAACCCACCTTGGATTAGAGCAATTCTTTATTTCAAGGCAGCGGGACTGAGCATATCATGACAACTTGTGAAGAGCTGGTTTGGAGCATTAAAACTTTTGGTTTCGCTGAGACCACACATTTTTATACTGCTACAGCAGAGGATGCCACTTTGCTAGGCACTGCTACAATTGCAAGGGGACAAGGGGTAGAATAATCTTTGTCTTCAACATAAGGATTTATTTCACCACTTCTCATACAGAGAAGGTTTTCTGTGATGTAAACACTGGCAGACAAATTCACTTACCTCCAACCAATTCACAAATGAGAACTGAACCATTTAATATTTGATTTACTAACCATTTATTCATGCAATATCCATGGAAGCAAATCCTAGAGGTGGAATGCAAGAAAAGCTGTATTTCAATGCAGAATGTTTAGTTTTTAGTATAATCTTGAAAATAAACTTAAGTGGAGACTTTTACTTTTTACTACCTCAATTTTGGCAATATAGCTGAGAGTGTTATTAAAGAAATTTGCTATGCAGTTGTTTACATCTTGTATTGCAGTGAAATTTTAGTAGTATGTGAATTGCTTTTGCATTGCCATGTTTTGGGATTATAGAGTTTTGGCTTTCCTCTAAACATCTTCATGGATTTCCTTAGAGTCAGTTACTGACTCCTTTTCAGGACAACCCATCATGGCAACAAATAGCCAATTTACACTTGTACTCAACAGATTGTCCTACTTGTGTTACTAAACAGGTCCAGCCAAAAAAACATACTGCAGTTGTTCTAAATGAGAAAAATCTATGTCATCTATATAGTGAAATAAAAAGGTACACTTTATTTCACTACACAAAAAATACAGAGCAAATTATAAAGTAGTATTTTATTAGGTGATAATTTTGAAAATCCTACAAAAAATACTTCTTCCATGCATCAATGACAAAAGATTGAGCAGTGAGCATTTTAAGACTCATGAGAACCAATTTGAGACTCTCTTTATATTTTTATACCCTAAAAATATACAAAATCTTTGCAAAAATACATCAAGCAATTATTCATAATTTCTTCCATTTAATACATTGGGAAGAGGAGGAAATACTTCAGGTTGAACTGATCTCTATAGAAAATTTATTTAAAAAACAGCAGAAACACACAAGTACTGAACATGGGCTCAGCTTTAAACATATGAGCACTGGCTCCTGTAATCAGTAGCTGAGGTACATAAACAGTCTGCTGGAGTCACCACTGACTTCACAGGCCTGAATTTCAACACAAGCTTTAGATGCTGTAATTGATTGCAGCTATCAAGTACAGCACTTTGAAGAACTAAATAAGCATTTTGTAGTGCAAAGCCCACTAAGCTTTTTTCAAAGACAATTCAAGCAGGGTCTAGATCAAATTCAGATTACTGAAATGATATGTCAACTATTTAAGTATATTAATATTTTAATAACTATTTAATCTCATTAATACTATCAAAAGATCAAATAAAAATGATTAGCCAATATTTAACAAATGTTTAATTTTAAAGCTGAAAGGCACTGTAGTGTATGGGTGACATATTTTCTAGGCAGCACACCATCTCTTACCATCTTGGTATAAATAGATTTTAGATTATTTTCTTGTCCTTTATTTTACAGGCTCTGTTCTGCCTACTAAATCTGAGTAAGTCCTCTTTCTCTCCCATATCAGAAGTGCAAATATCTTCCAATATCTTGAAACTATTAGTCTTTTACTGTCAACCTCATCTGCATCAAAACTGGACTTCTAAATAAAATTGTCTTCAATTTTTTTTTACTATGTCTTACTTTTAAAAGAGCTCCAGTCTCACCAAAGCTCCTCTCTAGTGTGTACAAGTAACACTATTATAGTTGACTCAAACATATTGGGAGACAAAAATCAAGTGAAAAAGAATTTAGTGACAGAGCGTAGCACTGAAGTACTTTTGTTCAAGAGGTATTTCAAATAAATTTATTTTATAAACAAATTCATTTTATAAATTTATAAATACATGCTCTAAGAATCACTTCATCCAATAATAGTATAGGCAAGTTTTTACAAGTATTTCCTTCTTTAGTTGCTTTTAGGGGGTAAGCATTAAATGAGAAAGGAATTTTTGTGTATTTACCAGCTCAGCTTTCTCCTCCACACACTGTAAAAGCTCAGATGCAGAGATATCCTACAACTGAGTAACCAGAAAGAAAATCCTCACAAGCTTTTCACAGTTGGGCCATGTAATTCCTGTTGTTTCAGTGCAGCCAGTTAAATACACTCCACTGAAGCAGCACATACTTAATCTGCATACTCTGGAAGTTAGTGCTTAAGTTTGGATAATGTTATAATATTTGCTTTTTCCCTGAAATTCTAGATTTTTAACACATTTCTGGCCACTTATACTTTGCAAGGAGCACCAAATGGACATATACAGATTTTAAAAACCACTGCAATTTAAGTTATATACCTGGAATATATTTTAGCAGTACAGATTATTTAGTGTATGTTTGTATATAAGGCTATATATAGGTACATTAAATAGGTCTGTGCTGAGTTCTAATATGTTAACATGTTTTAGTATATTTCATATCACCATACATTTCATACATACCACATTATGTGTGTTTTTTAGGTCCTGACCTTCATTAAAATGCCATTTATTAAAAAGAAATTCCCTCAAATGATAAAAATTTAAAATGGACAGTAATTATATCTGTACTTTGCTGCAGATGTCCAACCTACTTACTATTAATTTTGAGCATGCTGAGAACAGTTAATACTGAAGGACAAAATACAAGTTTTAGCTGCTTAAAACTAATCTTACTCTCATTTCATTTATATTGATGTTGATTCATTACATCAGTGAAAAAGTTATTCAACCAAAAATCAGAGGGGCATAGATTGAGGAAATCTGTGCCATTTCTGTGCAATAAATGTATCAGGCAGGTAAATTAAGGTCTTAGGGGAGACAGCAAATATTTTACCAGACCTGCTCCAAACTGATAAATGCACTTAAGATACAAAAGAGGGAATAGTCTTAATTTAGGTGTTCTTTCAAAGAGATAAGCTCTTTCCTAATAAACACTCCCTGGAAAGCAGCTGAAATCCTGAACAAATGCTGGTACAGCCTGTGTGCTAGCAACATAAAAGTGAAAAAGGAAAATTAGTAAGTGATGCCAGGTTGTGGGAGCTGCTGTTCTCAGAGACATCCCCTTGCTCAAAAGCCCAGAGCAGTCAGGCCATGTCTGCTCTGAGCTGCAGCACGCAGGAGGTGGGCTGGTGCTGTATGAAGTGCTTAAGGCTATTAGTGTGAAAAGCAACCCTGCACTGATTTAAATTCACTACAGCTATCAAATGCAGTGTTTGTAAGTAATTTTATGAGAAATTAAAATCCATTTCTTGAGGACAGTGCAAAGATGCAAGTAATAATGCATTAAAAATATTTTCAGGCGACATATTTTCTCTTTAACCCTCACTCTTCTGTAAATCTCTCCACCTAAAAAAAAGGATTAGCCTTTCTTCTCAAATATCATTGGCCTGGCTTAAAAGTAGCTGCAGAGAATCTACAATCTAGATAATAGCCAAGCCCTTGAGTATAATAAAATGTAACATATAAAATTAGTTACTCCATAAAATACAGTAGTATATTCCTGTATTTGGCACTACTTATATAGTATCAAAATACATGCTGTTATAAGTGCCAGGACAAAATGACCTCATTTTAAGAGGCAAAGTATGTGACAAATAAAATGCTTTAATTTATAAAACCATTAATAAGGAAATCGAGCTGAGCAGACAGGAGGTAGGTACTTCAAATATAATTCATGTCATTTTGGATCACAAATCTAATTAGATATGATCTTCCAGGGAAGAATCTAGAAATATCAGAAGTCCTGGAGTTATTCAGAGTCTAAAGCAGGAGTCAAAGTGTGGACAAAGCAACTTGAAAATCATTCAGCACTTAAAACCTATAGTAGGTAAATGTATATGGGAGTGACCTACACAGGAGTCTGAGCTGAAAGGGAACTGTTCTTCAGTCTCTGGTAAATCATCAGGCAGCAACATCAGCTCAGCTCCCCCAGCCTGGGTGCAGCACTGTCTGCAGAAACCACCCAGAGTGGCTGGTTTCACCTCAGCTGAGGTACCTGCCCCCAGGTCAGGGTTACACAGCAGGCAGTCTCCAACCTCAATACCAGCAACATGTCACACTGACAGAAACACTGTCTCCAATTGTTGAAATTCCATTAGAAAAGCAAAAAACAATCTCCCAGATACAGCAACAACAGAAAACACCAACACAAAATAAAACTCAAATTACTAAATAAAACACAAGCACACAAATGGAAAAAACACACACAGGTCCTTTCTAGAGTCAGGTCAGTAAGAACATACAGTCATTACACCTAGCTTCTCTTTGAAAAAAATAGTTCAAACCAAACCAAAACCATACAAATTACTCATGCTTACTTATGGCAGAACTAAATGTTTTCCACATATGCAAAGTGTCCAGTTCTTCATTTTCACAATAAAATACCAAAGACAAATTTGCCCAAGCCACATGCATAACAATAGGCTTGGTTCAACCAGACACCAGTAATCCAAGAAGAAATAGACATGCCCTCTTCTACTACCATCAGTCCTGTACCTCAGAGGAGTTTATAGCCTGAGGAGATAAGTTATGTACAAAGGGTGATCTGACGTTTCCCATGGATCACGGCACAAGCAGAAGAAACCTGGGGAAGGTTAAACACTTGGAACTTCTCAGGCCTGGGAAGTTTAACTATCTGGTGCTCTGATGCATGCTGCTGATGTCTCTTCTGGCAGAGCCTCTCTAGTAACCTCAGAGAGCATGATAACAGGAGACTGCAAATGCAGCATTTTTCATAGTCGTTAGATAGATGGATTTGTAAACTATGTGAGACAGTGTGATCAAATGGCTACATTGGAATCATAAATCTACTTCCAGTCCTGTTCCTATTGTATTTGTGTAAATCAAGAACCTAGAAAATAAATCTGGTGTGGAAAACTTAATATTTTGAGGTTTATTAGTAGATATGAGGTGATTCATACTTGTTCTCAGGTTTGTTGATAACCCTTTTTAGGGTTATCAAAGAAAAGACCAAATATCTTAAGGCTAGCTATTTTTTAGTAAAATGAGAGCTAATATTGAGCAGGTTTTTAAAGGCCTAACAGTTATACAGTTAAATTACGCATATATCTTCAATGCTGCATTTATCAATTTTAATATCTCCTGGCCAAGGGACAGAAAGAAAAATTGCATAGATTTTATTGCTAAGGATTTAGTTCAAATAATGTCTAACCCATTTCCAATTATTTTCTTCTGTCAGAAACCATCTGTGGAATACACCTTTGGAGTCCAATTAAAAAAAAAATCTCAATTTCTATTTTATTAGTCCTGAACTATTCTGCATTCTGCAAGAAATATTTCCATACCTGAATAACTGTTTCTGAAGAAATACTTTTCACAAATCTCTAGTCAGATTTTCCTATAGAAAGAGGGGAGAGAATAAAAGATTGTCAGAGTATTTCCTAAGAAATATTCCATTGACACCAGCTGGCATAATTTCAAATACATTTGGCTACTGGCTTACTTGTCTTGTTACAATGTCTCCAGCTGTTGAGTCTTTCACTGAAAGAAGTAAATGGAACTATAAAATTACTACTTTTAAATTTTTTGGCAGAATTCTAGAAAGGTATAGCAATATTTCATTTCTTAAATTATTTCTTTACCTGAGTCTGATAATTCTGCTCTTGATACAATTTGATAACACAGGGTATACATTTAACCCATCTACAGAGAATTACTAAAGTGCATAAGGATTCCAAGATGTCTCTTGGGGATATTAGAGTTTAGCCTAAAGTGGCACAAGACCTGTATCAGACAGATTTTTAAAACACCTAAGGCAACAATTTCAACTTTTTACCATCTATCTACCTTTGGATGCAAGGAAGAGCAATTCCCACTGAAACACTTCAAGATGAGCCAAAAGAGTTCAGCAAGAAAAACCTGCTTTAAGTAAAAGGCTTAAAAAGAAAAAAAGAAAAAAAAAAAAGAGAAAAAAACCTACTCTAAGGAGTAATTTAACTCATGTTCTAGAAAGTTTTAAAATACATGCTGACATCCAAGTCTGGGCACCAAGTGTGCATTCAGACTGCTACAGATTTTTGTGTTACCTGGGAGCCCCCTGCTGGGACTCTGTCGAGAGAAAACAAGAAAGGAGAAGGGTTTTGTGTCGAAGGTGTGTCACTGATGTTTCAGTAATATTTAATTATGCTATATATAGTATGTTAATGCAGCCTTATTTAATTTCTCATAAGCAAATGACTAAAAGGAGAACTCTGCATAGCAGATGCATAAGCTTAATATTAGTTAAATATTCAAAATACTTTAAAATATCCCTTA
Source organism: Pyrgilauda ruficollis (assembly GCF_017590135.1). Lineage (NCBI taxonomy): Eukaryota > Metazoa > Chordata > Aves > Passeriformes > Passeridae > Pyrgilauda > Pyrgilauda ruficollis. The sequence continues at coordinate 20,552,211 of NW_024508100.1, forward strand.
TTCTCAGGATGATGATGATTCAAATGGGCAGCCTATCTGCTAAATATAAGGAAATCAAACTGGTGGATGGTCTGTGTGGTTATCGTTAAAGAACATATAAACAGAATTAGGTTTATTCCATTTGATTAACACATAACCCCCCCACCAAAAAAATTTAAAAAAAAAAAAAAAAGCCCAAAACCACAGACATTTCAGATCTGCAAGAAGAGTAAAATACCAAAAATAATCGTTGTCTAACCAAACCAACAAATTTCAGGCTTAAGTACATGTTAGAACAATTGCTGTAACTCACCGATCATCAGTATTTTCTTTCCTGAAAAGCTCATCTAAAATATTTCAACCCATACTGTAGTTGCTACCTCCTCCATTCTGCCAGGTACAGCCATTCAGAGCTCTGTGTAATTAAACTGCCTGTGTTATAAACAGCAGCCTCTTCCTCTTTTGTACCCATATAATTTCACTCTTGTGGTTGTGGATGATACAGACATAAGGCTTAGTTTCCAGATTAATCTTTGAGGATATTTTGTAGGTCTCCCTATAAGCTGGAAATATTTTCTCCATGGCAATGGAAGTTTCTATCTTTTGTGAGCATTGAGGTGATGGCTGTTTGATATGTATGTATGAGCTTTCACTCACTAGTGATCTTTTATTCCATTTTTAATTCCTTTTTTTCTGTTATTTCCTAATGGCAAAATGTCAGGCTTATGTTTAAGATGCCAGTGAAAATATCAAAGCATTTTCTTAAGAAAAAATCAAAGGCCTGCATGCTCACAAGATTATAAGTAAATCTGCCTGAATACTGCACAGTGCTGTTCAGGACTTTTTGGTTTCACAGGGAATAGCTCAATCTTCTGCTATATTCAGTCACCTGTAGGAAATTTTATCAGTATAAGCAAATTATTTGCTAAATTGAAGAGCTATTAACATACTCAAAGAGAAAATTGTGACCACAGCAAGAGGAGTTTAAAGATCAAAGGAAAAAACTTATCGCATTCCTCCTCAGTATTCGAGGTATGCACTTATTTTGTGTAAAGGTAACAATAAGTAAAATGTATATGTAAATATTTTCCCTTCCAAAGCATCTTTAAATTAGATGTAGGAAGAATGCATGAAACTAGTAGAAGATGCAATATATGAACTTTAAAATGCAACATTTCCAAATCCATCTTTAAACCCTTCTCCTGTAAAGGTTTCAGACTCCATCCTTGGATACAAAAATAAGGTGTTCATTGAAGGAAAAGAAATCATTCTGTGAAACCACTGGACACTAAACCTTAGCAGTAATGTTATTTAGCTACTAGACTTGAAAATAATAGTAAAAAATATACAGGATGGGAAGTATAGGGATGAGAGTTTCAAAACCCTATAGGTTGACAAAATGCCTTTCATATTTTTCTACATTTTTTAGTTTATCTTGATGAAAGAATGCCCATTTAATTTATTGTGACTTACATCATCAAAACTGTTCAGGGAAGAACTTCTGAACTGTGAAATTTAACAGAAAATATGACACAGTAGTCAAGTAGCAATGCTGTACTGTATTATCCTCTTGTCTTGAGAAGGATAAAAAAAAAATAAAATAAGAAAAAAAAGTAAAATTACCCAGCTGCCTCTTGGGACTCAAGAAGCCATGCAACACAGAAAGGTTATGATGAAACAACACAAAGCAAGAATTTAACACCAGAAACAACTTGGTTTTTATCTAAAAATTCTTCTTAACTACGCTGACAACATAAGCAGAAAAGTTGGTCAGTTTTATAAGCTTCAGTCTTAATTCAGTATTTTAACATTATGGTAAAGAGCATCTCTGTCAACTAAGGAGATTTTTACTTGTTCTGTCCCTATAAACATTGCATAAATAAAGGCACAATAGCATTAGAAAGAGTCTATTGTACTGTGCTTACAGTTAGAGGTAGCAGAAACAGGCACAACAACAGATACTGACTGTGAGGAATTACACGTCAACTACTTGTAGAAATCAAATGCACATATGTTGCTAGGAGAGAACAAAAGCCTGCAGAGTCTGAGCCTGCAGAATATTAAAGATCACAGAATATTCTGAGTTGGAAGGGACCCACAATGATCATCAAAGTCCAACTCCTGGCCTTGCACAAGTCAGCCCCACAAATCACACCCTGTACCTGAGAGCACTGTCCAACTGCTTCTTGAACTCTCAAGCTTACTGCTCTGAGATTACTCAAGACAGGAGGAAAAAAGCATCTGTTCTCCCCTGCCCCACAAAAAAAAAAAAAAAAAAAAAAAAAAAAAAAAAAAAAAAAAAAAAAAAAAAAAAATAAAAAAAAAAAAAACAAAAAAAAAAAAAAAAAA